>NC_142463.1:758979-1093979 GCF_049115385.1 Moschus berezovskii | reverse complement strand
GTCAGCGGAATTCTCCAGGCAAGAGTACTGGAGTGGGTAGCCATTCGCTTCTCCAGGGGATCTTCCACACCCGGGGATTGCATGCACTTTCTTTGCTTCCAGCAGAGAAAGCATCCCCACCCAGCACACAGCTCCCCATCCCCCCCACAGCTCCCCATCCCCCCCCCGGCACAGCTCCCCATCCCCCCCGCCCCCATAAAGCTTCTGGACCCCTGCTCATCTGGTTCTGTCACTGAAAGCTCTAGAGTCCTGCAGCCAGACCAAAGCCAACCCCAACGTCTCTCAAGACAAACTAGGGACTCTTGTCTGGCCTTTAGTGGGTTTGCCACTAACATATTTTAGGTCTATAAACTATAAAAGGCAAGGTTTGTACTTTCTCAAGTGTTTGGAACATCAAGTCTTGAACACAGAGCAAGAGCCCGTGAAGCGCCATGAAGCGCCTTGCTGCAAGCAAGGGCCAGAGAGAGGCTCCGGTGCAGACGGCAGACCCTCCCCGCCCCAGGGCCGGCCCCCGGGCTCACCAGGGCCAGCTTGCTCTCCAGGCTTCTCCGGCTCTCATAGGCGATGTCACAGGCGACACACAGGGCGCTGCCCAAGCCTTTGGTCAGGAGCATGTTGGGGTCAGCTCCGCAGGACAGCAGCTCCTTCACAATCTGGACACAGACAGGCCTGTCAGCGCCCGCTGCGCCCCCTCCCGACGAGCGGAGGAAGCACCCGGAGCCAGGCCACACAGGGCGACTTCCCTGCTTCCCACCCCCGGGGGCCGTGGCTCAGACGGCAAGGCTGGCGGCTCCCTAGCGAGGACTCCCACTCCTCAGGGCGGCCCAGGTCCAGCGCTTCCTCAGAACAACAGCCAGTTGCTCATAAGGGGTCCCGGCGCCTCTCTGCTTTCCAGCCGGGGATGCAGCTGGATCCTGCCAGGCCTCTCACCCCACAGGGTCAGGAGCACATCCTGCTGGTCTGTGTCCCTGGGACCAGCCTGCCTCTGCCCGGAGTAGCCGGTCTCCGCGATTACCTGAGCACGTGCAGAGGACGGGGCTCCCTTGCTCCCTGCTGTGTCCCCAGTCGCCAGCCCAGGGGCCCCCGGGGAGCCCAGAGTCAGAGCAGCTGCTCCAAACACACGGGACACCGATCCTGGCCCTCCGGGAGCTTCTGCGCCTGGGGTGAGGCTCTCCTCCAGGCTGCCTGCCCCCCACTCCAGGGCTGGTCACAGAGCAGGTGCCCGTGTGACCCGCTGAGTGAATGACTCGGTGCACGAGCGCAGGCAGGAGGCGGAGGGGCCGGGCAGAAGGGACACGGGAGCCCCAGCCCCTCACCAACAATGGCTGCCTCAGGCCTCCCCAAAACGTCATCTCACCAGAGAGGCCCTCCCGCCACCCGGCTGAAGGAGCCCCTGTCAGTCTCCCCTCACCCATCATCACTGTCTTCATAAGCCTAGTGCCTGACACTGTCACACACCGGGCTGCGGTCCATCTGCCCCAACTGAAACACAGGATCACTGACACGCCTGTCTCATTCAGCACCTGAAGCCTGGAATGGTGCACGCCTGGTACAGAGCCCGTGCTCAAAAACTGACAGCTAAGTGAAACGATGGACAGGTGGGCGGATTACAGACCGGTAGACAGAAAGGAGTGCCAGCAACCTCAGTTACGCAGACAATACCACCCTAATGGCAGAAAGCGAAGGGGAACGAAAGAGCCCCTTGAGGAAGGTCAAAGAGGAGAGTGAAGAAGCTGGCTTAAAGCTCAACACTGGAAAAATGAAGATCGTGGCAAACAGACGGGAAAAAATGGAAACAGTGGCAGATTTTATTTTCTTGGGCTCCAAAATCTCTGTGGATGGTGACTGCAGCCATGAAATTAAAAGACACTTGCTCCTTGGAAGAAAAGCTATGACAAACCTATGCTGTGTATTAAAAAGCAAACACATGACTTCGCCAACAAAGGTCCATACAAAGTAATGGTTTTCCTAGTAGAAGTCACCTATGGATGTGAGAGTTGAACTCTAAAGAAAATTGAGCACCGAAGAATTGATGTTTTTGAACTGTGGTGTTGGAGAAGACTCTTGAGAGTCCCTTGGACTGCAAGGAGATCCAACCAGTCTATCCTAAAGGAGATCAGTCCTGGGTGTTCATTGGAAGGACTGATGCTGAAGCTGAAGCTCCAATACTTTGGCCACCTGCTGCTAAGAGCCAGCTCTTTGGAAAAGACCCTGAAGCTGGGAAAGACTGAGGGCAGGAGGAGAAGGGGACGACAGAGGATGAGATGGTTGGATGGCACCACCGACTCGATGAACATGAGTGTGAGTGAACTCCGGGAGCTGGACGGGGAGGCCTGGGGTGCTGCAGTCCACAGGGTCGCAAAGAACTGGACACGACTGAGTGACCGAAAAGCAACAACACCAGAGGATGGTGAGGAATGAAGGGGAGGAGGGGCGGGAGGGAGGGAGGATGTGGATGAATGAATGGAAGGGGGGAAAGTGCAGGGCTGGGAGGACGGACGGACGGACGAGTGGGAGGACAGACGGACGGATGAGTGGAGGACGGACGGACGGATGAGTGGAGGACGGACGGATGGATGAGTGGGAGGATGGACAGATGACTGGGAGGATGGATGGGTGGATGAGTGGGAGGATGGGTGGGTGGATGACTGGGAGGATGGGTGGATGACTGGGAGGATGGGTGGATGGATGACTGGGAGGATGGGTGGATGGATGACTGGGAGGATGGATGGATGACTGGGAGGATGGGTGGATGGATGACTGGGAGGATGCGTGGATGGATGACTGGGAGGATGGATGGATGACTGGAGGATGGATGGATGACTGGGAGGATGGGTGGATGACTGGGTGGATGGGAGGATGACTGGGAGGATGGGTGGATGGATGACTGGGAGGATGGATGGGTGGATGACTGGGAGGATGGATGGATGGATGACTGGGAGGATGGGTGGATGACTGGGTGGATAGGTGGGTGGATGAGTGGGAGGATGGGTGGATGGATGACTGGGAGGATGGATGGATGACTGGGAGGATGGGTGGATGGATGACTGGGAGGATGCGTGGATGGATGACTGGGAGGATGGATGGATGACTGGAGGATGGATGGATGACTGGGAGGATGGGTGGATGGATGACTGGGAGGATGCGTGGATGGATGACTGGGAGGATGGATGGATGACTGGAGGATGGATGGATGACTGGGAGGATGGGTGGATGACTGGGTGGATGGGAGGATGACTGGGAGGATGGGTGGATGGATGACTGGGAGGATGGATGGGTGGATGACTGGGAGGATGGATGGATGGATGACTGGGAGGATGGGTGGATGACTGGGTGGATGGGTGGATGGATGACTGGGAGGATGGATGGGTGGATGACTGGGAGGATGGATGGATGGATGACTGGGAGGATGGGTGGATGACTGGGAGGGTGGATGGATGGATGACTGGGAGGATGGATGGATGGATGACTGGGAGGATGAGTGGATGACTGGGAGGATGGATGGATGACTGGGAGGATGGGTGGATGACTGGGAGGACGGACGGATGGATGAGTGGGAGGACGGATGGATGGATGAGTGGGAGGATGGGTGGATGGATGAGTGGGAGGACGGACGGATGGATGACTGGGAGGACGGACGGATGGATGAGTGGGAGGACGGACGGATGGATGAGTGGGAGGACGGACGGATGGATGACTGGGAGGATGGATGGATGACTGGATGGATGGATGGATGACTGGGAGGATGGATGGATGGATGACTGGGAGGATGGATGGGTGGATGACTGGGAGGATGGATGGATGACTGGGAGGATGGACGGATGGATGACTGGGAGGATGGATGGATGACTGGGAGGATGGATGGATGGATGACTGGGAGGATGGGTGGATGACTGGGAGGATGGACGGATGGATGACTGGGAGGATGGATGGATGACTGGGAGGATGGATGGATGGATGACTGGGAGGATGGATGGATGACTGGGAGGATGGACGGATGGATGACTGGGAGGATGGGTGGATGACTGGGAGGATGGGTGGATGGATGACTGGGAGGATGGGTGTATGACTGGGTGGATGGGAGGATGACTGGGAGGATGGGTGGATGGATGACTGGGAGGATGGATGGGTGGATGACTGGGAGGATGGATGGATGGATGACTGGGAGGATGGGTGGATGACTGGGAGGATGGATGGGTCGATGACTGGGAGGATGGATGGATGACTGGGAGGATGGGTGGATGACTGGGAGGATGGATGGATGGATGACTGGGAGGATGGATGGGTTGATGACTGGGAGGATGGATGGGTGGATGACTGGGAGGATGGATGGATGGATGACTGGGAGGATGGGTGGATGACTGGGTGGATGGGTGGATGACTGGGAGGATGGGTGGATGACTGGGAGGATGGATGGATGGATGACTGGGAGGATGGATGGATTACTGGGAGGATGGGTGGATGACTGGGAGGATGGATGGATGGATGACTGGGAGGAAGGATGGGTGGATGACTGGGAGGATGGATGGATGGATGACTGGGAGGATGGATGGATGACTGGGAAGATGGGTGGATGACTGGGAGGATGGATGGATGGATGACTGGGAGGATGGGTGGATGACTGGGAGGATGGGTGGATGGATGACTGGGAGGATGGGTGGATGACTGGGAGGATGGGTGGATGGATGACTGGGAGGATGGGTGGATGACTGGGAGGATGATGGATGGATGACTGGGAGGATGGGTGGATGGATGACTGGGAGGATGGGTGGATGACTGGGAGGATGGATGGGTGGATGACTGGGAGGATGGATGGGTGGATGACTGGGTGGATGGATGGGTGGATGACTGGGAGGATGGGTGGATGACTGGGAGGATGGGTGGATGACTGGGAGGATGGATGGGTGGATGACTGGGAGGATGGATGGGTGGATGACTGGGTGGATGGATGGGTGGATGACTGGGAGGATGGGTGGATGACTGGGAGGATGGGTGGATGACTGGGAGGATGGGTGGATGACTGGGTGGCTAGACAGGTGGGTGGGTGGAAGAAGAAACACGGTCCTTGGCAGCTGCAGGAGGTGGGAACCACCCAGGGTGCCCTCCCAGTGCACTGAGGCTGAGTCGGCACCTCCTGGGTGAACCCTCACCCTCAGGCTCACTTCCTCCGTCCACCCTTCTCTGTGTGGGGCACTCTGTCCTCGTGGGAGGGCATCCTCCGGCCATCACACCGTGCTGTCCCTGGGGCACCTCAAGGACAGCACATCCCAGGGCCTGCGTTGGGGTGGGCACAGGACAGACACACACAGGAACACCGGCAGGGCAGGACTTGCTCACCAGGTCGTTGCCACTGGCGATGGACAGGGAGAGTGGGGAGTGGCCACTCCACAGCAAGTTGGGGTTGGCTCTGTGTGCCAGCAGGAGCCGGACGACGTCCCTGGCGCACTGGGCGGGGAGAGAGGCGGGAGGACGGCGGGTTACAGGGGTGCCTCGCCTCCAGGGGAGACACACCGTGCGGTCAGCCCGGCCTGTGACTGCTCCTCCCCCACACTAGGGCCCTGCCTGGCACACACAAGCGCCCTGCACGCTGGGGAGTGAACGGCGGGTGGATCCTCAAGCTGAGAAGAGGATTTCCAAACGTCGATCATTTCAGACGGAAAACAGGGATGTCGGTGACGAGTAAGCTGACCCGAAGGAAAGAGGAGAGTCGGGGCCACTCTACTGCAGCTGTTGCAGACGCTGACAGAGCTGCTGCCGCGGTACCGACACTGCAGCTGGGCCGGGCACACGGCAGGTGGGGCGGAGGGCGAGCCCTTCACCAGGACACACCAGGCGAAAGGAGCACAGGGGTACTTTCAGCCCTTCACCCACAAGGAAGCTCTCAGCTCCCCCTCCTCCTCTCTGGGACGTGCCCGCGGGGAGTTGACCTGGACCCCCCTCAGTACAAGAAGCACTCTGTTGAACCCCTGCTGCTCTGCAGACATGCAGACCCCAGGGGGCAGCTGGGCCACCCTGCAAGACCACCCGCTTCGCCAGTGTCACTGGCCAGGCCAAGGGGAGCCCACAGAAGTGTGCCGAGGGGTTCCTGGGAAGCTTCCGCTCGTCTCACTCTCCCCGCTGGGATGCAGGCGTGATGGCTGGATGGCTGCAGTCCTCCCGCCTTAGCACTAGACTTCACACTGGTGATCTGTCCTTGATCTGAGAAGGATGTGACCTGTGGTGTCTCCTGACTTTGTTTCCTCTTAACTCTTTCAAATCCAAAATCAGTACAAAGGACAATGGCGTGTGAGCTAGAAAGAGCTGCACTCCAAGCCCAAGCCTCCAATTTATTGACCAGGGGCCTTGGGCAGACTGCCTTCCTGGAACCTCACTGTCCCCAGCCTCAGCCTGGGCTCGCCGCCCCTCTCTCGGGGGGCAGTGACACAGCCCGGGGATGTGTTGGTGAGACACGGGTATTCCAGAGTGGGTGGTCTCTTGCCAGCACTGTGGGGGCGCCCACCCCAACGCAGGCCCTCACAGCCCCCATTAGG
The DNA here is from genome assembly GCF_049115385.1 of Moschus berezovskii. Lineage (NCBI taxonomy): Eukaryota > Metazoa > Chordata > Mammalia > Artiodactyla > Moschidae > Moschus > Moschus berezovskii. Next base: position 1,087,449 of record NC_142463.1, on the reverse strand, counting down.
GCTGCACGTGTGGTCCTCATCCTGGCCAGTGATAAAGACCTCCTGATGCAGGCCCCTGAGGCTGCTGCCGCCTCGTCGTACAGGCAGGTAAACGCAGGCTCCATGTATCACGCACTCAGGGGCTCGCTGGCCCGGCTCCCCAGCTCCCCTGAGACCCCTCGCACCCATCCTCCAAGGGGTTCCTGCGCCTGCCGCGTGCGAGCTGATCCCCGAAGCGGACAGGAGGCAGCGGCACCAGACAGGGTCATATCCAGGGGCAATGGGCTGGCAGCACAGACGTGTGTGGCCGCCGCCCACAGTGAGACAGCAAGTTCACGAGGCGACCCAGGCCCCCAGGCCTGTGTGTGGACGCATGTCCCCAGCACGCGCTCTGAACCAACACATCCGTGTGCACGAGTTCCACGATGCTTCCTATCCTATCTCAACACAGTGTGTCCCAGCTCACTGCCGACCTGACCCAGTCCCCCAAGTCTGGAGACCACTAAGGGAGGATGAGCTGTCGCTGGGGGGACCCTGGTCTGGACCACGGCAGCCAGGGGCAGACATGCCCAGGTCTGCTCGCGTGGCCACGGGGAGGCCTGGCTCAGCCCACAGGGCGGCGGGCTCACCACCCCACTCGTGCACACGGACACACACAGCGACCTACAAGCTCACACACACTATGCCTGCACAGACACGCACACCCCCGGGCGGGCACTCCCCCGCTCACGGTGCCCCCAGCCCCCGGCCCCTGGAAGGCCGCCTCACCCTCTGGCTGTCCTCCCGCTCACAGGCCACGTGCAGGGCCGTCCTGCCGCCCTCGTTGGGGACAGACGTGCACTTGCTGTGGTAGGTGCTGGGCGGGCCCGCTTCGCTGTTGAGCTTCAGGCTGGAAGGCAGCAGGTCCAGCTGTGGGCAAACAGAGGGGTTGAGGGTGGCCCCCGAGCCCGTCCCCCCAGAGTGTATAGACCCGCCACGTGCTGCCCGGGCCCTGTGCCCCCTGCAGGCACCAGCTCACACCCAGGGCTCCCCCAGCCCACAGGCCTGCAGCGGTGCCCTGTGAGCCATCCTGATTCCTCGAACCCGCCCTCCCTTCCCGGCCCCACACCCTCGGGCACTGGGGGTTAGATGAGGCTCGGGTGGATGCGAGGATGAGACAGCAGAGCTGCTGTGCTCCAGGGTCTCAGCCTGGAGGAGGAAGGCTGGCAGGGCTGCATGGCGGAGGGGGCCTCGGCACGGCCTTGCTGAGGCAGGGGGTTCATCGCATGTGCCAGGATGCAAGCTCTGCCTCGCCAGCCCTGCGCCCCAGAACCCCCACCCAGCAGGCTCCAAGCCCCACTCCGGGCCCCCAGGCCCTTCTGCAGTCACCCCCCCGCACCCGGCAGCCTGCCCTGCCCCCTGAGGGTCCACTCCCCTCCCCGTCATGTGGTGGAGCATGTTGACAGTGGGCACCAGGCCCTAAGCCCTGGTCTGGGGACACGAGGTTCCCCGAGGGTGGGGCGGACCAGGAGGCTGCCCAAGGAGGCCCACAGTCAGATTCCCCAGGGCACATCAGGAGCTCAGAGCCCGCAGGGCTCCGGGCCAGCCTTCTCAGATGGCAGCAGCCTAGAGGTGGCCCAGGGGACGGAGAGGCAGCTGGGAGGCAGGCAGGGCAGGAGGACCCGGCCAGGGAGCGCGGCCCCGGTGCAGACATGTCTCCAGGCAGAGGGGCACCCCTGAGTGGAGTGAGACAGAACTTCCTACAGAATTCTCTCCCGGGGGCCCAGCTACCCCAGCGATGACCCCCGGGCTTTGGGAGCTGCCTGAAGAAGCAGGTTCTCACGCACGTTCATCGAGTGTGCGTGCCTCTCCCACACCACAGGCCTGGTGCAGAGTGTTCACACTCGGTGCCCAAGCCACACTGCCTCCCTCTGCCCCAGACAGGCCCCGGCTCGCACAGATGACCGCGGGTGTGTCCAGGCACACGCTGCCCGGATCCAGGCCGGCCTGCGGCTCGCAGAGCGTCCGGCACCCTCCTTAGGGACCTCACGCCACCTGCAGAGGGACCCCACCCTCCACAGGGCGGACACCCACCTTGCCCTGCTTGTACACATCCTCCTGGTCGGCCGCCCTGGCGTCCACGTCGGTGACGGCGTGGAGCAGCAGCTCTGTTATCTTGACACCCTCCTCCCCGGGGAGGGCGGCCGCAATGTGGAGAGGGGTCAGGGCCCTCAGCTGCAGAGGAAACACGGGTGGGTGAGGGTGCAGCCCCAGCCCCCCAAGGGGCGACAGCCGTCAGCCCAAGGGTGCTGTTCTACATGAACCAGGCCCATGGGGCCCCGTCCAGGGCGAAAGCATGGCCGCCTGCCCCTCGCCTGCCTCGGGTCCCCAAAGCACCACGTTCTCATCATCCCAGGACATTTGGGACAAGAGGCGCGCCACAGTGGACCACAAACACACCGCACAACCCCACCCGTCTGCTCCGATTCATAGGATGCTTTCGTCCGCAAGGGTGACAGACGGGAACACAGGCCCTAGTGGACCAGCTTCCTATTGGACCAACTGACCCTGCCCTCCTTGAGGAGGTTTCAAAGATGGAGTCCAGTCAGTGAGCACAGCAAGTTCCTGAGAAATCCTCCTGGGTCTCACACCGGAAATCCCACTTCCCTGCAGCTCTGCACTCACATCCAAGAGAAAAGAGCAGATCAACAACCCGGCTCAGGGGCCCGGAAGCTGAGCAAGCAGCCAGAGCAAGACTGGCAGCCTTTTCAAAAGTCAACACCCTCTGGATATAAGAGGCCTAAGTGACTGACTAAGTGATTGTTCCAAATAGGAAAAGGAGTACGTCAAGGTTGTATATTGTCACCCTGCTTATTTAACTTGTATGCAGAGTACATCATGAGGAACGCTGGGCTGGAAGAAGCACAAGCTAGAGTCAAGATTACCGGGAGAAATATCAATAACCTCAGATATGCAGATGACACCACCCTTATGGCAGAAAGTGAAGAGGAACTCAAAAGCCTCTTGATGAAAGTGAAAGAGGAGAGTGAAAAGGTTGGCTTGAAGCTCAACATTCAGAAAACGAAGATCGTGGCATCTGGTCCCATCACTTCATGACAAATAGATGGAGAAACAGTGGAAACAGTGTCAGACTTTATTTTTCTGGGCTCCAAAATCACTGCAGATGGTGATTGCAGCCATGAGATTAAAAGATGTTTACTCCTTGGAAAGAAAATTATGACCAACCTAGATAGCATATTAAAAAGCAGTTGTTACTTGGCCAACAGAGGTCCGTCTTGTCAAGGCTATGGTTTTTCCAGTGGTCATGTATGGATGTGAGAGTTGGAGTATAAAGAAAGCTGAGTGCCGAAGAGTTGATGCTTTTGAACTGTGGTGCTGGAGAAGACTCTTGAGAGTCCCATGGACTGCAGGGAGATCCAACCAGTCCATTCTAAGGGAGATCAGTCCTGGGTATTCATTGGAAGGACTATGCTAAAGCTGAAACTGCAATACTTTGGCCACCTCATGCGACGAGTTGACTCACTGGAAAAGACTCTGATGCTGGGAAGGTTTGGGGGTGGGAAGAGAAGGGGACGACAGAGAATGAGATGGCTGGATGGCATCACCGACTCGATGGATGTGAGTTTGAGTGAACTCTGGGAGTTGGGATGGACAGGAAGGCCTGGCGTGCTGTGATTCATGGGGTCACGGAGAGTCAGGTACGCCTGAGCGACTGAACTGAACTGAACTGAAGTGACTGACAAGTCCTGACACAAGCAGGAGAAGTAGACGCTCGGGTGACCGTCAGAGTCGGCCAGCGGCCCCCCACCGCCGCTGGCCCCTGGCGCGGCCCACCTTAGCAGGGAACTGGATGTCCGTCCTGGCCCCGTTCTCCAGCAGCAGCCTCACCCCGTCCACGTCCCCGGCCTTGACAGCGAAGAAGAGGACCTGCATGGGCACGCGGCACAGGTTGGGGTCGGCGCCACGGTGCAGCAGGAGGGTGATGGTCGCCCACCTCTGCCTGTGTCTGGAAGGGGCAGGGAGACCGTCACGGGCTGGTGGAGGGGCACGCGCGGCCCGCAGCCGGGACAGTGCCCCGGGCTGGAGGGAGCCCCCACCGCGGGTGCTGGTGAGGCCTGACTCGGAGCACACTGTGCCTGGGGTTCTGCCTCGCCAAGACTGCAGCCCTTCTCTGCACCAGGGCAGTGCACCCACTCCCACACTCGGCCCCGAGGGAGGGCACAGAGGCCAGCCACTGGGAGCCGGCCCCTGCGTGCAGAACCGCCCTCCCACTGGAGCGGGGCGCACGGCTCCCCCCGAGGTGTGCCCTGGGCCCGCCACCTACTGGACCATGCCCAGCGCCATCCTCCTCATGATGCCCTGGTCGGCGGGCCCGGGGCCCGGGGTCTGCAGCAGGCTGTGCCCCCGCGCGCCACACTCCAGCAGCTCCTGCGGCATGTCGATGCGGAAATGGCGCACGGCCCGGCTGGACTCGAAGTCCGAGTCGTTGCTGCAGGCCGAGCTCCGGCCCAGCGTCCCCGACGCCGCGTCCCGAGAGCGCCCCGAGTCACTGGCACTGCTCCTCCCGGACATGGAGCCCTGCTCCCGAGGCCCGCGGCGGCCCTCCTCAATGCTCGGCCTGGCGGAGGACTGCTTCCGCTCCGGGCCGCCCGGCGCCGGGACCGGCTCCTCCAGAACCACTGGCTCCGCGAGCGATTCCGAGATCGACAAGGAACGCTGGGTCGTGGTTACGGGCTTCGAAGCTTCCTTTGGGAAAGGACCGAGAAAGCGTCCTTAGGACAAAGCGGAGAGTGCTGACCCAGCAAGCTGCCTGCGTCTGCAGCGCCAGCCCGCGCCCCCCAGGCACCTGGACCTGCCGTGCCAAGCAGCGCCCCCAGTGGGGTGGCAGGGCACGCAGGCTCCAGGCGCAGGCCTCTGCATCGTAGGCTAGGCAACAGGAAAATCAATGCCAAATGCCTCCCCACCGGCCGCTATGCTGATTACACACCAGAACGGGGGATTCTGGATACACAGGTAAACAAACGGCGTTATCACTGTGAGTTCCACCTGTCCTGCCTTTTTCTGACGTGAGCCCTGGAGACGTCTGAACCCAGCAGGTGCCGGCGTGGCGCTCTGCGGTTGGGTGCCTCCCTCCACCTGCTGGCACAGCCTCCGTTCTCAGCAGTGGCCCAGGACAGGCAGCAGCAGCGCCAGAAATGCAGGTTCTCAGGCCCCACCATGGACCACCCCAGGCAGAAAGGCTGGGGCTGGGCCCAGCCGTCTGTGACTAACTGCTTCTGTGAAGGGCCCGACAGTTCCACCCTGAGTACCCGCCCGGAACCCCTGGAGCAGGCATCCCGCAAGGCTCAGGGGCATCCAGCAGTGCCGGTCACCAGAGGCCGCCAGGGGCCCTGTGCGGGGTCCACGGCGCCCTCTGTCCTGAGGCCCCAGCGGCTGTGCATGGCCTCCTAAAAGGACACGTCCTCTGCGTCGTAGCAGCAAGCTCAGGGCACCCAGTGACCATGACGATTTCCTCCCATTTGCTGCTGAGCACCTTAGTGTCAGTTCATCCCATCTGAACCTGGTCTGCACAAGGCCCGGGAGCTGGGGGACAGGAGCAGGGGACTGCGGACTAGGGCAGGTAGACAGGTGAGGGACGAGCGGACCAGCAGACAGCTGGACAAGGGAGACTTGGGTGGGTGGATGGGGAGGGGGAGGGGGGATGAGTCTGGAGTGTTGGGGGACAGGTGGCTGGGGGTGGGGGGTGGGGGAGTGGGGACCGCTAGATGGGGAGTGGGGGCCTGAGGATGGGGGGATGGATGGCAGGGGGTGGGGAACGCGGACGGGTGGATGGGGGTCGGGGGCTGAGGACACAGAGACGGCAGGGGATGGGGGAGCAGGACACCTGGATGCGTGGACAGCCGGACAGGGGATTGGTGCCCAGGGATGAGGGCGGGGATGGGCTGGCGCAGACCCTGAGCCGGGGCGCAGGGCCCCCCGGGCTGACCTGGGGCTCGGGCACCGTCCTCTCGGCGATGTTGGGCTTGAAGGACGCGGTCGGGTAGTGGAGGAGGAAGCACATGCTCAGCGGGGTGAGGCCATCATCCGCGCACTTGTTCACGTCGGCCCCGTTATCCAGCAGGAGGTTGACGATGTCAATGTGACACTGAACCTGCAGGGAGGGGGCCAGCCTGGCGAGGACAGCGGGTGCTCTCAGCAGGGGCCAGGACCCCGGTGAGGCTCCACAGCCCAGCCAGCTCAGAGGTGACCCCCGGCTTGCAGCTGCGCCAGGCGGAGGCACCCCGCCCCCTCCCCGTCTGAGCCTGCACGCCCGTCCCACAGGCGGACTTCACAGGGGGGAGGGGGGAGGGCATCCCCCCGCCTACGAGGGGCCATCGCCCAGGGCCCTCCGGGTCAGCGGTCCTGTGAGTGACCCTGCCGCCCGCACAGGCAGCCTGCGGGGGTGGGGCACTCACAGCAGCGGCAGCAAGCACCGTGTAGCCCTTGGCGTCGGCCACGTCGGGGCTGGCGAGGTTGTCCCTCAGGATCCCGTAAATCCAGTCATAATTCCCTTCCTGGGCCTTCTGGATCATCTCCTTGGAGAGCCGCTCCTTGGGCCCACGGCGTGCAAAGCCGCTCCGCCGCCCCTCCAGGATGGCATCCATGTTCCAGCTGCTATGAGACCTCTTGTTCCTGGCGGTCAGGGAGCCTTGGTGGGGGGGAGCCCGACTCTGGACGCCAAGCCCTGCCACCAAAGGGGCCCTCCCTCCCATCCACGCTTCCTCTTTCGTGCCTCTGCCCCGGACCCCCCTTCTCCCCCATCACAGTCTGCTCCTAGGGCACCCTAAGCCCTAGGCCTGCACGGCTGGCTGGCCATGGGGGACACGCTGTGCACAGGTGAAGATGCTATGGCTAAGCAAGCATCTTTCCTCAGCGGGAAGAGCTGTATCACTTTAAAAATAAAGAAATGTATGGGCTCAGCTGATCTTTGCATGATGGATACGTGGGTGGGTGATAGATGGGTGGGTGGATGGGCAGGTGATGCACGCATGAGTAGCATTTGTGTTCACAAAACATGCATTCCAAAATAGTTGACAGTTATTTGAGGACAAAGTATAGGAAAGGGGTTAAAACACTGTTCAAAACTTTAACTTAGAGAATAAGTCTTCCTCAAGTGGTTGCTGACTTCCCCAGGGCTGCCGGGGCAGGTGACGGCGATCCTTGGAGACCAGCAGAGCGCTCCATCTATCCTCTGCCATCTGTGCATGGCAGCCAGCCACCCAGCCTCCTCCTGCCCTGCTCCCCCCAGCCCTCGGCACTTGGGCAGCGTGTTCCAGCTCCAGGCACAAGCTCCCCCACCCTTCATCACTGGGTTGCATCGGTTAGTCAAACGAGCCTGACAGCCAGCCAGGACAGACGAGTGGCAGGGCCAGCTGCCAGAGGCCTTCAGGACCCCCGGCCTGAGGGTGCCCCCATCAGAGGACAGGAGGGCCATCGAGCCCTGGGGGTGAGAAGAGAGGATGGGCTGGGTTACCTGAACTTGTAAGCCTGCTTCTGGATTCTGACCATCAGAGGGGTCTCATTTCTGATAAACCAGGGCTCTCCGTCATCAACAAACGGAGGGATATCGTTCAGAAAGATGCGGGCGTCCAAGTCTTTGCGGAAGGAGGAGGTCATGGGCAGGTGGCTGTTGTCGGTTGAGTAGATGTAGATTTCTGGAGGCAGAGTGAGGTCGTCATTCAGGAGAAACCGCTTATAGTCGTAGAAGAACGGGTCCCGCCCCTCCTCTAGGCCCCAGTCCATCTTCTCCTCGTCCGCGAGGGTGACCATGGCGGGTGTGTGTGTCAGGAAGCCCGAGAACTCAGGGTAGCTGTGGACGGAGAGGCTGCCGGGGATCTCCACGCACAGCTTGAGGAGGTGGTCACGGAACCACAGCCCCACGTCCTGGCTGCCATCCCGGTAGGTCTCGACGCCTGGCCCAAATCGCTCGTCTGCCTTGTACAGCCCCTGCAGGACAGCACAACGGGGTGGAACAGGTGGCTGGGCAGGGCCCGTGCTCTGCGGCCAGTTTCTTAAATCGGAGGAAGAAAGCATCGTCCTAAGAAATATGTTCATTCAACTGACAGTTTGCTGAGGTTTGGATGCTCCAGGCCCAAAGCACGGGCATCGGGACAGACGCATTGTGGGCAGAGGGGCTGTGGGCCCGGGGACCTTGTGTGGGGAAGCCGGGGATGCTGTGTGCAGACTCATTTCAGGGCGTCCCCGGCTCCTCCAATATGGTGAGCCCGGCCCAGGCACCCACCAGGCTGGGAAGGAGCACGCAGGTAGAGGTGCCAGGCGCTGAGTCAGACACCCCCTGGCAGGCGTGAGCCGAGGAGGAGCAGTCAGCCTGGCTGGCCTCGAGCCCAGCAGAGCGCAGCCACGCCGGGCGGCTCTGACGCTCCTGCTGGCATCGGTGCCTGGTGGCGGGTGTGAGGAGCAGGGCGAGCTAGGAGGGTCTCAGTGAGACACCAAGTGGCAGTGCCTCCCGACGGCAAGGGACCTGGGACGAAGGTTCTGGCGTGGGGACCACAGAGACCCGGGCTCCCAGGAAGGACGGGCTGCATCTTCCCTGAGACGGTGTCAAAGGATGATGCCTGGAGGTCGCTGGGTGGGCAGAGGAACCGCCCAGCGAAAGCACACAGGCCTGAAACCCTAGGGACACACACGTCATTCCCTGGAGCTGTGCCCCCCACCCCCTCATCTGCGAGCCGAACAGCAGCCCCATTCTTGGGAGCTCCCCATTGTCCAATGTGCCCACGGAGCACCTCTGGCTGCAAGCCTGGGGCTGGGCACCGTGGATGGAAGGCCCTGCCCACAAGCAGCTAGCAGGCCAGACCAGGCGACAGCAGACCAGGGAAGCATGTGAGGACCACCGCACAGGCTTGGGCTGGGGCCACGGGTGTTTCCAGGAGAAGCTGTGGATGGGCAAGTGGCGGGGCGGGAAGCGCCATCAGACTCTGTGAAAGTGGCAGGGTGGGCGTCGGTCCCCCAGGAGCTGCGAGCCTGGACGAAAGACTTGGGCAGGGAGGCGGGCGTCCGGTCAGAAAAACAGCTGCCCCGGGAGTCCGCTTCTAGGAATCTGTCACAGGAAGTAATCCCAGCTCATCAAAGCTGTAACATATTGACAGCCTTATGTGAACAGCAGGCGATGATCCAGGAATCTTGATGGTTCAATGAAGAGGGGCTGTCCAGAGGCACTGGTTTGAAAATTCTGTTCTTAATATGCATTCACTTTTTGAGCAAACAATCCTGTTTCCAGGAATGCATTCCAAAGATCGCGGGTGAAAACATGGAATCCTCAGTGAGGAAGGCTGCCTGGTGACGCAGGCCTTCTGGAGCTGCTGGGAGGCGGCAGGGCTGCTGGGACCAGGTGTAACTGCAGGTGGAGGGAAGGGAGGACAGGGTGCCCTCGGGGGGAGGAATGTGTGTGCCTGTCTGCCCGTCGTTTGTAAATGCAGAGATAGAACTACAAAGATGATCACCAAGGACCAGGGAGGCTCGAGAAGGAAGAGAAGGGACTCCTGTAGGGGGCACAAAATGAAATCAAAACAAGACTTCAAAAATAGAATGCCAAAAATAAGAAAAGCAAAATAAAGCAAGTGACTGCAGCTCTGTACCTACATGGGGTGGGGGTGACCATACAGAGAGGAATTATTTCACGTGACTGGACCCAGCCTCCCCGGTGGGGCCACCCCGGGGACAGAAGGACAGCAAAGGAACCTGAGACTGTTTTTCATCATCAGAGTGGTATTGATGAGGCTCTGCCCTTTTCTGAAACTGTTATACACATGTTCAGAGATAAAGCAAGTAGGAAATCTTGTTAGAAAGCAAGACTGTTAAGACGAAGAGATAGGCAAACACAGCCCCACAGCTGCTGAGTGCAAAGCCCGGCCCCTGCACTGGAGCTGGAGACATCGGTATGAACTGACGATGTACTTCTCTCCCTTAAGAAGTGTACTTTCAAACAACAAAGGAAGCGGAGACATGGGTGCAGAACAAGCCAGTGGTCAGCAGTGGGGACAGGGGTGGGGGAGTGGAGGGGGAGGGCACCAGAAGGGTCGTTGTGGGGCCGCGTGAAATCACGAAAGCACGAGTATAAAACAGGGAGGGGTCATAAAGAGCCACAGCTAAGCACTGTGCTGCTGGAGAAGATGCCGAAGACTCCCCTGGACCGCAAGGAGGCCAAACCAGTCAGTCCCACAGGAGACCAGCCCTGAGTGTTCACTGGAAGGACTGATGCTGAAGCTGAAACTCCAATACTCTGGCCACCTGATGTGAAGAGTCGACTCACTGGGAAAGACCCTGATGCTGGGGAAGACTGAAGGTGGGCAAAGAAGGGGGTGGCAGAAAATGAGATGGCAGGTGCCATCACCAAGTCAATGGACATGAGTTTGAGCAAATCCCAGGAGACGGTGAAGGACAGGGAAGCCTGGTACGCTGCAGTCCGTCGGGTCGCAAAGAGTTGGACACAACACAGCGACTGAACAGGAGGATTTTAAAAATCAGTCCATTTTAAAATGCTTTTTTAAAAAAAGAAGAAAATGTCATATAAATAGTCCGTGGGGGAAAAAAAAGTTTTGAAAGGTGTTTTCTAGATATGCTATTGAAAAGACCTAAAAATAAAAGCCAACCAGTGCAGTAGTGATGAGCAGCCAAACCGTGGTTTCTAAATACCGTATCCCACTGAAGCAGCCAGGCTCCATCGAAAGCAGGGCAGGAAGTGTCTGAGTGAGGCTGGAACTCCTTGCAGAGCAGGAAGCAAGAACATGTGAAGCTCGTGAAGGGTGGAACCAGGCTGCTGACCCTTGCGCCCACCCGTCAGTCTCCAGACAAAGGCTGGGCGGGAGGGAAGTGAGTCTCTCCAGGAGATGGAGCTGGAGCACCTGGACGTCCCTGCGTGGCGGAGGACGGAGCCTCACTTCACGTGACACACCAACATTAACGCAAACACAGACGGGCATATAAGAGTCAAAACCACAAACAGAAGAAAACGCAGACGATGATCTCATGACCCGGCAAAATCATAGCAAAAACGGAACAGCTGGGCACTGGGGGCAGGAGCAGACCTGCTCCAGAGGGACGCCGTGCATCTTCTGGGGCTGACGGGACTATTCTGACCCTTGACTGCGGTAGTCATCACACAGCACCGTGCTTATCAAAACTTTCAGAAGTGAAAGCCGCTCAGTCGTGTCCAACCCTTTGCAACCCCGTGGACTATACAGTCCGTGGAATTCTCCAGCCAAAACACTGGAGTGGGCAGCCTTCCCCTTCTCCAGGGTATCTTCCCAACCCAGGGATCGAACCCAGGTCTCCCACATTGCGGGCAGATTCTTTACGAGCTGAGCCACCAGGGAAACCCGAGAATACTGGAGTGGGTAGCCTATCCTTTCTCCAGCAGATCTTCCCGACCCAGAGATCAAACCAGGGTCTCCTGAATTGCAGGCAGACTCTTTACCAGCTGAGCTACCAAGGAAGCCCCAAAGCTTTCAGCACTACCTGCTAAAGGGGGCGCGTGTTACTGCAGTGAGTAGGGCGGGGGTGGGGGAGGAATCCGTATTCACAAAGCCAGCGATGTTCTCCCAGAAAAAGGGAGCTTTCAGAACAGCATGTGTGCAACGAGCTGTCTACGTGTAGAAAGGTACGTGTCGTCGCCGAGCTTACTGCCTGACCTACTGGACACACAGCACCTTGCTGGCGGCCCTGGGCCCAGTCCGGGGAGCAGAACAACGGCCAGCCCTCAGTCCTCACTGTGTGTTCATTTTCGTTTCACGCGCCTTATCACCGGCTCTGTCACAATCGCTTAGACTAACAAAGCCGCTTCTCGTCAGGCACACCCGGGACCCAGGAGCGCCTGCAGCGCCGGCTGGCAGCCTGGACACCCGGGCCGTCCCCTCACCTGAAAGAGCCTCTCCTTCAGGTACATGGTGCCGTAGCCCTCCCGGGCGCTGAGGTAAAACATGCCCGTGAAGCTGGATCCATCCGGCCACATGTAGGTGCCCAGGCCATGCCGGTGGTCCCGGTAGAACTGCCCGTGGTAGGACTGTGGACAGAGAGCAGGGTGACCGGTCTGCCAGAGGAGCCGCCCCTTACCACCCCAGAACCTTCCAGAACGCCCTCCTGGCTGAGCCTCTGGGCCTGGGCCACATGGAGCAAGTCTGTGGGGCTGCCTGGGGCTCACGAGGGGCAGTCACCCGACTCCCGACTCACACAGGGCAGGCGCCAGGCACACTTGGCCCCCCGACGGCCATGCTGCCCCTGTCTCGGCTTGGGTGGGGAGGCTGCGAGTGTCTGCACTGCCTGGGCTGGGCACGACCTATCTCCACGTGTGAGCCCTGGCCCCGGCTCCGCTCGCACCCCCCAGCTGGTCCAGGCAATGGGGGGCCGCCAGCCCTGGGGTCACTTCCCTGGCCCCAGCTGAGGACAGAGGAGTGGCTTCTGAGGCCACACACGTGGGCTGCTGTGTGCTCTGGTCCAGAGCCCCCGGGGGGTCTGATGGAGGTGCCCCTCCACTGGGACCCCAGGAGGGAGAAAGAACTCAGTGCCCATCCCAAGCCCTTCTTAGTCGCTAGCCCTGACTGTCGTGTGTCAGGAGGCCGCCTTCCAGCCACAAGCAGGTGGGCCGGGTGCTCATGTGGCCGGTGGCCATGCTTACAGACCCCTCCCCACCCCCTGCACCAGCAGGCCGGTGACTTCCGCCTGCCCAGTGCCCCGTCATCCTCTGGTGATGGACACAAGTCCCCACGGGTAGGTGGTGCCTGGCCCCAGCCTCCCTGGCACGAGTGACCAAGCAGAGGGCTCCACCTCGAGCTCGGCCCTGGCTTGTGTGTGGCCACAGGACCCACCCCTGAGCCACACCAGTGTCCACGGGGCCTCTCCTCTCTTGCAGGAGGCTGGGATCCCAACACCAACCCCCTCTGCCAGATGGCAGGTCAACCTTGGCCACCCCCAGGGAGATGGGAAGAAATGACCTGATGGAGTCACAGGAACCCCGGGATCCAGCCAAGCCTGGGGCCCCGGGACCCCGGTGATGGGCTTTCCAGGCACCACAGCCAAGAGAGGTGTTTTCCGGCTCATCATTTCACCCTAGAGAATGGCCAGAGCAGGGACACGGAGAGCAGAGAGGCACCAGGCAGGAGGTGGCCCATCGTCTGCCCACATTAATTTCACTGGTATCATCTGGGGGGCGTACAGAGTTTACCCAACTCAAAGAAGTCCTGAGTCGCAGATCATCTGTGTAGAACTGTAGGGAGAATCTAACCCCTGCTCTTCCGTTTGCCCATAGAAGACGGGGTTTCCATTCACTCCAGGAGGATCCTCCCAATCCGTGCTCCACACAGACCAGGAGCCTCATCTAACCTGCCCGATGGATGCACTGGGGCCCGCTCTTCAAAGACGCTGCCCTCGACCCCTGCGCCCTTTCACCTTCCCACTCCCTGTGGTTCAGGAGCCACCATGGTGGCAGGCGTGTCTACTCGGTGGACTCAGGTCCCCCCAGGCAGTGCTGAAGCAGATGCTCTGCCTGCCACTGTCGCCCTGCATGGGGACGACTGGGGCAGCAGGACTGGTCAGCCGGCCCCCACCCCCCACAACCAGGAGCTCAGGCTCTCTGACCACTGGACCCCACAGTGTTGGAGCAAAGAGAAGCCAACCAAGTACTAGATCAGCAGATGCTGAACAAAATGAGCGCTGCGTCGTCGATGGCACGGAGCCTCACGTGCTGTGGCAGAAGCTCAGGTCCTGGCCTCTGTCCTCCGCTCTGTGGGGGTGCAGTCCAGGTGGCACTGGGCTGGGAGCCCTTTAGCTCCGCCTGAGCCGGCAGCTGCTCCTGCTGCCCCGCCCTGCCCCCACCACTCCCCAGGCTCCAGCCCAAGACCCCTGCGCATCTCCTGCCCTCTCCTCCCTGAACCAGGAAAGCTCAGTGCAGGAGGTCAGGGACTGGGCGAGGTCCCCAGCCTGGGGCACCAAACCCAAGCAAGCGGGGCCCCCGCGTGGAGGAGAGCACAGAGCTGGGACCCCTGGCAGCCCCTGGGAGGCTGTGCCACCCAGTGCCCGTCTCCCAGCAGGGCTTCGGTGACAGGGGTCCTGCCCTCTGGATCCCCGGGGCTCCCCAAGAGGCTTCTATAACCCCCTAAATGCAGCCCGGCATTGCCTCCAGACGGTTTTTATGACTTGCAAACGACCAGGGCAAGCAGCGCGGAACCCGCCAGCAGTGCGCGTGCAGCGGGCGGGGAGGGGCCTGCAGACCGTGGGAAGCCTTGAGTGCCCCCAGCGGAGGCGCCGTAAGCCCGCAGGACATGCACTCCCCAGCGTCGCCACACACATGGCTGCTTCTCCCCGCAGGGACACCAGGTGGCGCCAACAGCCCCTGCCACGGGTCCCTCAGCGTCCCCACGGTCCCCAAACACCGCCTACCACGAGCGCACAGAAGCGCGCGTTCACTGTGTCTTTAAGAAGACCCATTTCTTCGGCTTGAGCTTCAATACAAGGCAGTGTCACCAGTATAAATATACAATTCACTGCAGTAATTGACAATTTAAAAAAACAAATTTGCCTAGAATAAGAATTTATCTTCTGATGTCACAGTTTCTGGAGCTGCAGCCTGGGGACCCCAGGTGAACCTTAGATGTGACCTCAGCAGTCTCTCTGGGTACTGCTCACACGGGGACGTTTGCCTAGACTCCTTCCAGACCCACAAGCTCACAGCACACGCCTCGTGAGAGAGGCTGGCTGGGGCTGGCCATTACCTCGCCCGTGGGCCAGGAGAACTCTCCGTACCCCAGCTTCATGTCCAGCCCGAACTCCCCTTGGTAGACGCAGCCGTCCTGCCACTCTTGCATGCCCCGGACCAGCTGGGTGTAGGCCCCCTTCAGGTCCTGCTCCCTGAGCGGGCCCTCAGCCTCCTCTTCCTCCTCTGGGGCTTCTGGGAGGAGCCTAGGGGAGACGAAGGGGCGGGGCGGGGAGCCCGATGCCGACCGAAGGTCTTCAGGGCCACCAAGTCCCAAGAACTGCACACCGCCTTACTTCAGCCGACAGCCCCCGAGGCTGGCCGGGCCGCTGTCCCTGCTCTCCGGGGAGGGGAATGGAGGCACCGGGGGCACGGAGCATGCTCAGGGTCACGCAGGAAGCAGAAAGGGCAGTAAGTGTGCATCTGCCTGACAAGGCTGAGGGCTGCTGTGCCCTCTGCCGCCCAGGGCAGCCCCACTGCCTGCAATCTGATGGCTGCCCCACTCCAGCTGTGCCCTGGCACGGGGCTAGGGGGCTCGTCTGGGGGCCTCTCTCCTTGGCTTGACATTCCATCTGGACAAGGACAGCAAGCTTCAGGCCTGAGGGGACCCAAGAGCAGCTTGAGAAACAGCAAGCTGACCAGCAAGATAGACAGATGGGAGGACCCTGGCAGGGGTGGGGGCACAGCAAGGGTCAGAGCAGGCACCAGGGCAGGTTGCTTCTTTGTTGCTCTTACTGTCTCAAAGTGCACATCCTGACTTAAAGTGGGCCCATGCCTAGCCCATCACACACACACCCACCTGTCTCCCAACTCTAAAGGGCTCTCTGGGGTGCTGCAGTGGGGTGTCTCAGGGCTGGCTGGGGTGTACACACACGGGAGCCCTCAGGCTCTGAGCCCCTCCACCAGCTGGCCCTCAGATGCCAGGCGTGAGCCACAGACACTTGAACAAAGCACCTGCCCGATGGTGAAGGGCTGCGGCTGCTGTGAACATGTGGTTATTTGTTAACCACATGAAAGGATAGGGACCCTCATGCAACAATGATAAAGGCTGGGGGCTCAGAACTGGTTTGTTTTCCTTTTTCTTACCTGTACCTGTGGGTTGAATTGTGTTCCTTCCCACGTACCCTACACCCCAAATTCATGTCAGAGTTCTAACTCCCAGGGCCTGGCTGTGTGACTGTGTTTGGAGTCAGAATCTTCACAGACGCTGTCTCCAAATAATCAATTTATGTAAATAATCAAGTTAGAGGTCATGAGAGTGGGCTCTAGCCCAGTGTGACTGAGGTCCTTTTATCAATAAAAGGGGAAGTCTGGACGCAGGGAAACGCACGGCGAGAAGACGAGGTGACGACTCGGAGAGAGGACAGACGTCTACAAGCCAAGGAGAGGGGCCAGCCAAATTCCACACCCTCGCGGGAGGGCTCCCTCACCGTTTGGCGCCGAGCATGGAGCTCTCCAGGGTCCCGGCGGCCGCAGGCACGCTGCCGCCTTCCTCCACTTGGTTTTCAGAATTGCCAACCTTTGGGACCTCGTCATGTGGGACCAAGGAATAACGATATTCCATGTCTCTCCTCTTTGAACCTGGAAACAAAGTCGGGGAACCACATTCTCCCTCGGGGTTCCTGGCGGGCGCTCGGACCGCCGACAGAGAAACAAGGACTCCTACCCTAACACGGCGGACGCCCGGATCCTGTTGGAACGCCCCCCATCCTCCGCAGGAAAACCCCCTCCAACGCCCGAGGGTGTCCCTGAAACCAAGAAAGACAGCCTGGGCCACCCTCCCGCGACCTTAAATTAGGGCCACGTTTTGGGCCACAGACAGCGGGCCCCTCCTCCCCGCGAGGGCCTCGGGAGACGGGGCGGCGAGGACGCGGTCCCCACGCAAGCCGGCACATTAAACAGCCTCTCACACACGTCGGGCCCCAAACCTCCTGTCCGCCCCTCCCAGGGAGAAGGGCGGGCCGGGCCCACGGGGCGTGGGGCCCATCGCCGCCTCCGCGGAGCTCGGGGATGCCCCCGCTCATCCCCCTAACAGGGCCGCACCGAAGCTCAGGGAGCTCTCACCGACCGCACAGGGTCCGCGCAGGGCTGTGGCCAACGCAGCGCAGCCGCGCCGGCCAGCCTGCACTCTACCCTGCTCCGGGTGCAGAAGAGTCAGGTTTCCCTGGAGACCGGGCCACCGCCCACGTGCCCGGGCTCCGCCAATCCCCGCGCCCGCCCCGCCCCGGCCCCGCCCCGCCCCGGCCGGGCCACGCCCCCTGGCGTCAAGGCGCGGCAGGGCCCCGCTCTGTGACCTCACAGAGACCCCCGTCCCGGCCGCCCGCTCCCGCTCCCCGCCCAGACCCTCACCCCGGCGTGCTGAGCCCGGGCCGGCCGTCTCCACCGGGACACCCATCTCGAGGTCAAGCGGGGCACGGTGAGTCGGCCTCTGGACCGAGCCTCCCGGACTGCAGAGCCGGTTGGTGGCTCTGTTAGTGTTTACGGAAGGCGCCGAGCTCACAGCCCGGTGAGGAGGCAAGATCGGGGGCGGCCGGGGTCACGGGGGAGCCTTTACGGGGAGAAGATGCCCAGGTATGGTTTCGGGGGATGGGTAGGAGCTCTCGGAACAGAAGCGAGCACATCTCAGACAACTGGACGAGAAGCAGCGGGGAGCAGCGCGAGGGCTTTCCGCGGCTTCCTGGACAGAGAAGGGGCCTCTGGAGGCGCAGAATGGAAGTTAGGGCCGCGGAAAGGGATGACAACAGCTGATGCCCCGGCCGCCCCCGCGAGCTGCAGTGGCCCGAAGGCGGCTGTACCCGGACCCCAGGGTTCCGGGGGCGCTCCCCCCACCCTGCAGCCTGTCTCCCAATTCATCTCTTCTCCCCTCGGCCCCTCAGCACCACCTCGTCTCCTAGAGCCCTTCTCTACCCTTAATCCTTCCCCTCACGAGCCCTCTTTGCCCTGCTCCAGCTGTCGCTTGTGAAGCTGAGCAGAGACAAACGGAGCCACCTTTAAACTTTGTTTCTGAAAAGAGAAAAAGTCACCTAAAATTTCCTGTTAAGGCATACCATCTGTTATGGGTTGAGCAGTGGTCCCCCCACCCCGCCCCCCAAATGATAAACTGAAGTCCTAACCCCTGAGAATGAACCTTATTTGGAAAAAGTGTCTTTACAGATGTAATTGAGTGACGACCAAACAACTGGTCTCCTTACAAGGAAGGGGATTTGCAGACAAAACACAGAAAAATACATTTCTGTTCTTTGAAGCCTACTAGTTGGTTGTGATGCTTTGTTACATTCAGCTCAGTTTAGTTTGGGTGCTCAGTCATGTCTGACTCTTTTCGACCCCATGGACTGCAGCATGCCAGGCTTCCCTGTCCTTCACCATCTGCTCTAACTCATGTCCATCAAGTCGGTGATGCCACGCAACCATCTCATCCCCTGTCTTTCCCAGCATCAGGGTCTTTTTCAATGAGTCAGTTCTTTGCATCAGGTGGCCAGAGTATTGGAGTTTCAGTTTCATCATCAGTCCTTCCAATGAATATTCAGGACTGATTTCCTTTAGGATGGACTTGTTTGATCTTCTTGCAGTCCAAGGGACTCTCAAGATTCTTCTCCAACACCACTTCAAAAGTATCAGTTCTTTGTTACATTGATTCTAGGAAACACATACTCTGCTGTATTCTGTTGGTTCCCACTCTTTGCAACCCCACAATCTGTAGTCTGCCAGGCTCCCTGGCCATGGGATTGCCCCAGCAAGAATACTGGAGGGGTTGCCATTCCTCCTCCAAGGGGGTCTTGCCTGCTCAGGGATGGAACCAGCATCTCCTGCAGCTCCTGCATTGCAGGCAGATTCTTCACTGAGCAACTGGGAAAGCCCCAGGCAACTCACATGAAAGACTCTTTAAACAACAGCTAACAGTATTTGTTTTAGCAAACCTTACAATTTCAGAAGACTGACAAAGCAATTCTAAATACTAAAATATGGCCACAAAAGAAAAGTTGTTCTGGAAGCTTCTATAAACTGGAAAAAACACAATATAAAATGCTGAAATGTTGCTTATGTTCATAAGAATATATGCACTGGTATTTTTAAAAAAAACAAAGATTAAAAAGCCTTATTTCCATAAGTTGATATAAATCCTAAAATGATGCTAAAGAGTATATCCAAAAAGAAAATTTTCATAGGAACAATATGTTAATATTCATTGACAATATTCAAGAATAACAGTGTAAAAGCTTTTGGTGACTTGGCAAACTTGACAAAAGTTCAGCGAACTGACCTTTAGGACAACTGCCTTTCAGCGCGTTCGGTGCTCACGTTGCCAGTCACTGCGTTTGCAGCCTGAAAGTGCTGGCTGAGCGGATCACAGTTACGAAACTACTGAAGCATGACGGGGGTGGGGAAGCAGGGTGGCGTTTCTGTTAAAATTCAGTTGAAGGCTTTGAAAAGTCAACAAAACTCACTTTAAAAAACTGCTATCAAACTAGATGCATGGCAGACAACTGCAAAGGATTTATGCGGGGGAGGGGGGGATCTTTTAAAAAATCCCAAAAGGATTCTTTTGGCAGATTGTTTCTCAAGCGCTTTTAAGTTCACAGGAAGAAAAGAAAGGAAACTGGAAGGCACAGCCAGGAAGCAAGTGCACCAAGAGCAAGCCTCCGCTGGCCCACAGAGAAAAGCTTTACGTGGCTTTCTATACTGACCAAATCACGGCTGCATTCTAATCTTGTGTCAGAAGCACTGCGGCACAGGGTAGCGCACAGCTTCCTGTGTCTCGCTCCTAGAGCTTCCGGTTCAGCAGGTCCGGACTAGACAGACCCTGAGATGTGCACTCCTACCATGTTCCCAGATGCTGCTGAAATCTGGACCACACTTTGAGAACCACTGGGCCAAGGCCTAGTGGGAAGCTGGTTTCAACTGGAAAAAATGCCCAAGCTGAGAATCTTTTCAGTTCAGTTCAGTCGCATCTGACTCTTTGCGACCCCATGAACCGCAGCACACCAGGCTTCCCTGTCCATCACCAACTCCCAGAGTTCACTCAAACTCATGTCCATCGAGTTGGTGATGCCATCCAACCATCTCATCCTGCGTCGTCCCCTTCTCCTCCTGCCTTCAATCTTTCCCAGCATCAGGGTCTTTTCCAATGAGTCAGTTCTTTGCATGAGGTGGCCTAAGTACTGAAGTTTCAGCTCCAACATCAGTTAAGTTCTTTTGGGGGCAAAATAAGGGTGATGCCCTGGGTGACAGCGCCTCAGACAGCTGAGAAGCCGCTCTGGAGAGGCATGGGGCGAGCGCTGTCATGGAGGCGACTCTGGTGAGGACGGGGCACATGCGGCCCAGCGCAGACTGTTTGCAGGCTACTGCTAGTGACAAGGAGCAGACGCCGCCATGAAGGATCCGAGTGCCTTTTTAGATGTGAGAAAATGCAAGAATTGGGCTCATAAAATTTCTTCTCCTAAAAACATAACTGTCTGAAGAACTGTTCTGCCAATTTTCCCCAGAGCACAGAGTGCCTCCATTCCCGATCTCCACCCTGAACTCCTTTCAGGAGATGTTGAAGGTCAGCAGCTGCAGTGGCTCATTATTTAATCCTTGTAGAGGTGGATGGCAAGGGGAACAGAGAGAAAGGAGATAGATGGACAAAGCAGGAAGGGCCTTGAATGCTGGGTTAAAGACAGGCGCATCACAACATTTTAAACGAGGGCAATGCAATCAAAATGTGTGCTCTAAATGAGAGGTCCCCAGGCTTTTTGCCTGGAGCCCATTGCGACTCCCCATTTCATAGCACGACTCAAAAAATGTGAGCGAGGGAAGACTCACTGTGCTGCATGCATGCACCCTAACATTTTCACGCAGTCTATTCTTTTATAAACCATCTTACTAAAAAATAAAATATAGGTATGACCCAAAATACTAATACCAGTTCAGTTCAGCCGCTCAGTCGTGTCCGACTCTCTGCGACCCCATGAATCACAGCACACCAGGCCTCCCTGTCCATCACCAACTCCCGGAGTTCACTCAGACTCATGTCCATCAAGTCAGTGATGCCATCCAGCCATCTCATCCTGTCGTCCCCTTCTCCTGCCCCCAATCCCTTCCAGCATCAGTCTTTTCCAATGAGTCAACTCTTTGCATGAGGTGGCCAAAGTATTGGAGTTTCAGCTTCAGCGTCAGTCCTTCCAGTGAATATTCAGGATTGATTTCCTTTGCAACCCACTAATGGATCCTGCCGACCTGCTGAGTCAGGACCAATATTCAGAAACTCAATGCTTTAAAAAGTGTATTCTGGCTACAGTGAGAAAGGCTAGAAGGCTCCCTGGAGGAGGATGGTGCAAAGTCCAGAAGAGTGTCCAGTAAACAAACATACCAATCAAAAGAGAGAATGGACCTGAGATCAGTATGAATTGTTACCCATTCATTAACTCAAGGTGGTGAAAGGAGTGTGAGGTTATCAGTTAAAAGGCCTTGGAACAGAAAACTCACCTCAGACATCCAACAATAAAGGATGACTGGCTGGCTCAGGAAACCAGAGTCCAGAAGCTCGAGGCTCTTCAGTTTGGTTTGCTTCGGTGCCCAGGTGTCACTGAGGACGGTTTCTTCCATGTGGTCTCACCCAAGGCTGGCTCCCCTTTGTGGTCATAAGGAGAGGACAGGTTTCCAAACCCCTCTCCCATCTTTGGTTCATCAAAGAAAGTGAAAGTGAAGTCGCTCAGTCGTGTCCGATTCTTTGTGACCCCCATGGACAGAGGAGCCTACCAGGCTTTTTCAAGCCTACCAGGGATTTTCAAGACAAGTGTACTGGAGTGGGTCGCCATTTCCTTCTCCAGGGGATCTTCCCAACCCAGGGCTCGAACCCGGGTCTCCCAACTGTAGGCAGACGCTTTTACTGTCTGAGCCACCAGGGAAGTCCTCTTTGGTTCACATGACAGCCCAAACCCTGTCCTGGATACATGTCACTGACCGGAGTGTCATCAGAAGCCTGATTCTGGAGCTGGGGGACCGGTACTCCCACCTAGCTGGATGGCTCCTGTGAACTCTGGAGAAATGGGAAATGAGAATCCCATCCAGGAAGTCAGAATCCCTCCTTAGGGCATAGAAAAGGACATGGATGCTGGGAAGTAGGTGACATCTGTACCTACAGCCAGTGAAGACCTGGTTACAGACCAACATTGCAATCTTCAGCTCAAGGGAGAGCCCCAGGTAGCAAAAAATATCTGACAGTTACCAAGCTTGGTAGCTTTGGCTGGAATGGAGAGAATGGAGGTCACCCAGAAAGACTGCAGAGGTGCACTTTACAAGTAGTGCGTGTTCATGTGTGTTGGGGAGGGGTAGGGATGTACTAGAGCAGTGGTCTCCAACCTTTTCGGCACCAGGAACCAGTTTCATGGAAGACAAGTTTTCCATGGGCTGGGGTCAGGGGGTTGTTTGGGATGATTCGAGCACATTACATTTCTTGTGAACTTTATTTGTAACCTAACGGTGCCACCGATCTGACAGGAGGTACTGGCCCATGGCCAGAGATTGGGGATCCCTACACTGGAGAAACATTTGTGGTCCAACAGATTGAAAATCAGAAATGTTTCAATATTATTAGAATTGAAACCCCAATAACTAGATGCATACACAACTGCAAGACAGTTAATTTTCAGTGAAACCGGCCCCTGAAAGACACTGGACATCAGAAAAATATATTGAAGAGGTCTTTTTAAGTGGAAACCGTGTAACTCTTTAAAGCTACAGTAATAACCCCAAAAATAAGAAAAACCACAGAAATAATGGTCTAAGAAAAATGTAAATGCTAAGGGTAAATAGCTTTATTTTATATGACCATGTTTTACAATAAAATGCAGAAATTACACAGAGCGATTTATTAGAAAGCAGAGAACATAAAGGAATAAACATAAAGCTGTACTAAGGGGAAGGACTGATGCTGAAACTCCAATACTTTGGCCACCTGATGCGAAGAACTAACTCGTCTGAAAAGACCCTGATGCTGGGAAAGATTGAAGCCAGGAGAAGGGGACAGAGGATGAGATGGTTGGATGGTATCATCGACTCGATGGACATGAGTCTGAGCAAGCTCCGGGAGTTGGTGATGGACTGGGAGACCCGGCGTGCTGCGGTCCATGGGGTCGTAAAGGGTCGCACACGACTGACCGACTGAACTGAAGGGCATCTCACCTGGCAAATGCGCTTGTAAGAGAAGTAATGACTGCTCAGTGCCCAGAAGAGACTCTGCGACAGGGCCCCTGGCTCAGCGCGTCAGCCACAGCCTGGGAAGCCGGCCGCCAGCCGCCCGGCCCAGCTGGAACCCTCGCGGTGCGCCAGGCCCGCCAGGGGGAGCTCTCACTCCTCGCCCCTCTCAAGCCGGCCCGGGTCTGGCCTCCTGCACAGGTGAGGGCCCAGTCGACGCAGGAACGCCCGCACCTCTGCAGCCAATCAGACTCTCCCGACGGCCGCACCCCCACCGCCAGCCAATCAGAGGCGGCCTCGCCCGCTCAGGCCTACGAGGCGGGGGCCAGGGCCTCGTGGGCGTGGACGCTCCCGCACACACGCCCCGGGATTGGAGGGGCGGCCCCGGGGACCCGGGGGCGTCGGCCGGCCACCCGACGGCCCGAAGACCGACACCCGGGCCGGGCGCCCGGGAGCCGGCCATGGACCCGGAACGGGCCGGACGGCGCGCGGCCGCCGAGCCGCCGCCGCCGCCGCTCGTGCGCGTCGCCCCGTCGCTGTTCCTCGGGAGCGCGCGCGCCGCGGCCGCGCCGGAGCCGCTGGCGCGCGCGGGCGTCACCCTGTGCGTCAACGTCTCGCGCCAGCAGCCCGGCCCGGGCGCGCCCGGCGTCGCCGAGCTGCGCGTGCCCGTGTTCGACGACCCGGCAGAGGACCTGCTGGCGCACCTGGAGCCCACCTGCGCCGCCATGGAGGCCGCGGTGCGCGCCGGCGGCGCCTGCCTCGTCTACTGCAAGAACGGCCGCAGCCGCTCGGCCGCTGTCTGCACCGCCTACCTGATGCGCCACCGCGGCCTCAGCCTGGAGCGGGCCTTCCGGGTAGGGCGGGCCTTCCGGGTAGGGCGGGCCTTCCGGGTAGGGCGGGCCTTCCGGCCGGGAGCGGCGGGTTCCGCCGCCTGGGGAGACACTTCCGGACGGGGCGGGGCGCGCCCGTGGGGCGGGGCCTCCGGGCGTCGGCGGGGGCGGGGCGTCTGTGCACCTCGCCGCGAGCGCTGCGAGGGCGTCTAGCCGCAGCCACTTCTTTGCAGACCGTGAAGAGCGCCCGCCCAGTGGCCGAGCCCAACCCGGGCTTCTGGTCCCAGCTCCAGAAGTACGAGGAGGCCCTGCAGTCGCGGTCCCTTCTGCCCAGGGAGCCCTCGGGCCCGAGTGAGCCCTAAGTGGTCAGCCCTGAAGGACGACCAACCAACCCCAAAGCAGGACGCTCGGGGGTCTCCTGCATCCTCGCGGTGGGAAGACGTAGTGTATGCACTGACGGGAGGCTGGGCCGTCCTCTCCTGCTTCATGTTCCGCGGAGTTTTCATTTCCTGCCGCTTCCCAAAGCTCTCTGTCCCCGCTTGATGGTGGTGTAGGGGTATGTCCGCAGAGAACTGGGGAACCGTTCCTCCCCTGGTCCTCGGGTTTACTAGACAGGGCTTGATCAGGAACATCAAAACCACTCGAGAAAACTTAGCCAGAAACACCTTTACTACAGAGAGGTGGAGGGCGGGGAGCCACGGTCAGGAGATGGGGAAACCACAGCAGTCACGAGGACCTGCCCCCCTTCCACATTCAAGCCTGCCACCAGCTCAGGCCACGCTGGCTTTCGAAAATAGACTCGTAGCTGCTGTTACACACGGCTGTGGGTTCGAAGCTCTGTGACAGACCACTCAGCTTGGGCTCCCTTGGGGCTGTCAGTGCCCACACCCACTTCCTACCTCACTGACCTCCCAGTTCCAGCCAAGGTCAGACCACACTCACCACGCATGTGTCTGAGCACGTTGATTACTCTGGTTCAGAGGCACTTCACCTGGGCATCCTGCAGCCTGTAGACTATTCTAGAAAATCACTCTCAACACTCCTTAAATAAGATAGAGGGGAGAGGGTAAAGGAGAAAATGCATAAGATGTGAATTACAGATGACGTAGTGCCCGGTTAACACGTGCAAGTGTACACGTAACAGAAGGACGGACGGGACACCCAGCTGGTGTGTGTCATCTCCCTTGACCCTCGGCCAGTGCCTCAGGTCCTGGCCCTCCTAGTGGGGTGTGTGGGGCCTTCATCCTGAAGGGCCAAGCGGTCCTGCCTGCACTGTGCTGTGCCCTCCGCGCTCTCCTGCACAACCCGGGAGTCCTGAGCGGCATGAGCACAGCACCCCGAGTCCCACCACAGCAAAGCCCTGCTGCCCTTTCAGAGTCAGGGTCAGGGAGTTTCCTTGAGGTCTAGTGGTTAGGATTTGGTGTTTTCACAGCTGAGGCCTGGGGTCAGTCCCTGGTTGGGGAACTGGAATCCTGCAAGCCGCACAGCACCATCCCCCAAAAAAAGTGTCAGTCACCAAGCAGAGCAACTCTGATTTGTGCCTTGAGGACCCCCAACTGGCTA
Source organism: Moschus berezovskii (assembly GCF_049115385.1). Classification (NCBI taxonomy): domain Eukaryota; kingdom Metazoa; phylum Chordata; class Mammalia; order Artiodactyla; family Moschidae; genus Moschus; species Moschus berezovskii. Next base: position 1,062,156 of record NC_142463.1, on the reverse strand, counting down.
AGTGGGGGCTCAGCCTCCTGTCCAGGTGTGTCCCAGATGGAAGTGCCCCGCCTGCAGATGAAGATCTCTGACCAAGCAGAGCCCAAAGGGTGCAGCTGGGAGCCTGCAGCGTGAGCGAGGCCCTGGGGTGGTTGTGAAGGGGGCCCCACCCTCCCTAGCCTTCCTGCTCCTGCGCCTGGTTTGCCAGCGATGGCCCCTGGCTCAGAGCATACCCCACCTCTGCAGGTCAGCACGCAGCCCTGCGCAGCGCCCATCTCCAAGAGCCACAGCCCTCGTCATAACCCGACTTCTGCCACCTTTATGGAGGGCTCGCCAGCTGCCGCCTACTCCCCGCAGGCCCCTCACAGCTCATGTTGCTTTTCCATGTACCTGTAAACAAGCTCCTGCCATTATCTCCATGTGGCAGGTGAGGCCGCAGTGGCTCCATCTGTAACCTCAGGCAAGCTGAGTGGTTTGCCCAGCTGGGAGGTCAGGAGCCAGGACCTGAGCTCAGATCTTTTCCCTGTGTGCTCACGGTACCCTGCTGGCACACCCCCTCACCTGCTGACGTGGCCCCAGGTGACACGGGTGCAGGGATGTCAGAGCCTGGGCCAGGCCTTGGTCCCCCAGCTCCATCTGGAGAGCTGCCCAAGTCTGCCTGCTGCCAGAGGCCCAGGCGTCCCCGGGACAGCACAGCCCCCACGTGAGCCCCATGGACCTCCTGGCAGCCCTCCCACCGCTGTGTCCACCCGCTAACAAGTGAGGCCAGGGAGCCGCTCCCCTCCCGGTGCCTGCACACTTGAACAGGGGCAGCCTGTCTGTGTCCCATCTGGAGAGGCTGGGTGCAGGGGCATCCGCCCGCCAAGCCAGTCAGGGCTGGACCATCCACAGGCTGGTGTATGGGGCTTCCCTTGTGGTCCAGTGGTTGACTCCACCTTGCAATGCAAGGGACACTGGTCCAGGAAGATCCCACATCCCGCGGGGCAACAAAGCCCGTGCGCCACAGGACTGTGGAGGCCTGCGCTTTACATCCTCCTCCAGAACAAGAGAAGCCACCGTGCTGAGAAGCCCGCACACCGCAGGGAAGAGCAGCCCCGCCAGCGTGACTCTGCAGCAACAAAGGCCCACCACAGTCAAAAAATAAAATAATTTTTAAAAAGCTGGTGCATGAAAATCCCTATGGGAAAACTCCAGCCTCTGGCAGTCCCAACTTCCGGCTCCTCTCCCCGAGGTGGATTGGGGGAGGAGGGTACATTGCAGCCACTCTGGACCTCTGTCAGCAAAGCAGCGCCCCTGACCCCCGACCCCAAAGGCACCATCCTCTGCAGGGCAGGGACGAGGTGGAGGGTGGAGACGACCACTGTTCACAGCTCACAGATGCCTTGGTCAGCTGCCTTTAGTGCTGCAAAACGGATCTGTGTGCTCCTTCAGACTGACTTGTGTTGGTTCCTTAGAAAAATGGGTGAAAGGCGTGGCCCAGGGAGGAGTGGTAACAGTTCCTCCGGACCTACACGACTGCACCTGCCCCACCAGTCCTGTGTGCAGGACAGGCCACTGGGTGTGGCCAGGGCCCTCCAGAAGAGAAGGGACAAGACTCAACCCCTGCTCCCAAAGTCCAGGGCACCAGGAGGGCAAGAAGCCCACTGAGGTTAACAGCCTGTGCAGGGGGCTGGCAGACCTGCCTGCAGGTGCTTAGGGCAGGCCGCTGCGGGTGCCCACACGTAGTCCCTGGTGGTCTTCCAGCCCCAGTCCCACTGGCCGGGAGAGGGGAAAGGATGGCTCCAAAAGGCTGGTCACGCCGGGAGTGCCATCTAAAACACTCTGCCCTTGGCCTCTGGGCAGGCGCTGGGCCCCTGAAGGCACCCAGTTCTCCCCCGTCTTGAGTCTTGGATGCAGGGCTGAACCCCTTCCTCTTAAGTGGCTGGTGATTTTGGGGCCCTGATAGGAGCTTGCATCGCCAAGGCTAAAATGACACACGGGGCAAGCTGCAGAGATGCTGCAGTGCGGGTGCTGACTGTGAGCATGGGCCCTCAGCTCGGCAGTCCCACCCTGCCCCCCAGCGCCCAGAGGGCAGGCAGGGTCACACGAATGACAGATGGAGATACGGGGTCCAGAAGGACTAAACGGCCCTCAGGGATGCCACCGAGGTTGAGGGCAGGACGAGCCAGGCCCCAGCTGTGCCACACAGAGGAGGAGCAGGGACAGAGGTGGGTGGGACTCCAGGCCAAAACGTCCTGGCTCCCTGAGGACCTGAATTCTCCCACGACAATGGAAGAACACCTTGGTGGCCCCTCTCACTTGTGGCTTTGAGACCCACCCAATACTGGTCTCAGCATCCTTGCTGGTCTCCAGCCACCCACCTCGGGCCCAGGTCTCTGGACAGGCCTGGGCAAGAGTGGAATGACAGGCTGGCCAGGTCTCCTGACTGTCCAGCACTCACCTCCTAAACAATCATCCTCCAGGGGCTGGACAGCCCTGAAGGGAGCAGAGTTCAGCAGGACTTTCCTGATGATGAAATACCTGCTCTGTCGAGTATGGCGCTACTAGCCTGATGTGTGCATGCTCACTCAGTCGTGTCCGACTCTGCAACCCCATGGGCTGTAGTCCACCTGGCTCCTCTGTCCGCGGGATTCTCCAGGACCAGAACCCTGGAGTAGGTTGTCATTTCCTTCTCCCAGGGATATTTCCGACCCAGGAATCAAACCTGCATCTCCTGTATTGGGGGTCAGATTCTTTACCACTGAGCCACGGAGGAAGCTCCACTAGCCTGACACGACCTTCCAAACACACATGGAGACCCTGAAATAGGGCTAGTGCAACTGAGGATCTGAACTTTCCATTCTATTTAATTTCAACCTAAGAAGCCTCACACATCTGAGGGTACAGTCTCAAGGTTCCAGAGCCACCACCATGCTCCACATGGCACGTAACATAGACCACTGGTCTCACAGGGGAGTGGGCCAGGGTGATGGGAATCATTGCATTTTTCTCCAGGCCTGAGGCTCTGGAACGGACGAGTAACACTTTCCTTCCTGACCCAGGTGTCCCATCAGAGGGTGCCCGAGGAACCTCCAGCGCGCCCGGCTCGCCGCGCCTTCCCCTTCCTCCAGCCCAGTGCCTGGGCCACCTGCACACGGCGGCTGCCCCGGCCCCACGCGTCGCACCTGGTTCTCGGTCGCGGCCCACGCACAGCGCCCGGGCTCACGGCCCCCAGCCGCGCTCTCGGCCCCTGGGTTCCTCGGTCTCTCGCGGAGCCGCGGGCGCCCCGGCCCCCCGCGCACGACGACCCCGGCCCCGCGGCCCCCGCGGCCCGGCCTCCCCGCGCACAGCGCCCCCGGCGGCGGCGGCCGAGCGGAGCCGGAGCGGGGCGGCGCACGGCGCGGGGCCGGGCCGGGCGGCTCCCGGCGCGACTTCCTGTTGTGCCCGCGCCCCGCCGCCCGGCGCCCGGCGCCCCTCGCCCGCTCCCCGCGGCCCCGGGCGGCCGCCGCCCATGGATTTCACCTAGCGCGGCGGCCATGGCGGCGCAGTGCTGCTGCCGCAAGGCGCCCGGCGCCGAGGCTGCGCCCGCCCGCCCGCCGCCCGAGCCGCCGCCCGCCCTGGACGTGGCCTCGGCCTCCAGCGCGCAGCTCTTCCGCCTCCGCCACCTGCAGCTGGGCCTGGAGCTGCGGCCCGAGGCGCGCGAGCTGGCCGGCTGCCTGGTGCTCGAGCTGTGCGCGCGGCGGCCCGCGCCCCGCGCGCTCGTGCTCGACGCGCACCCGGCCCTGCGCCTGCACTCGGCCGCCTTCCGCCGCGCCCCCGCCGCCGCCGCCGCCGCCGCCGCCGCCGAGCCGCCCTGCGCCTTCGCCTTCGCCGCCCCCGGGCCGGGACCCGCCCCGCCGCCGCCGCTGCCCGCCTTCTGCGAGGCGCCCGGCGCGGAGCCCGCCTGCTGCCCGCTGGCCTTCAGGGTGGACCCGTTCACCGACTATGGCTCCTCGCTCACCGTCACGCTGCCCCCTGAGCTGCAGGCGCACCAGCCCTTCCAGGTCATCCTGCGCTACACCTCGACCGACGCCCCCGCCGTGAGTCCCGCTTCCGGGCGGCCTCTCCCCGTGCCGCCGGCCCAGGGGGGCGTTCTTGGGCGCGCTGCGCCTGCGACACCTGCAGAGGGGGGCCAGCCCGGCTCTCCCCGAGCCCGCCCCGGGGTCCTGTCCAGGCGCCGGCAGGTCTTCCCAGCTGGTGCCAGGGGAGCCCTTAGGAGCCCTGGACCGAGTGAGCGCCCGGGTTCTGGTCCCGGGGACAGGGGACTGCGTGCCTCCAGGGAAGCTTCTCCCTTCAGCTGTGCAAGGACGGGTCCCTGCTTGGGGACAGGGGCAGCTTCTGGTGAGCACATGCCAAGCCATGCATCTGCCGGAGCCTGGCAGTGCGACCAAGGGCCTCCATGTGACCCGGGCTTCAGAGGACTGTTCCCTGGGGGTGGCAAGAGGGACAGACTTCCTGGAGTGGGAGACCGAGGGGGCCTGGATGGTCTCTAATGCTTCAGGCCGCAGGGGGCTGGTGGGTGCTCCAGCAGGTTGGCCCCGCGTCCCCAGCACAGACACGTACAGGCTCTGCGGGGCCTTGGACATGGAGCGCCCACCGCCCAGGGGCTCGGCAGGAAGGCTGGGCAGCCCAGACAGCGCCCTTCCACCGCAGTGGCACTTCCAGGATGGAGCATGGGGTTTTCTAGGTCCCTGTGTGGACCGCATTGCTGTGACACATGACATTCAAGTAGCTCTGGGAGGCCCTAGGAGGCTCCATCCGTCTCCGCCGTAGCATATGAATACATAGGGTGACGGAAAGGCGTCAGGCCAGGAGCCGTCAAGGAGAAATCAGGAAGAGCTTAGGCCAGACACACGCCTGCAGGCTTCCTGCATGATTCCCAGGAGCCCCCAGCTGCCACCTCACCCCTTTGTGAGCTTCTGCAGATGTGCTGGCCTGGACCTGCCCTGCCCACCTGGCCCCTGCTGTCTGCCAGCCTGGCCCTTGCCCTGACGGTCTGGCTTCTGCCCTGCCCGCCTGGCCCCTGCTGCCTGTCAGCCTGGCCCCTGCCCTGCCCGCCTGGCCCCTGCTGCCTGTCGGCCTGGCCCCTGCCCTGCCCGCCTGGCCCCTGCTGCCTGTCGGCCTGGCCCCTGCCCTGCCCGCCTGGCCCCTGCTGTCTGCCAGGGGCCTTCTGGAGCTCTGACAGCTGGCGGGCATGGCTCCCACCACAGCCATGAAAACAGAGGATGTGGTTCTCCCTGACCTTGGAGCCCATGTGTCTGGTCCACCTAAGACCAGCAAAGTGGTCGGAGAGTGGTGGGACCAGGGCCCACAGCAGGCTACCCTGCTGGCCTGACCCTGTCCCCAGCAGCTTGACCACAGGGGCCTGTCCCCAGCGTGAGCCAGGGACCACTTGTCCCAGGACCTGGGGGTGGGGGTGGGGGGTGAAATGCAGGTTCCTAGGTCCCAGTACTCTGTCACCAGACCCAGGAGTTTGCATTTTTGAACAGGCTCCCCAGACAGGCCTTCCGAACATCTGGGGCAGCCCTAGGGGTCAGCAGAAAAGGAAGATACCGCCGCAGGCTGTGCGCGGGCAGAGAACAGAGACATAGAAGCCGAAAAGGCGTTTTGTGGGAGTCCGTGAAGGCTGACAGTGGCCTGACTGGTCTGTAGGAACTGGATAGGCGGCCCTGCAGGCCTGGACATCCGCTAGGATCTGGGGTCCCCCACCCCTGGGGTCTTGGCACATATAGCCCCCAGCGGCAGTCCTGGGTCTGGGGTTCCCCACCCCTGGGGTCTCAGCACAAACAGCCCCCAGGGGCGGTCCTGGGTCTGGGGTCCCCCACCTCTGGGGTCTTGGCACAAACAGCCCCCAGGGGCAGTCCTGGGTCTGGGGTCCCAAGTGGCAAGCAGCTGTGGCTGCCGTCCTCGGGCCTGTTGCTTGCAGGGGCTGGGGGCCCTCCATCACGGCCCTGGGGGGACCTGTGTGCACTTGGTCCCTGAAGACCCGTCCAGTTGGCCTCAGTGACCACGTTGTCCCGGCAGAGGGGACCTTGGGGCAGATTCGGGACCCCACAGAGTGGCTGCAGTTGGGTTGGGGAGGCCCCCGGCCTCCAGACGCCCTTCCTGGAGACATCAGGATGCTTGGTGGCATTAAGAAGGGGAGCGCTGAGCTGGCCTGGGCAGGTTGGGGGCAGTGGTGGGCCAGAGCACCTGAGGGACGGCTCCCTGGTGGGGCAGGGCCATCAGCCTGCAGCTCTGGTCTCCAGGAGGGCTTGGCCCGCTGTCCCAGGGAGGGCGCCCTGGCCGGAGCTGACCCCTTACCCACCACCCACTGCAGATCTGGTGGCTGGACCCAGAGCTGACCTACGGCAGCGCCAAGCCCTTCGTGTTCACCCAGGGCCACTCCGTCTGCAACCGCTCCTTCTTCCCATGCTTCGACACACCTGCCGTCAAGTGCACCTACTCGGCCGTGGTCAAGGTCAGTGCCCGGCATCAGGCCTTGCTCCTGACTTTTCCCTGCCTGGGCCTGCTCCCCAGCTGCCGCCCAGACGGCCATCCGAGAAGGAGTGCACCCTGCCCGCCGTGCGGGAGGGTCAGCATGCCCGCGTTGGGGTCCTAGACCTAGCCTGAGCCCCGAGACGCCGATGCGGGGAGGAGGCAGGCGGAGAGGCCAGGTCCTAGGGCTCCTGGCAGCCTCCCAGCCCCATCTCCACTCCTGACTGGGAAGAGAGATGTGTGGGCCGGGAGCTGGGGGCTCCGGGAACGGCATGGGGAGGGGTCCCTGACAGGGGCCGGAGGCTCCCTAGTGGTGTGGCTGCCTGATCTGGGGGGTGGGGCTTCTCGCAGGGACCCGGGGCTCGCCGACCGAGCTGTGGGCCCCCCGGCGGGGACACGGGGTGGCCCTAGTGGGGCGTGGGGCTCCCCGTGGGGGACACGCTGTCCTGATGGGCGGGGCCTCCGGGACGCAGGCCCCGTCGGGGGTGCAGGTGCTGATGAGTGCCACGCAGAGCAGCTACGTGGAGGAGGAGGGCGTCTATCGCTTCCACATGGAGCACCCCGTGCCCGCCTACCTCGTGGCCCTCGTGGCCGGGGACCTGCAGCCCGCAGACATCGGGCCCAGGTAGGCCCGCCTCCTGCTTGCTGCCCAGGGTCCAGGCTCAGGAGATGCTGCCGGGGCCCAGCATGCGGCCTGCCTCCGTGGCCGCACTGTGTGGCCCCGCGTGGTGGGGCCAGCCCTGCCCCTGCCTAAGTGTCACTGCCCGGGGGCCGTCCTCCCCTGGCTGCTCGCACCCTGGCGCCCTTTGCCAGTCCTTCTGGGCAGTGCCTCTGCAGACACACCCTCTGCGCTCCGAGACAGCGCATGGACGGCCCGGCCCAGACGGGGGAAGGGCCTGAAGGGTGGGCGGTGGGCGGTGGCCGGCCACACTGGGTGTAGACAGGCGGTCTTTGCGCCCAAGAGCAGAGGGAAGGCCCAGTGCGGGGCATGGGCTGGGGGCGCGGGCTGGCCCCCGCCCACCGTCTCCCCCGTGACAGGAGCCGCGTGTGGGCCGAGCCGTGCCTCCTGCCCACGGCCACCAGCAAGCTGTCGGGTGCAGTGGAGCAGTGGCTGAGCGCAGCTGAGCGGCTTTACGGGCCCTACTTGTGGGGCAGGTACGTCTGCGAGCCCAGTCAGCTGCAAGAGGGGTCAGAGGGCACGCGCGCCCCCCCAGCCTGCCGAGGCGCAGCAGGAGGCAAGGCTCACCCGCAGCCCCCACTGCTGGCCCTGCAGGTATGACATCGTGTTCCTGCCTCCGTCCTTCCCCATCGTGGCCATGGAGAACCCCTGCCTCACCTTCATCACCTCCTCCATCCTGGAGAGCGACGAGTTCCTGGTCATCGACGTCATCCACGAGGTGGCCCACAGCTGGTTCGGGAACGCTGTCACCAACGCCACCTGGGAGGAGATGTGGCTGAGCGAGGGCCTGGCCACCTACGCCCAGCGGCGCATCACCACCGAGACCCACGGTGCGCCGGTGGGGCGGGACGCATGGTGCCCCCGGGCAGGGAGAAGAGGGCCAGTGGGGGGCCACATGCAGGCAGCACGGGGGCCAGCAGGCACCTTGCACACGGCTGGTCCCAGGCTGCGGTCCCCCTGCCACGTGTGTGTGTGTCCTGCGGGGGGCAGTTTGGTGGGGCCCAGGGCGGGGAGCAGCCAGGGCAGCTGCCTTGCTCCTGCCCGTCCAGGTGCGGCCTTCACCTGTCTGGAGACAGCCTTCCGCCTGGATGCCCTGCACAGGCAGATGAAGCTTCTCGGAGAGGACAGCCCGGTCAGCAAGCTGCAGGTCAAGCTGGAGCCAGGTACCTGCTCCCGCCCGGCCCTGCACACGTCACCTGCAGACATCGGGCCCCCCCCCGCCCGCCCAGCCCAGGCGGGGCCTGCATCCCCACGAGGCTTCACTGTGGAGGCCAGGCCTGGGGGCTTCCCTCCACCACCTGCGCCACCTCTCGAGGGCTCTGAGCGCCCGTCTCCCCAGTGTGTGGACCCAAGGTCTCCACTGAGGGCCTTGCAGCAGGGCAGGCGCCCCCACGCACACACTCCCGGGGTGTCTGGACGTCAGTGGCGGGGGCCTCAGTGACCCCTGCCCTGCAGCGCCCCACCACCATCCCGCCCCCTCCCCCGGGGGCCCCGGTGGCTCAGGGCGCCTCCCAGAGCCATGGTTTCCCTCGCAGGCGTGAACCCCAGCCACTTGATGAACCTATTCACCTACGAGAAGGGCTACTGCTTTGTGTACTACCTGTCCCAACTCTGCGGGGACCCCCAGCGCTTTGACGACTTCCTCCGAGTGAGCAGCCCGCTCCCTGGCCCCCGTCCCCTTTCCGGCTCCCAGGGTTTGCCGTGGGGGTGGAGTGGTGGGGGCCGTGAGTGGGGCTCTCACCGGGCTCCTGGCTATCCCACCTCTCAGTCTTGGCCGCCTGGCAGGCCCCTTGTGCAGCTGTGGGCGCCCCCGCGCCCGCCCTGGCCCTGCCTGCCCCTGCTTAGACCCCTGGGTGCAGGACCCTTTCCTGTGGTGTGTGCCTGGCTTGGGGGGGTGGGGAGGGGGACAGGGGCGCACCCAGCCCCCGGGCCTGCTGAGTCCACTCCGCCCGCAGGCCTACGTGGAGAAGTACAAGTTCACCAGCGTGGTGGCCCAGGACCTGCTGGACTCCTTCCTGACCTTCTTTCCGGAGCTGAAGGAGCAGAGCGTGGACTGCCGGGCAGGTGAGGCTCCCCCCATGGCTGTGTGTCCACACCGGCCCACCCTCAGCCTGTCGGGGTCAGGGGTGTGACAGTGGGTATGGGGGCTCCATCTGGCCGGCGGCCACTTTCACTCATTGGTGTGGAACTCAGGCTGGATCTCGTGGAAGGAACAGAGAGGAGAGTGGGATTCCCAGCCCGGAGGGGCCCCCGGGGGCTTCCTGGAGGAGGTGGCAGTTAGGCTAGGTGGCTCAGTGGGTAAAGAATGTCTGTAACGTGGAAGACACAAGAGACTCCAGGTCGGGAAGATCCACTGGAGGAGGGCCCGGGACGCCACTGCAGTGTTCTTGCCTGGAGAACTCCATGGACGGAGGAGCCTGGCTGGCTACAGTCCATGGGGTTGCACAGGGTCAGGCACAGTGGAGCCACTGAGCATGCGTGCAAGCAGAGCTGAGTACGCAGCTCCAGAAAGAGCCTTGGAAACTGCTCAGCGGGCCTGGGGCAGGGTCCAGGAGCAGAGGGAAGTTTGCCTCAGAGCAGGCTGAAGGCAGCGGGCTTGTTTGCAAGGGTGCCCCTGGTCCAAGGGCTTAGGCCAAAGCAGAGAAGGGCCTGTCGTCTCAAGGGGAGTCAGTGTTTGTGGTAGCGCAGTAAAGTGTGGGCCAGGGCCCCTGTGTTGGGGAAGGTTTGTGCCCCAAGGGTCTGGGGAGCAGGGATGGCAGGACTTGCCCCCACAGCTGCCCAGGCTTCAGGGCTCCAAAGCAGAAATAGCCTCCTCCCAGGGCAGTTCTCCCCACCCCGCCCTCCGCCTCTGGGCCCATGACACCTCACTGTTTCCACCCGGGAGACGTGGGTGGGCAGGGGGTCCCTGGTCACCGGCTCCAGCTCTCTGTGCCCCTTCTTGGAAGCCACCGTGGCTTGCAGGGTCTGCAGCCGACTCCTGCCTCCCCAGGCCACCCCTGCCCGTGGGGCTCCCAAACCCTGGCAGGGTCTCCCCCAGGTACACCCTCGGGGTCTGCAGTCTCCCAGGCAAGCCTGCTTGGGGACCCAGGAGGGTGTCTGTCCTGCAGGGCTGGAGTTCGAGCGCTGGCTGAATGCCACGGGCCCCCCACTGGCCGAGCCGGACCTGTCTCAGGGATCCAGCCTGACGCGGCCTGTGGAGGCCCTCTTCCAGCTGTGGACGGCCGAGCCCCTGGACCAGGCGGCCGCCTCTGCCAGCGCCATCGACATCTCCAAGTGGAGGACCTTCCAGACGGCGCTCTTCCTGGACCGGCTGCTGGATGGGTCCCCGCTGCCCCAGGGTGAGTCCTGCAGCCGCCGGGGTGGGAAGTGGGGGCATCACCTGCCCTGACCTGCTGTGGCCCCAACAGAGGTGGTGATGAGCCTCTCCAAGTGCTACTCGTCACTGCTGGACTCCATGAACGCCGAGATCCGCATCCGCTGGCTGCAGATCGTGGTCCGCAACGACTACTACCCCGATCTCCACAGGGTCCGGCGCTTCCTGGAGAGTCAGGTGCGGCCACTCAGGCTGGGCGGCCCCTGCCTTCCCCCAACCCGGCCACTCAGGCTGGGTGGCCCAGAGAATGTGGTGGGGCCCAGACCCCAGCAGACCTCAGGGAGGCTGTGCCCAAGGCCAGTGGTCAAGCCAGGAGCAGAGTCCAGGGGTCTCACCGCAGGGTGGGCACACCAGGGGCATCTGAGCTCCTTAAGGCCTAAGGGTCACCGGGTCCCCAGGCCTGAGCCCTGGCCGGGCCCCTGCAGCCCGAGCGCCCTGGGTGGGGAGGGGAGGACTTGGGGGCTGGGGGAGGGCCAGGCGCCCCGTGACCTGCGGCCGCCCACAGATGTCGCGCATGTACACCATCCCGCTGTACGAGGACCTGTGCACTGGCGCCCTCAAGTCCTTTGCCCTGGAGGTCTTCTGCCAGACGCAGGGCCGGCTGCACCCCAACCTGCGGCGGACCATCCAGCAGATCCTGTCGCAGGGCCTGGGCCCTGGTGCGGAGCCGGGCGGGGCTGCAGCGGACTCCGAGCCGGGCCTGCTGCTCGGGGACGAGGCCCCGGGTGGCACCATCTCTCTCAGGGACGTCAACGTGTCTGCCTAGCGCTCGCCTCTCAGACACCACGATTGTGCCTTCTGGGCCACGGGCCTGGCTGGTGGGGGCTCTGCAAGGGCCCCTCCAGGGCCAACCGGGGCCCGTGGACCCGTCCCCCTCCCCACCCCAAGCGCTCTTGCACTGCGGGCCCTCCTGTCTCAACACTGACTGCCAGGCGCTGCCCTGGGTCGACAGCGACCGCCACACTGTGCCTTCTGTCCGCCGGGAGGGCCTGGGCTGCCGCGCACGCCTGCCTCCATGGAGCCCTGGACCCCGGCCCGCACCCCCGGGGCTGGCAGCCTCCCTCGGTCCCTGCCCGAGGGACGAGGATGCAGACGTGCCCACACCCTCCCCATGGGGGACGGGGCGCCGCAGAGACGGTGGATATCCCTGGGGAGGGGGGCCCCGGAAAGCCTTAACTCCTCAGGGAACTCAGGGTCCCAGGCCCCGGGGCCAGTGCAGCAATAACACGCAGGAAGGCAGGCGGCACTGGTGCTGTTTCTAGGCCCACCCTGCTGGAAGAGGCCCGGGGAGCCCCGGGGTTCAAGCTGGGCCCCCAGGGGACCTCCGCTCGGGGTCACCGTGATTGTCCCATTAAACCTCCACTCTGCAGACTGCCTCCCAGCCTGTCCGTCCCGGCTCTCATCCTGCACAGCTGCCCAGTGGCCACGGCATGGGGTCTGGAGCTGGTCACAGCCCTGTCCTCTGACCCAGGCTTCCAGCCAGAGGCGGGGGCTCTTGCCTGCATCCAGCCCCTCCTGATAGTCCAGCTCTGCACCAGGAGGCCCCATGTCCTGCCCTGTGGCCCCTGGGGTCCGAGCACCAGCTGCTGGTTGCCCCCAACCTCCCCAGCCCCTCTGCCACCCCCAGGATCCCCAAACATCAAAGCCAGGGGCACTTGTCAGCACCCTCGCTGTGGGCCTTTCTCCCAAACTGGAGTAAAGAGGTGAGTGGCGGGCCTGAGTGTGACCTGGGCGGATGGAGTGAAGGGGCTGCAGCCTCGCTGGCCCAGGCAAGGTGGGGGCTGGCCTCCCCTAGGGGCACGGCCCCTGAGCACAGCCAAGCCGTGGGTGCTGGGAGCGGCACACCACAGTGACCAGGGCAGCATCCGGGCCCCCTCCTCCTGGCCACCCACGGGCTGGGTTCCTGGGGCGGTGCCTCTGCTGTGGGTCCACTCAGCTCTCCCCAGGATCGCACGCTCGGACCCCAGGGTGACATGTCAGCTGGCCCACTGGTGAGGCCTGGTCACAGAGACCCCTGTTCCACCAGGGGCCGGGGTGGCGGGCCAGCCGCCAGGTCGCAGTGCCCCAGTGACTGTCCTCCCTGCTACGCCCCCCTCCCCCCAGGAGCTGATCCGACCCCACCCAGGTGTGGCCCAGGCTCTCAGGGGCTAGCCTAGCACCGGGGCCAGGTGTGGCTCGCCCAGACAGTGGTGAACGGGAAGCCCTATGGGGGAGAGGCAGGGGCCCCGGAGCTCTGCCTGCAGTAGCCCTGGAGCCTGTGGGCCTGGGCCCCCAAGTCCCAGGCTCTCCGCAGTGCTCAGCTGTGCCCTGGGGAGGGCCGTCCTCCCGTCTTGCTGGCTGAGCCCTCCGTGGGGCTGCCCTGCATCCTTAGCCTCCGCCCGCCACGGCTGTTCTGTCGCAGCGCTCAGCTGTGCCCTGGGGAGGGCCGTCCTCCTGTCTTGCTGGCTGAGCCCTCCGTGGGGCTGCCCTGCATCCTTAGCCTCCGCCCGCCACGGCTGTTCTCAGGTCTCAGCACTCAGCTGTGCCCTGGGGAGGGCCGTCCTCCCGTCTTGCTGGCTGAGCCCTCCGTGGGGCTGCCCTGCATCCTTAGCCTCCGCCCCGCCACGGCTGTTCTCAGGTCTCCAGCCACAGGCTGTCTAGTCCTAGGCTCTTGGTTTCTTTGGCAGTTCAGCCCTCAGAAGCATTGTTGTCCCCCGAGGTCCCAACCCCAGCTTGGCGGGTGGGGGCCACGCTTCGCCCCCCATGGCCCCACCTGACGTTGGGAGGCTCAGAAGCAAGCCCACGGCCTCCCCGGGGTGACCCCCACACCTCAGCGGCCTCCTCGCCACAGCCCGTCCTGGCTCTGACCTCCCCTCTGGGACATTCCTGCCTTTCTCCTTGCCTTTTCCTCCCAGCTTTGCAAACCCGGGAATGTTTTTCTCAGCCTGTCTTCCATGTGGTATCTTGCCAAACACAGCCTGTGACCAGCGCATGCTGCCAAGGTTTCCCAACCCCTTACACCGGACCTGCGAGTTATTTTGGACGTCATTTGCCCGTGAGTCATCACGGTTGAGTCTCACCAGACGTTTCGCGGCTGCACACCACGGCCTCCAGTGGTGGCCCTGCCAGCGCACCCCCCACCCCCACCCCGCCGCAGGCCCGTGTCCTGACAGAGCTGCGCGTCTTCTGGGGCTGACGTCTATGCCTCGGCAGCACGTGAAGACACTCTTAAGACACCGGCGTTTTAAACAGCGAAGGTTTATTTCTCACTTGCACATGTCCACTTCAGGCCAGGTAGAGGGGTGGGCTTCCCGTTACTGGTTCCTCAGGGCTCCTGGCTGATAGAGAAGAGCACCTCGGCAGAGAGAACGGGGATGCCCTGGTGCTCAGGCCGCCAATCGGACACACCAGGGCCACGTACCATGTCTGTCCACAGCATTCACACTGGCCCTACACGGCTACTCCCACCAGGCGCATGGCGGTGGGAGGTTTCCACCAGCCACAGAAATGACCACCATAGGGGCTGGGGGCATGATGTTGGAAGACAGAATTTTGGGGGCAGAGAAGGGAGCAGTCAGGCCAGAGAGTGGAGCCAGGGGGGTGGCCATGAGCATGGGACCTGCTGGGGTCAGGAAGGTGGGACGGTGTGCAGCGAGCCCATGCAGCCTGGAGCCTTGAGTCCAGGGACCACGTCCCCCTCAGGCCTCGTCCTGGGGGTCCATCTTGGCCCTGGGAGGCCTTTTCTCCCCTCCCCCATCTTCCTGGGCCTTCCTGGTGGCCAGTCCCCTCTTGGGCCAGGTGCCTTGGGTGGGATGTCAGATGTAAGCGACAAGGCCCACCCAATTGAGCACCGCCCAGGAAAGTATAAACCACGCACACCAGGGCCAGCTCTCACCAAACCGATCCCCGAGGAAACGGAGCTAACAGAGCAACCAGAGGAGGACTTTACACCCAAGCCACGACAGCTCAGTCACGGCACGGAGGTGGGGGCGGCGAAATAAACCAGGGACAGCCACTTGTGAAACGACTGGGACTTGGGCCAAAGAACCTCTCAAAGACCTGCAAGTTTTTTAAAGGGATAATTCTTAAAATATGAAAACCGGGAAGGATGGTCACAAAGAAGCGGGGTCGCAGACTGAAATAGACAAAGCGCTCAGCATCAGCAAACGGGCCCGCGAAGGGGAGGCACGCAGGAAGAGAAGCGGCACTCGCCCCAGACTGCGGCCATGACCTGCCCCCAGAGACGCTCAAACTGAGGGAGGCATCCCCGTGCTCCACGCATCCGGACGCCACCCTCCTTTCCTTAGCCATCACCCCCGGCCGCCCATCAGCCCTCCACGGCCAGATCAAGCCACCTGAGGCCACCTCACCCGGGAGCAGCCACCCTAACCCACCTGGTGGGCGTGCTCCCTGACACAGGCTGTCGTTTCACCAAGAGCAATCAGATAGATGTCAGCTGTTTTCTTTTTTCCCACTTTCTCTCTAAATAATCCCTGACCAGACCCTGGGAGGATGAAGGCCAAGGCAGGGCAACCGCGGGGCCAGCCCAGCGTCTGAGAGGGGCTCTGACAGGCGTGGGCAGGGTGCTGAGAGGACAGCTGCCCACCGGCCAGGCCTGGATAAACATCCGTTGTTCAAAAACGCATGAGCAAGCAGCGAGGCCCTGACTCTACGACCTAAAGTGAATGTGATGGCTCGCCCACGCTGCAGAAAACATCCCACTTGGAAAAATGGTCATCCCGGGGGATGGAGGTCAACAGAAGAAACTATCTGTATTGTGTTAGTAATAAAATACAAGGACACGTGACCATTGTGGAGCAACAGGCGGAAATTCCAATAAGAACATGTATTATTTGTAATGAGGTTAAAAAACCCCAAAGCTGATCTAAAACACCGCCCCGCAAGCATCCATTCCTCTCAGTGAGCAGAGTGACCCGGACCTGCCTGGCCTCGGAACGCTGGCTCTGTCCATCTACAGCTGTGGGGTCCTGGGCTGCCGCCGCCTCCAGTTGGAGTCCAGCTTCCTCGCCGTAAGACGGGACTGTGACACCCCCCGTTGCGGTGCGTGATGACCATGCAGACTCCACGTCTCGTCGCCGTGAAACAATCTGACCCACCAGCCCTCGGGCGGACCCCTCCTCACCTCTGTGAACTGATGGGGCCACTGGACTGACACAGGTGCCTTTGTTCTGGCCCTCCTGGGATGGTTCCTCGGTTGGACCCTCCAGAAGGGCAGGGGAGAGACCCAAGCTTCCAGAACCCCTCCCCGCCACCAGCTACCACCACCCCATGGGGGTGCAGTCCACATTCCTGGTGCTCATGACTGCTCCCCACAGCCTAGGGCCATGACCCCCACCAACTGGCCCCCTGGGCCTGGGCCCAGGGTTTTTTCTCACAAGCCTCAGCCTGGCCCGGGCCCTTGCACCACGGAGCTTGTAGTTGCAGACAGGGGTCTGGAATGCAGCCTGGACAGCCGCCCAGCGGGGCACAGCCTCCAGTGACCCTGCCTAGGTGACTTCCGGCCCTGCTGTGGTAGACGTGGTAGAGGCTGGTCCCATGGGCCCAGGCCTTGCTCAGGTGGGGGACCTCTCACCTGTCCCATCCCCTCAGGAGAGTCCCAGACCGAAGACCCTGCTCAGAGGGACAGGCGCCCCACCGCCCGCAGGCCCCGGACACTGGGGCAGATTCTCCGGCTGCCTCTGGTGGGGCACGTGCCTGAAACTGCCCTGCAATTCAGATGCACCAGCGAAACTGAGAACGTGTCTAAGCCAAGTCCGCCTTGAGGTGTTATTCCCAAACACTGTTGTTCTGCTGCGAGTCCAGCAAAGCTTCCTCCCCTGAGGGGCCCAACGTCCGTCCTTCCAGCTCCACGGGGCCTCCGGCTATCTCATCTGTGCCCGTCGAACACTGCAGTGATGCGGAGCTGGTGTTCCTACCTCACTGAGGGCCAAGCTCAGACTAACTGCCCATCTCAGGGCCTGGAGACTGGGGTTGAGAACTGGTCGTCTCATCAGTCCAGGCTGCTTCCAACTCCTCCTTCTACCCACCAGCCAGAGGCTCCACTCTGCACAAGGCAGGGGTGCAGGGGTGGGTGGGGTGGACCCAGGAGGGAGAGGAGAATACTGCTAATTGGCCAGTGGATCGTTTTCACACCCAGGGGGTGGGGAATGGGACCCTGAAGGACTCACGGGGTAAGTGTGGCCCAGGAGGAGCTGTGCCAGACAGGCCGACAGGAGAGCTGCCCTCAGCCATCTCAGTGCTGGTCATAAACTTGTCCCTATGGTCGTGGGCTGGTCCCTGCCCCAAACCGTCTCCTGCCCGTTCTCTGGGCATGAGCCCACCCTGGACACCGATGTGCCCACAGGAAGCTGCCTTGTCTCCAGAGCTTGCAAACCGGGGTTTAAAGGCCCAGCAGAAGCCCCTGCTTGGAGTCCAGTTCTTGGGCTGGCCCCAGCTCATCTGCTAACCACCCTTATGTGTGTTACCTGGAGCAGACCAGTTGCCCAACACCCCAGGGCAGCGAAATCTATCCCCTAATCCTTTAGGACACCCACATGAGGTAGCTCCTGGGCCATTCCTGACTCCCTCCAGCTACAGTGCAGCGTCCAGCCTGCCATTAACATCTGTTAGAGTCAGTGCTGCAAGGTAAATCGTCATGAAGTAAGCTTTGAAGGGGGTAGATGTCAGATGATGCTGAGGTTCCAGAACCTCAGCAGAGATGAGGACCTTAGGCCCCCAAACCAAGGGGCTGGGACCTGGTGGGGTCGAGGTAGCCCAGGTCCCGAGCTGCTCCTCATGCAGGCCCCATGGGGGCCTCAGAGGGAGCAGCCGCAGCTGTCACAGCCTCACACTGGAGGCTCTGGAGCAAGGTCGGCGGGCGTTCTTGGGTCAGGCTCAGTGTCTCATCAGCAGGCGGGCCTGTGGGGATCTGATCTGACCACCCTGCGTATGCGGGGGCTGGGCAAAGACGGCCTGGGGACGCAAAATCTGAGCTCCAGGTGGTAGCAGAGCTGTCCGAGGATTGTGCCCTCCCCACCTGCCCCCGCGCGGCCCTCTGTGAAGGGTCCAGCCGCAGCGAAGCAAGCCTGGAGAGGCAGCCGGAGAACAAGCGTCAGGGTGGCCGCCTGCCCTCCTTCCCGGGGAAGGGCAGGTTCCTCGAGCAGATCCCGAAGTCGGCGTCCTCACTAACCCGCAGCGCTGAGCGGCCATGAGCTGCAACCGCAAGCCCAGGGGTCGCTGTCCAGCCCGCTAGGACCATCTAGATGGCCGGCCGTCTGGGGACCGGCACTGCGCCCCAGCCTCATCGCCGGCCGACTCACGGTCCAGGGCGCCTAAGCGCAGCCGGCCTCCCAGGCCTGGGACGGCTGTCCCGGGGCTGCCACACTTCCCCGGAGCCCCGCACACAGCAGCAGCGGCGGCGGACTCCGGACGGCCCACAGCCGGCCTTCCGGAGGGCGTCCCTCGGCTCCCAGACACCCCCGCGGCGGGGCCGGGAGAAGTGCATTGTGGGAGGCAGCACGGCATGCTGGGACCTGTAGTCCGCGGCTCGACGTCGTCCGAGGTGGCCTCGCCGGTCCCTTCAGCCTCAGGAGGCCGTCCCCACGCCCCGGCCCGAGCCACACCGGTTCGAGGAGACGCCGGCGCCGGCCTCCCAAGCGTGAGTCTCGGCTGAGACACCTCCAAGCGCCCCCCGCCCCCCAGCCCTGGAAGGAGAGGAACAACCGACACGGCCGCACGGCTCGGTGACGCGACTTCCGGCGCCCGGAGGGCGGGGCCATCCTGCCACGTGACCAGGAGCGCCGCGCCTGGTTGGTTGCTGGGACGACGGTTACCGGGGCGACGGGGCGACGGGGTGGGCGGGCACCCGGGCCCGGGGGCGCTGTGGGTGCAGCGGGCCTCGGGGGCCGGGGGGCCGAGCCGGGCCGGGCGAGGGGGCGCGGGCAAGTGGGACCGCGCGCGGCAGCTTCGCCTTTCCCTCCGGGCCGCGCGCCCGCTCGGCTGCGCTCGGCACCGGGTCGCGGGCTGCAGATGGGCGCCCGGGATGCCCAAGATGCGGGCGCCGGCCAAGGAGCTCTTCCGCGACGCCGCCTTCCCGGCCTCGGACTCCTCGCTCTTCTCCAGCTTCTCCACGCCGCTAGCCCAGTTCCGGGAGGAGATCACCTGGAGGCGGCCCCAGGTGGGGCGGAGGGGGCGCGCGGGGCTCTCGGGGGTCTCGCGCCGCGTCTCCAGGCCCGCTTCTCGCTGTCCTCAGGAGACGGCTCCCCGGCCCACCTTCCAGCCAGCTCCGAGTGTGCTGGACCCGAGCTCACAGCCCCCACCTGAGAGCGCTCCCTTCTGCAGGGGATTCACGGCCCCGCGAGCAGGGCGCTTCAGCACACGGCTAACTCAGCCCTACTTGGGTCTGCTGTGA
The DNA here is from genome assembly GCF_049115385.1 of Moschus berezovskii. NCBI lineage: Eukaryota > Metazoa > Chordata > Mammalia > Artiodactyla > Moschidae > Moschus > Moschus berezovskii. Next base: position 1,043,241 of record NC_142463.1, on the reverse strand, counting down.
AGGGCTTCTAGTCTGCAGGGTTCTTCTGACCATAAGCGGACTTGCTCTGTTTGTCCTGCTCCTCTGGAAGGGCCAGACTGAGCCTGCAAAGCCACGGCTGTTTTGTTCTGCACGCTAGTGTTGTGAACCTCATGCTGTTTCAGGTGTAAATATCTTACGGTGGCAGTTTAGAGGCATGCTCCGGCCCAGTGTGCTGTGCTGATAGTTTTAGAAACGGAGTGTCCGCTGAATAAGGCTGTCCCCGGAGCAACCTTGTTTCGTGGAGACCTCGGCATGCACCCACCCTGGAAGAGAGCCAGAACTGGCTTTCCTTGGACAGTACCGAGGGCCTGTTTGTTATGGAGATGCCAAGGGGCAAAGAGCCTGATCAGCTGGGCCAGTGGGTACTAGGTGCAATGGGAAGCCATTAGGGTGTCTTTAGCAGAGAAGTGGTTTGGTTGGATTTATGTTTTAAGAGGGCTTCCCTGGTGGCTCACAGGTTAAAGCGTCTGCCTCCAATGCGGGAGTCCCGGGTTCAATCCCTGGGTCAGGAAGATCCCCTGGAGAAGGAAATGGTAACCCACTCCAGTATTCTTGCCTGGAGAATCCCATGGACGGAGAAGCCTGGTAGGCTACAGTCCACGGGGTCGCAAAGAGTCGGACACGACTGAGCAATGGAACGGAACAGAATGTTTTAAGAAGCTCACTCTTCCGACAGGTGTGCAGAGGGCAAGAGTGCAGATGGTCCTGGAGAAAGAGGCAGGGGCTCAGATTAGTGCGACAGCCTCAGGCTGGGGCTCTGGCATGGGTGGATTTAAGGGCGATGTCCAAGGCAGGATTCATAGGTCTTCGTGACCAAGTGGAAGTAGAGACTGAGGATGAAGAGGGGATCAAGAGCTTCTAGATCTCTAGCCTGAGCACTGGGGGTGGGGGTGGGGGGTCCTGGCTGATGTGCTCCAGAAACAGGAAGTGGGCTGGAAGTGTAGGCTTGGGTTTTGCTCTCACAGGTTCAAGCGGAGCTGATGGTAGGCAAGTGGGTGTGAGAGCCAGGAGCTCAGGAGGAGCGGGGCTACATGATGCTCCTGGGAACAGGACCGAGCAGATGGTTTACTGTCTGGAGTCTGGAAGGGCATCTCGGAGGAAGTAGGGGCAGAGAAGAGACAGCTTGGAACCGAGCCTTAAGGAACCGCAGGTGCCTTGACAAGCAGACTCGAGAAGCAGCAGGCGGTGAGGGGAAAGGACAGCCGGAGCGCGTGGAGCCATGGATGCCAGGAGGGGGCTGTTGGGCACGGGGGAGCTGCGGTTCTGATGCCGCTGTGTCAGGAAAGAGGGGCACAGAGGACGCCCATGGGAGGTGACGACATGGAGGTGACACCGATGCAAAGCGGATTTGGGGCTGTGGACCTGCTCGGAAGCAAGGGGGTGTCATAAGGAGCAGGAGAGAGGAATTGGGGGGAGCAGCTCTCAGAGGAGATGGTTGGGGAAGCGTGCCCAAGGACAGTATATCAGAGGCGGCAGGCCTCGTCTCCCAGGCCTGTGCTGGTGGGATCCTGCCTGCTCGGCTCGGGGAGGGGGGCCGTGTATGGACTCTGGCCCTGAGAGCAGCAGGGTCAGGTCAGGGGGCTTCTGCTGGAGCCCCGGGCATGGTCGCTGCTCAGAGGAACCTGGGAGTTTTAAGGAGAACAGGAGGAAGGTCGACTCGTCTGGGGTGTGGGGGGCTGAGCCTTGTGGAGAAGCAGTACGGAAGACCCCCTTGAGACGTGCCTTTGTGAATTTAAAGGGAAACCATTTTCTAGACCAACATTCCACTGTTGCACGAAGAGGGTGGTGGGATTTGTCCAGAGTTGGGGGGGCGCCAATCAAGGAAGGTGGGCGGAGACAGGGAGCCCAGAATCCCAGCTGGGCAGGCTGATGTGCAGCCTGGAGGGGCTGGCGGGTGCCGGCCACAAGAGGCCAGCCGTTTCCCGTGCCCTTAGGCAACGCGGATGATCGGAAGAGCTCCTCCCCGACCCCGTCACACCGGGCCTCTGCTCTTGTTTTCGCAGCCAGCCCCGAGCACGATGTCACTCTGGACAATTTTCTTTATTTCAGGAAATCTGCGCCACGCCCCAGCTGTTTGCAGGTAGCCCGCAGGAAGGGCAGGTGAAGCAGGGGCTGCTGGGGGACTGTTGGTTCCTGTGTGCCTGTGCCGCGCTGCAGAAGAGCCGCCACCTCCTGGACCAGGTGTCTGCCTGCTGCCCTTGGCCTCGTCTCCTCCTCTCTCTTCCTGTCTGACTGCGTAGGAAGGAAGCCGGGCGGGGAGGGGGGCCTCCGCCATCAGGCCCAGCGGCCCCCTCTCCCTCAGGAGCTGGCAGGGTGCTTTCTGCTGCATCTGCTTCACCAGCTCCCAAGCCCTGGGTCAGCCATGTATTTGAGAGACACACACACACACACACACGTTTTAACACACACACACACACGTTTTAACACACACACACACGTTTTAATCTGACAGAACTGGGTTTTAGTTGCAGCATGTAGGATCTAGTTCCTTGACCAGGGATAAAATCCAACCCCCCTGCGTTGGGAGCATGAAGGCTTAGCCCCCAACCACCAGGGAAGTCCCAGGCAGGCATTTGGAAGAAAAAGATAAACATGCCAGCCCAAAGTAGGAGAGGGTCAGTTGAGGGATCCTATGCTGGTTTGGAGTAAGTTTCCTGGCTAGTTAGGGTAGTCGTTCTCTTTTCTTATAGGTTTTGAATATCAATTGGCAAAAGGTGGTTAGAACTGTTTCAGACGTAGGCGGACCCCACAGGAATAGGAGGCTGCTCAGACTCCTTCCCTAGAAGCACTTGCAGCCTGGCTGAGTGTGACCAGTCAAAGCAGCAGTGTTGACCCCTTTCCCAGTGGCTCCCATGTCCCCAGTGCTGGGCCAAGCCCACCACAGTTGCCAGCTTTCATTCTCACAGGCCGTGCTGGCCTGGACCCCCTCTTAGAAACGAGGCGCTGAAACCATGGTCATGTCCAGCTGACAAGGGCAGAGCCAGGACGCAATGGGGCTGTCTGGGTGCAGACCCCCTCTTGTCTCAGCCCTGGGTCAGAATCGCAGCCCCAGCCGTGAGCACAGGCCGGGCGCTGGCAGAGCTGAGTGGCCAGGCTCCAGGCGGGGTAGTTGCTGCCTCCACCACACAGGCCTCTGAAGTCACATTTGTTGTGGATTCAGGGCCTGCGCTCCCTGGGGACGCGAGCTCATGATGGCTGGCTAGAGCTTTGGGAGGCACCAGTTGCTCAGAGCAGCCCTGGCATCTTTCACTGGAAGGTCTGTGACCTTCTGTCCCCTGAGTGGCTTTTACACGAGCCCGACAGCCAGGCGCGTGCCGGGGGCCTCTGGCTGGGGCCGGGACACGCCGCCTGGGCCTTCTCTCACCGTCTCCTTTTGCCTCCCCCCACGCATGCTAGGTCTTCCCTCCGGGACAGCCGAGCTGGCTCGACCAGACGTACCGGGGCTCCTTCACCTGTCGAGTCTGGCAGTTTGGACGCTGGGTGGAGGTGACCGTAGATGACCGTCTGCCTTGTCTTGCAGGGAGACTCTGCTTCTCCCGGTGCCAGAGAGAAGATGTGTTCTGGCTCCCCTTACTGGAGAAGGTCTACGCCAAGTACGCCGGGCGGCGTGGAGGGGCCGGGTGGGCAGGCAGGGGTCCCAGGCCGCAGTGCCCTTGTGGGCCCTGAGGGCCTCCAGGGTGGGCTGGCCCGTCCAGAGACTGAAGCTCTGAGGCTTGGACCGTGGGCTGCTGTCCCCTCGGCCCGCTCCCCGTCTCCCTGCCCTCGTGTCACGGTCAGGCACGGGGGCGTCGCCTCGAGAGAGAGGGTGCGTGTTGTCCTCTATCTTCCCTCAAACCAAGCAAGACCAGTCTCTCCGTCTACCAGGCTCTCACCCTGGGGACAGGCGGCCTCTCTGCAGGTTGCTCAGAAGGAGTGAGGCGTCTGAGGTGTCAGGCTTGTCTGTCGTGGTCCTGAGACCACGGACGCCCTCCCTGAACGCGCTGGTGGTCGTGCTGAAGGAGGCTGGGTCGGGAGGCGGGCCTTCGCGGCAGGAGTGAGCCCCTCTGTCAACCTCCCATCCGGCCCAGGGCCTTGATTGTGAGAGACAGAGGGGTGGGTGCTCACGGCCACCGTGCCCACTCCTGCTGCTGCCCGCGTGGGCCTTGTGCCCTGGAGGCGAGCTTGTGCCTGGACATGGTGGGGACAGGGCGGGGTGGAAAGAGAGGCGATCGAGGTGGGTCAGAGGCAGGCCACAGGGGACAGGAGGGCTAGGGGCCCGTTGCCAGGCCTCACGCCGCCTGGCTGTCTCCCTAGGGTCCACGGCTCCTATGAACAGCTGTGGGCGGGGCAGGTGGCAGACGCCCTGGTGGACCTCACTGGTGGCCTGGCTGAAAGGTGGAACCTGAAGGACGTGGCCAGATCCAGTGGCCAGCAGGACAGGCCCCACAGCGTGGAACGCAAGACTTGCCGGCAGCTGCTCAGCTTGAAGGACCGCTGTCTGCTGAGCTGCTCAGTGCTCGGCCCCAGGACAGGTAGGGTGGAGCAGCGGCAGCCTCATGGGCCTGCATGCCTGAGCCCTCGCTGCCTCCTGCCAGAGCTTTGTACTCGGGTGCTGTCGGGACTGAGTCGAGAGAGGACCTTTGTCCTCAGAGCTGCTGTCCAGGGTGTGACCTTCCCTCCTGACCAGCCTTCTCCGGAGGGCAGTGTCCCGCCTTCCCTTGACCGGGACTGGCCTCCAGGGCGAGAGGGGTGTCTGCGCTGGGGTCCTCGGGACGCAGAGTGGTGGCATCATCTCTGGCCCAGCTGGTGACTGGGCGAAACCAGAGCTCAGGTTTCCACTTTAGCAATATACGTGCTCACGAAGCAAGTCTGTTGAAAGAAAAAGTCACCCAAACTTGACTCTGACCTGTCAGCGCCCTTTCTCAGCTGCTTCCTTCGCGAGACGCACGTGTTCTGAGCTACACAGCACTCTCTGGGAGCTGCGTGAACCTTGTCAGGATCCTACTTTGTCCCTGTATCTGCCGTGTGTTTTTGAATCCGTCCCTTAGTGTCCGATATTTAAGGTCTTTCCAGTTCTACACTGTTAAAGATGACAACGCAGTGAGCATCTGTGTGCACGATTGCTTTCACGTTTAAGATTATTTTTGTAACAGGGCTTTTGTCCAAAGCGCCATCTGGGCGACGACCCTGACTCAGAGAAGGTGACGGTTTGCAGGCCTGGTGGCAGCTGAGCCCAAATCCAAGGCCAGGCCCTCCCGGTGGCCCCACGCTGGACCAGGTCACACCCCAGTTGACTTGCCTGCTGTGGTCAGGATCCAGCGCCCGTGCGGTGCAGATGGCAGGCTGTGTGTCCCAGGCAAGGAGGCGGGCCTGTGTCCCCTCGGTGTGTGGACCTTGCGGCTGTTCCTCCCCCAGGGACCCGGGAGCTGGGCGAGTTTCATGCTTTCATCGTGTCGGATCTGCGAGAGCTCCAGGATCGGGCCGGCCAGAGCATCCTGCTGCTGCGCATTCAGAACCCCTGGGGCCGGCGGTGCTGGCAGGGGCCCTGGAGGGATGGGTGAGTGCGGGTGGGCGCTCTGGGTCTCCCTCTGCCTGTGGTGGGCCGCGGGGGGGGTGGGGGGGGCCGCCGTGGCCAAGAGCCGTCTCGACCGTGCGCGTACCCAGTGCCTGCGGCTTGGACCATGGTCAGGACGGTGTTTGCTTGGTCTCCGGCAAGGCCCCCTTGGCACCTGCTCTTGGGCCGCCTGCTTTGTGCAGGCCCCCAGACGGCCTTGGGAGGCTGGCTTCGTGCTGGGCCCCAGGACCCCAGTGACCCTGAGGGGCAGGGCCTGTCCTGAGGGCACCCACGGACGGAGGATGCCCCCTGGGCTGCAGGTGGGCGCTTGCTCCCGGGCCTCCGCTCCACTGAAGGGGGTTCCTTGCAGGGGCGAAGGGTGGAGCCGGGTGGAGCCGGCGGCCCAGGTGGAGCTGCTGTCGCAGCTGCAGGACGGGGAGTTCTGGGTGGAGGAGGACGAGTTTCTGCGGGAGTTTGATGAGGTCACCATCGGCTTCCCCAGCACAGAGGCCGGCCACCTGCAGAGCCTGCACTCAGGTGAGGGAGGCCTGGACAGACCGCCCTCCCTCTAAAGTGGGGCGGGCCACCCAGCACCCCTCTCGCAGCCCGGCTTCTCTCGAGGGCGGAGCGATGGTCCCATCCCCGCTGCCCCGGGGGGAGACAGGTGGCCGGGTGGGATGTCCTCATTGTGCAGGGGTCCCGACGCCAAGGTGGGGCTTGGGGCGTGAGGGGTACCCTGTCTCCGCGGCTGAGTGGTGCATTCCCGCCCAGGAAAGGTAATGTGCCACACTCAGGAGCTGCCCGGGGCCTGGGTCAAGGGCCAGTCAGCAGGAGGCTGCCGGAACAACAGCGGCTTCCCCAGCAACCCCAAGTTCTGGCTGCGGGTCTTCGAGCCCAGCGAGGTGTATGTGGGCGTCCTCCAGAGGCCCCGGGTGCGCGCAGCTGGCCACCCGGGCAGAGACTACCAGGCCGTTGGCCTGCACCTCTGGAAGGTAGCCCGCCTGGGCCTGGCGCCCCGCCCCATGGGACATGGAGGCCTGAGCCCCAGGAGCCCCCCGAATCCCTTTTCCACCCCACCCCGTCAGATCTGAGTCCACAGGACTCGCCTCCCTCCCTCCAGCCTGGGTGTGTCTTCTGGCCAAGGGCAGACAGCAGGGAAGCAGCCTGGCGGGGCCTGGCTGGGGGTCTCTCCAGCAAGCAGAGCTGCTGGGAGGCCTCCAGGGGGCGGTCCCTGCAAGCGCCCGGCTCTGCCCGCGTGCCCCTGGGAGGTCCTGTCCGCTCCCTCAGCCCCCTACCTCCAATGCGGATGGGAGGTCCCGGGGTCTTGGGTCACAGCGTTGCAGGCAGGCCTGGCAGGCCCAGGTGGCGTCAGCCAGGTGTCTGCCTGCGTGTGTGTCTCACGTGGGACGCAGCCGCGGTTCGCAGGGAGGGACCCGAAGGCCTGGGTGCTCCAAAGGGGGGCCTCCCCGCAGGTGGAGAAGCGGCGCGTCAACCTGCCCAGGGCCCTGTCCGCGCCCCCTGTGGCGGGCACCGCGTGCCACGCCTACGACCGCGAGGTGCACCTGCGCTCTGAGCTCGGCCCGGGCTTCTACCTGGCCGTGCCCAGCACCTTCCTAAAGGACGTGCCCGGGCAGTTCCTGCTCCGGGTCTTCTCCACTGGGAGAGTCGCCCTCAGGTGCGGGGCGCGCGGGGGGCGTGGCTGGGCGGTGCCCGCGGGCTCGCGGCTCGCTCACCAGCGCGCCCTGCTTGTCTCCGCAGCGCCGTCCCGCCGGCCGCCCCGAGCCCCGCCCCGCGGGAGGTCCCGCCGGCGGGCGAGTGGGAGACCGTGCGGCTGCGGGGCTCCTGGAGAGTCGGCCGGACCGCGGGGGGCAGCCGCAACTTCGCCTCCTACTCCAGTAACCCCCGCTTCCCGCTGTCGGTGCCGGTGGGCGCGGGCCCGCGCTGCGTGCGCATCTCCCTGCGCCAGCACTGCCGTGACCGCCAGTGCCTCCCCATCGGCTTCCACGTCTTCCAGGCAGGCGTCGGGCGCCGCTCCGCCCGGGCGGGTCGGGTGCGCGGGGCCTTGGGGTCTGTCTGCATCATCCGGGGTCTGTCTGCATCATCCAGCATCTGCGAGACTCATGTCCTGCTGTCCTAGAGTCTGTAGCCCCAGGGGTCACTGGTCAGCTCAGACAGCCCTGTCCACTCACCTGGGCTCAGAGCAGCCGGACGCCTGGGTCCTGTGTGAGGTGTGAAAGTGGCTCAGTTGTGCCGGACTCTTTGCGACCTGGATTCTCCAGGCCAGAATACTGGAGTGGGTAGCCTTTCTCTTCTCCAGGGGATGTTTCCAACCCAGGGATCAAACCTAGGTCTCCCGTATTGCAGGCTAATTCTTTATCAGCTGAGCCACCAGGGAAGCCCACCTGAGTCCTGTCCTGCCCCCAGATCTGTGCCTCCCGCCAGGAGCCCCCACAGGGCACACTGGGCACAGGGTTGAACAGGAGCCTCCCTAAAGCCACATGAATCCCTGGCCCCTCTCCAGTGCCTGGACCAGTGGGGGCCTGGGCTCGTGGGGACAAGCAGGGAGGGAGGGGCAGCCCACACCACCCCAGACAGGACAGGCGGAGGCACCGCGTGCCCAGTGAGGGCTTCTAGATCAGAAAGGAAACGTAGAGTGGTGCCCCGAGGTGCTCAGAGACCAGGAGCTCGAGGCAGGCCGAGTCCCAGACAGGAGAGGAGGAAGGCTCTCAGGAGAGAGTGCCATTTCCACAGCCCCACGTGGCCAGGAGCCGGGGCCCCACAGAGGGGAGACTGGCCCTGGGTCCTGGGGCTACCCAGCGTCAGGTGGCAGGCGGCCGCGGCAGCCAGGGAGTCACAGCGCCACCCAAAGTGCCTTCCCGGCCTCGGTCTGCCCTTCTGGAATACAAGCAGGACGTGCTTTGCAGACCTGCAGTTGGAGTATTGGGGGGAGGTGAAGTGCCAGAGGTCAGAGGTCGCAAACTCCCACCCCTTCTGGGAACCCCGCGTGAGGATGGGGCTGGGCAGGGGCCGGTGCCCCGAGGGGGGTGTGGGCCAGAAGGTGGCCAAGAGCTGTGCTGTCGTGGCACCTTGGGGTCGGCTCTTCTCTGAGAGGTTCCTGTGCCCTTGGGGTCCTAACAGCCGTCGGTACCACACTGTGGCCGTGCTCCACCCAGGCCACCTGGGGCGGGTCCCCAGGGGGCTTCGAGAGGAGGGCCAGGGAATGGACAGTGAGATGCCTGCCTGGGGGACCGGCACCTGGCACATTGGCGCTTCTGCAGGTCACCAGGCACGGGGCCACGTGAGCAGTGGGGCCCAGTGAGGGGCCTGGAGTGTGACGAGGGCCTGGCAGACTGCCCCCAGCCAGGGCGGCCCCCGCTGGGAAGGAAGCCAGGTCGAGGGTGCAGGAAGGGGACAGGCCTTTGCAGTCCTGGCAGCCGCAGCCAGTCTGGTCACCCACAGGAGGGCCCCCTGTCTGAGCCCCGGCCTCCCCCAGGTTCCGGTGGATGGCGGGGGCCAGGACGCGCCCTCCCTGCTGCTGCAGGAGCCTCTGCTGAGCTGCGTGCCACACAGCTATGCCCAGGAGGTGAGCCGGCTCTGCCACCTGCCCGCCGGCACCTACCACATCGTGCCCTCCACCTACCTGCCGGACACAGAGGGTGCCTTCACGGTGACCGTGGAGACGAGGATCGACAGGTGGGCGCCGGGGCTCTGCGCGTGCGTGCCTGTGCACCTGTGCACGCGGCTGTGTGCGGGTGTGGGCGTGTCCCCAGCACCCCCACCTGTGCATGCAGCTGTGTGCGGTGTGGGGCGTGTCCCCAGCACCCCCGCCCCGGTTCCCTCCCAGTGACTCGCACCCCGACTCATCTGTCCCACAGAGCACAAGGCCTGTGGAGGAGAGCCGACAGGCCTGGAGCTCACTGCCCGCCACGCACCACGCCCCAGTGTGCAGGGAGGCCCAGGATGAGGGGCCTGGAGCACACTGCCCCCCACGCCCCAGTGTGCAGGGAGGCCTAGGGTGAGGGGCCTGGAGCACACTGCCCCCCACGCCCCAGTGTGCAGGGAGGCCCAGGATGAGGGGCCTGGAGCACACTGCCCCCCACTCTCCGGGGTGCGGGGAGGCCTGGGCTGAGGGGCCTGGAGCACACTGCCCCCCACGCCCCAGTGTGCGGGGAGGCCTGGGCTGACAGTGGCGCCCTCTCCCGCAGGCGCTCCATTCACAGCCAGGAGATGCTGGGGCAGCCCCTCCGGGAGGTGCGTGGAGGCGGGCTGGGCTGGGCCCCGGGATGGGAGGGGCCCTCATCCCACCCCCCGGGAGCCCCAGGCAGAGATTCTCGGGGTGGTGACGGCCCTGGAGTAGGTGAGGGAGGTGGTCTTTACCTGACAGCTGGGCAGCGCCTCCCAGCCCTCGCCCCCTCCTTCAGGCCTCTTTCATGGCAGTGATGAAAGCCTGAGTGGCTGACCCTGCGTGCGGGCTCTGGTAACCCACGGTGGCCAGCCTGTGTGCGTCCTAGGAGCAGCAGCCCTGCGGTCCATCGGGAGCTGCAGGAAGAGCCCAGGCGGGCACCAGGGTCCTCGTGGCTGAGCCTCCTGGAATCCCTCCACTGCCCCAGAAACAGGCCGTACAGCGGACGAACGCGTCGGGACACACCTTGTTTGAACTATTTGTTAGAAACGTTTTTAGGATCCAGTTTATAAATAAACACGAGCACCGAGCATCGTCCAGCTGGTTTAGGTGGCCGGCAGGAGCAGGTGGGGGCACCCACCGGCCGCTGACACGGGGGTGATCGGGGGCCCGGGCGGGGCGGGGCTGGTGAGGGGGGAGGTGGCGGGTGGTGAGAAGGCGGGCGCACGACAGGTCTTGGGCGGGAGCCGGAGGCATGCCCATCCACATGGGTCCCCCCTCCAGTCTCCTGTCTCCCGTCTCCCTGCCAGTGGCGCTCAGGGGTGGACGCCACCCAGTGGCCGTGTCAGAGGTGCAGGCTGCAGTCCTCTGCTCGTGACTCAGCGGGGGTGTCCCTGCAGGCCTGACCCCGGGCCCCAAACCCCTAACCACTTCAGAGTGGGGGGCCCTGACCTTGGCCTGGTGTGTCTCCTGTCTCCACGAGTCCTCCGACTCCGCACCGTGTTGTCACCATGGTTGGGTTGTCTGGCCTGTTGGGCTCCTTGTCCCGAGTTACAGCGTCGTTTCCTGGGAGGGGCTGCAGGGTCTCTGGTCCCGGGCACACGGGAGGTCTTCCCGCCCCTTCCTGACTTGCACCCTCACGGCCGTACACGAGCCTGTGGCTCCATGGGAGCAGGCAGCATCCTCGGGAAACCCTGGTTCTGAGTCAGGGGGAGATAGGGTGGGGCCACTGCCCCTGGGGGACCACCCCGCACCTTCAGCGCCTCGAGGGGATCCCCATCCCCACCCTCCCCGAGGTACCATCTGATTTGTCGTCTTAGGGGTGGGGAAGAGGTGTCAGTCTCACCCTTGGCCTTCCTGCCTGGCCTCCGACCCCAGAGAGGGAGTTGGACGTCTGCACATGCCGTCCCAGTTTCGTGCTTGGAGACCAGGAAATGACCCCATCGCCCACTGTGAGCGGTCCTGTCAGGGGTCCACAGTCTGTAGCTCTCTGTGTCCCGCCGCGGCCCGGGGGCAGTGTCAGCTGCGGGCCTGAGTGCCTGAGGCCTGGTCTTCCCGCCCCTCCCTGAACGAGGGCCTGCGGGCCTGGTGGTGGCGGCACGTGGGAAGTCTGTCGTGCTCACTCGCTGGGGGAGGCGGCCTTCCTCTGGGGCCCAACCACCATCTACAGTCAGCGGGCCCAGGCCTGCTCCCGCCCTGCTCTGGGGCTGCTCCCCTTGTGGCCAGCGGCAGTCTCACCCCTGGCCCCAGCCTCCTGGTCTATCCCCTGCAGCTGCTCCTGTTCCTGCATCTCAAACCCACTGTCCCCTCGGCCCCTCCCCAATCCACCCAGTCAAAGAGTGCGCCTGTGCCAGGGCTGCCGTCTCCCTGCTCCCAGGGCCAGTGGGTGACCCAGCTCCAAACCGCACGGTGTCACCTCTTCTCAGACCGCAGAGGCCGACACTGAGACGAGTTTGGGGTGCAGGATGTTTACAAGGGAAGGAGATCTGATGTGTACACCCGGGGGCCCATGTGGGGCTTAAACGCAGGTCTCCCAGGCAGGTGTTAACCTCAGGCGTCCTCAGAAGAAAGAGCAGAGCTTCACGTGAGCACAGAAGTGGCCACCTGAAAGCCAGGATGGGGCCTTCGCCAGGAACCAGACAGGCCTGGGCCTTGACTGCAGACATCCAGCTCCCAGAGTTAGAGACATCAGCGCCTGTGGTTAAGCTCCAGGCCTGCGGGGTTTTCTCTTGGTTCCCAGGCCTTGGCCGAGGGCTTCCCTGGGGTGGAACTTCTCTCTAAGCCTCCACGGGGCATGCTGTTTGCAGCTGCCGCCGCCTTAAAAAAGATATCATCCTGAGATCAGCCAGGGAGAGGCCCGGGGGACAGCGGGCAGGGAATCTCTAAAGACCCGCAGGTCCCCCCAGCCTCAGAGGCCTCTGCGGTTGGCCAGCTCACCCCTGCCCGACGGCCCCACCCAGATGACCAGTGTCACTGCGAGCCAGCCCGTGCCATATGCCGCTCCCTCGGGCCAGCTCCAGTTGCCTGCTCCCCCAGGGCCGTCAGGGGGCCCTCAAGCCAGCCACTGTGTCTTAGCTGTCATCTACCACCCCCTTCCCTACCCTACTTGGTCCTGGGAGACTGGTGGCTTCAGTGAGAACAGAGAGTCAGGGCTTCAGACAGGGGCCCTGCGGATCATCCCCCTTCCAAAGAAGTCTGAAAAGGAAGATGCTGCCCACCGCCCATCACCATCAGCCCTTCACCCCCGGGCAAGGCGCCAGAACCCCAGAAGGAGGGCAGAATGCTGCCAGCTTTTTCCCAGGAGCTGGCGGGGTGACCCACGGTTCCCCTCAGTTCCCCTCGGGGCATCCAGGTCCCATGGCGGGGTCGGGTCAAGGCCAGGACCACGGCCACCGCAGATGGAAAGGCGGCCACCGCCCGGGGCAGCAGGTACTGGCCTTGCCCCCTGAGCCAGAGGAAACGGTGTCTGGGTGCGGAGATGCAGGGCACCGTCAGGGGTGGTCTCCACGCCCCTCGCACCCAGGCTCCCTCCTGCCATAAGCCCCTGGGCCTGCCCCGCTTGTTGCACTATCCCTTCACGAGAGGCACCAGACCGCTGAGCTGAGGGGGTCTTTCCTTCCTCAGGCCAGCCTCCGTGCCAGGCAGGCCAGTTCCAGTTGGGGCAGCCACCTCACAGCTGAGCTGTCGCAGAGCAGCTCGTGTTTCCTGGGCTCCAGTGTCCTTGCTGAAACTGTGGGCGCTAGGCTCTGGCCCATCCCGTGTCCAGACTCTTCCCCTTTGGTTTGCCCTGGAATCCTCGGTCTGGACGCATCTGCTGGGGTTGCTCCAGGTCTGCTGACGAGGGACAGGGACCTGCTGCCCAAGGTCCCCACTGCCCGTCCCCTCCTGCCCAGGGTGGAGGTCCTGATGTATTAGCATCCTCGGGCCCATCTAATGTCACGTCTGATTCCCGTCTCCAGGCCTGGCGCAGATTTCCCGGGTGGAGTGGGGCTGCAGAAGGCAGGCCCCCAAGCTCTGGGAGGGCCCGGGGCCCCGGGCAGGCCCACTGCTGCCCCACCCTCTGCCACACTGACTGACAGGTACCCAGGCCCCGCTCTGGGCTCCACGGAACCTGCGCCAAGCTGAGGGCCCTGCACGGAGCCCAGGGCTGTGTCCAGGGCCGGGCCCTCCTGGGATCCCCATTCTGTGGGCATGCGGGTGTTTAAAGACCTCCTCCCTCCCGGGCACGTCTCCTGGCTGACCCACGTGGGCGGGTCTGGGTGTGTGCAGGGGAGGGCACCTCCTTTCCCAGGCTTTCCCAGCAGACTTTGCCCTTAACACCTTCCTGAGTTTCCTTGTGGTCTTCACTTCCTGCTCCGGACTCAGCGGGCAGCACCTCCTCAGTGGGAGCCGAGTCCTCCCCAGTCTCGATCCTGGATCTCCTCTCTCCCCTCCCTCCCTTCTTCCCCGGGCCAGGTCAGCCTTGGGGGAGGCAGAGCTTCTAGGGTGAGTATCAAGACCCTAGCGCCCTGAAAGCAGGTGTCGGGGCAGGACGTCCTGGGCAGGAGGCAGGACAGGGTCAGATTGAGTGCACAAGGCCAGCCAGGCCAGGGCCAAGGCTCTCAGACACTCTGGGCACGTTTTTCTGTCTGTCTGTCTGTCTCCATTTACAAGCATGCCCGGCTCAGTGTCCCATGTCTGCCTCACTAGGTTCTACTGAATTTCTTTTTCTTCCCTAATATTTAACAGATTCATCCTAGCTTTCACTGCCTTTTGAAATGAAGGGAGAAGTCACTGTGTTCCCGAGGATGCTCGGGGTTTTTATGACCCCAGCACTTGGCCTTGGACATGGATGCTCCCTCAGACGAAGTCTTCTCTAGCTTTGAGGACGAGCTTTGAGGATGAGCAGGGCCCGCCAGTCCCCGGAGTGCTCAGCTCTCCAGCCCCCGGATCCTATCCCTCCCCAGGGGACCAAGGGGAGCTCAGAGGCGGCTGTGGGTTCTGGCTGCAGCCCGGGGCGGGTCCAGTCTGTGCAGTGACCTTCAGGTCATTCCTCTTTGATTCCCAGCAAGTGCAGGCTGTGTGTGCCCAGACAGCATGGCCCTGAGAATGCCATGGGAGCCAGCTTGCTGGGGTCCCTCAGACCACTGGCCGTGGAGGTTTCCTCAGGAGCACGCCTGTGCAGTTTCCTAACTCCCCCATGCCCTACACAAAGGCGCGGGCCAGGGCCTGGCCGCAGGCACCTGGGACTCCTGGTTCTTCACAAACCACCCAGGAGGTGAGGCTGCTGGGCGAGGCTCCAGCACTGGCTTGGGCAGACCCCTGAGGGTCCCCTGAGGGCCCGGGGCCTGGGCAGGAGTGATGCTGGGGCACTGAGACATGTGAGTGTATGTTCTGTGGGCTCAGCACTCAGCCCCCAGCCCCATGGAGGGGACCCGCCGGCATCGGCACAGCCCTGTGCACCACCCTGCTCCCCTGGCCCGTTCAATCTGAAGCCGCTCTGTGAGCAGGTGAGGATGAGGCCTTGGGCATCCCTGCCCTCCAGGCAGGCAGGACGGTGTGCACAAGGTCACCAGGGAGGCCTGGCAGTGTGGTGACAGACGACACCGGGGTTGGCGGTGGGGGGGAGGGTCTTCGACCCTCCTGGGGTAGCCAGCTGCAGGGCAGGGCTGGGAGGATCGGGCACCCTTGGCGCTTAGAGCTCTCTGTGCCTGCAGGGAGTGGCCTGGGGCGGAGGTGAGGCCTCAGGCCGCCGGAGGAGTTTGGTCTCGCTCTTCGGCCCAGTTTTGAGCAGGGCCAGGTGTGTGCCTGTTTGACACGTGTCTGGTTGAAGTCTCAGGAAGGGACTGGAGGCAGGGCCTGGCCAGAGGGCTGCTGCCTTCTTCCAAGGGAGACAGCAGGGCATCCTGCTGGCAGCTGGCGAGGGCTGAGGGCCTAGGGAGGGGGCTGAGCTGCGGTTCCTTGGGAGGCAAAGCTCACACAGTGATGCTTGCTGCTCAATCGGTCTGGCTGTCCAGACCGCCACAAGGAGAACTGGGACCCTCCAATCCAGCTCTCCATTTCCGAGGTCTTCATTTCTCTCAAAAGTGTTTTGTAGTTTTGAGCATTCTGGCTTCCATTCCTACTTTACTGACAGTTTCTATCATAAATGTTGAATTTTGTAGGATAATTTTTTTGCTTCTATTGAGAGGATTGTGTGTTCTCTTTTATTTCATGAATATAATGAAGCACACAGATTGACGTTCTCATGTTAAAATAAGCTTTGTAATCCTGGGGTACTTGTTCATGGTGCGTCGTTTGTTTTCTGTACTGGTGAATTCAATCAGCTGATCCTTCTGTTTCGGCCATGCTCAGTGTTCTCTAGTCGTGATTCGTGGGCTTAGTTGTCCCAAAGCGCTCGGGCTCTACCTCACCAGCCAGGGACTGAGCCTGAGTCTGCTGCATTGAAAGGTGAATTCTTAACCACTGCACCACCAGGGAAGTCCCTAGCTAATATTTTATTAAGGACTTTTGTGCCTGTGTTCAGGCATGATGTTGATCTATAGTTTTCTTGTAATGAAATCTTTGTCTAATTTTCTTTAAGTGTTTATCTCTGTATTTGGCTGCACTGGATCTTGGCGGTGGCACATGGGACTTGTAGCTGCGGCGTGTGGCACCGGGTTCCCTGCCCAGGAACCAGACCCAGGTCCCCTGCGCTGGACCAGAGTCTTAACCGCTGCACCGCCAGGGAAGTCCCACTCTTCGTCTAGCTTTAGTACGGGGGTAAACCTTGTCTTTGAAAATGAGCTGGGAGGTATTCATCCTTATTTATTTTCAGGAATGATTAAGATTGCCAGTGTTTCATCGATAGGTGTTTGACAGAATTCCCCAGTGACACCATCTGGGTCAGGAGCTTTCTTAGTTGAAAGGTTTTTAACTATGAATTCAACAGCTTTGATAGATATAAGCGATTCAAATTTTTTATTTCTTGTACAAATTCTGGCAAGTTGTGACATTCAAGAAAATTGTGAATCTTAACTGAGTTGTCAAATGTCTTTGCATAAAGTTATTAATAACTTTCCTCTATTATTCTAATGTCTGTGGATCTAAGTGGCACGTCCTCCTTCATTCTTTTTTTTGGACAGGAAAGTTGATTTACTGGTGGGAGTGAGTAAGGAGGGGGCCAAGCCAAGGCTCTCATGAGTGCAGGGCCTGCCGTTTGTCCCAGGAGCCATGATTAGGGATCTAATCGTGGCCATCTTTAGATGAGCTGCTTTTCTGCCACCATGTCTTCAAATTCATCCACATTAAACTTAGTCAATACCCACTCCTTGGAGATGTGGACCTTCTGGCAGGAAAAACTTGAACTTGGCCCTCTGGAGGGCTTCAATTACACACTCCTTGTTCTGCACCTTGGTACAGATGGACATTGTGACTTGGCCAATGTGGATCCTGGCCACTGTGCCCCGGAGCTCCCAAAGGCACCGTGTATACCTGTCTGGAGCCTAGAATGGGGACAGTATGCCAGTCATGAATGTCCACTGGAAAGGACTGTCTCCCAGGTCCCTTAGAGCAACCTGAACAGGCCGCACACACACGTGGACAGGTCGTGGGGGTTGTATGCACCAACCACATCTGAAAGTCAGCCAAGTGCAGCTCCCCCATCAACCCTGCCCCCGACCCCCTGATCAGACAGCCCGTCCACTCTCTTGGGCAGGAGTCCTCTTCCGGGCACAGGTTGGCCCAGGGTTTCCCTCTGCTCAAGCCTCTGACGCTCAGGGATTTCTTATTTTTAGGACTGCTGAGAGAACCCCGTCCCCTACGCCACTTTGGAGTCAAAAGTCCCCAAAGTACTTTCCATACTGTCTGTGAGTTTTCAGTGGGGTGCTGGCCATCTTTTTAAAAACTTTTTATTTTGGAAAATCTCCAGTAGACATAATGTTCATAACAGAAGGCTATGATGAACTCCAAGTGCCCGCCACCCCCAGCTTCAACAGTGATCAAACAACTTACACAGTTTTATCTGACCTCACTCAACAGTGGGGAGGTTTTAAAACAAAAACCACACATCATATCAGGTCATCTACCAAAACTTCAGCGTAAATGAAAGATGAGGGCTTTAAAATACACACTGCGAGGTCGTCACCACCTGAATCAGGCCAGCAGCCAGTGTTCACAGTCCCCACTGTAGCGTGCACCTTTAAAACTGTTCATCTGGATGCACTGGGATCTGAGGGTTCTGGCTGCAGGCCCGAATCCTGAATCCCGTGTGTGGTGGCGAGGCCTCGCCCACCAGCTTCTTGGAGAGTGCAGTCAGCCCTGCCCAGCGGGGCCGCGCTCTTCACGCCCCTGCCTTCCCAGCCCAGGCATCGGGCGTCGCCATCGAGGCCTCCTTGGGGGGACCTGGTTGAGGTGCTTCCACTCTAACGCTACTTCCTGTCTCAGGCTGTCCCCTCAGGCCCCCACACTCAAGGTCCACGCCCTGGGGGGGCTCCTCAGTAGGGAAGATCCCCCCGTGTTGTCTGACTCACCCACAGTCCCACGGGGCAGAGTGCAGCGCCGAGAAGCCCTGCCCTTCCTGCCGCTCTTGTCTGTGCCCTTGCGCCAAGTGGATACGAGCTGGATTGTGAACCGACGCGTCACGCAGCATCCTGACTGCCTGGCCGCTAGCAGCTCGGCAGGCCCCAAGTCCATGTCGTCTCCTGACGGGCGCGCCACCAAGTGTCCCCCATCTCCTCACCTCCCCTTTGGTTAAGAAATTGAAGTGTAGTGTGGGCTTCCCTGGTGTCCTAGACGGTTAAGAATCCGCCTGCAACACGGGAGACCCAGGCTTGATCTCTGGGTCAGGAAGATCCCCTGGAGAAGGGCACGGCACCCACTCCAGTATTCTTGCCTGGAGAACCCCATGGCCAGAGGGGCCTGGTGAGCAACAGTCCATGAGGTCGCGAAGGGTTCACACACGCCTGAGAGACTCGCATTTTCGCTCCTTTTTTCTCACAGCAGGTTTACAATCTGTGTCAATTTCTGGTCTACAGAAAGTGATTCGGCCACACACACACACATGGATGCGTGTTGTTGTTCCGCCACTAAGTCATGGCCGACTCTCCGCGACCCCACGGACTGCAGCCCGCCAGGCCTCCCTGTCCATCGCCAACTCCCAGAGCCTACTCAAACCCATGTCCACTGAGTGGGTGATGCCATCCAGCCATCTCGTCCTCTGTCGTCCCCTTCTCCTCCTGCCCCCAATCATTCCCAGCATGTGTGTGTGTATACATATATATGTATATAGAGTCTTTTGCATGTTCTTTTCCATTATGTTTTACCACAGAATACCCAAAATAGTTCCCTGTGTTCTACAGTAAGACCTTCCTGCTTGTCAGTCCGGTTACAAGAGTTTACATCTGCTAACCCCAAACTCCCAGTCTGCCCTCCCCCACCTCCCTTCACCTCCCCTCTTGACTTTGCCTTCAGGGCCTGGCCGTGGAGAGCAGCCCCCAGACCAGGGCTCACTGTGGGCACCCCTGGGGTGTCACCAACTGTGTTCTGTGCCCGCTGCAGCTCCTGTCACGGGTGACCAACTCCAGAGCTTAGATCAGGTTCAGGTGTGATTTTGGAGGTTTGGCAGGACCACTTCATGAAACAACTTTTTTTTCTTTTTAAGTACAGTTGAAAATTGATGGATGTAAACACCGTGTTGCAATCTCTTAAAAAGTATTCTCCTTATGGATATTAGATGATCCTGTCTTTGGCCACTGGGAGTGAGCTTGCTTTGGCTCTCGAGTCCCTTTGATTTTGGCTGACCACCTTGATCTGCTTTGCTCTCCGGTATAAAAAACCATTCTGGGTGCATCTTATCTGTTCCCCAACCCAGACCTAAAAGCATCTACTTCTTTCTGCAGGCCCCCTTCCTCTTCATGAGAAACGCTAGCCAGAGACCACAATCTGGCTGTTAGGCGTGTTGGTTTCTAAGCCTTATCAGCAATCAGAACCAAGAAGCTTTACAAACTGATACTCTTCACTCACATTCAGGTCTGCTAGCTTTGCTTCTTTTCTCAGTAGATTTTTGTTTCCTTGGGGTGCGTGGGCTTCGGGAGATGTGGCTCTAGAGATCAGGCTCAATAGGTGAGGCACACAGGCTTGGCTGCGCATCTGGGATCCTCCCAGATCGGGGATTGAACCCACTGGCAGGTGGACTCTCTGCCACTAGGCCACCAGGGAAGCCCCAGATCTGCTTGGTTTTTACGAAGTTTTATTGATGATACACCTTTATCCTACAGCGGAAGTCTCAACAATGCCCGACACAATTATTCACTTGCTTATCCCACAGCACAACAGTCTCAAAATTAAAACCTCATATTACTGTCAAGAACATGATTACTGAAAACAATTTAAGATGCACTTTTACAAAAATCATTGAGTTACACAGACGTACAGGCAAAACAGTGTTTTTAAAATATTTGGAAGGTGATTACAGACAATGGAACGTTTTGGCCATTCTCTCTGTCCTCAGGCTATATGGATATACAATCAAAATCCTGGATTTTAAAATCACTTGGAAGAATTTGGTAGGATTATGCTACCAACTGATCTTGCAAATTAATTGTCTTCACCTAGCTTTCAAGTTCAAGAATCCCTTTTAAAATATAATATAATTTCGTAATTGGATAAATATTTACCTGGTTCCAAAGCCAAATCTACAGACAAAACATATTCACCGAAGTTGAGTTTCGATCCCTCTCTCCCCTCACCTCTTTTCTGCCTCATCCCTGTAGGTGTCCATTTAATTTTAAGCAAATGTTATGCCTTATTCGTTCAACTGTAAAAATATAGCCTTCTGCTCCTACACGAATACATGAGCATCAACATCCTTTTTTTCCTTAGCCGTATATCCAGGAGCTGACCATATACTCGTGCGCAGAGACATTCCTCTGCCCTTTGCAGCTGCCCAGTTATGCGTGCTGGGATAGGACAGACTCCAGGCCACCCGGGCCCGTGGACAGATGTCGGAGCGGGGCCCAGGCTGTCGCTGCCCCACAGCCCCGCAGGGTCAGCCTCTCCAGTACCTCCTCCCTAGTTCCGCCGTCCATCCGTGGCAGAGATCCCCAGAGGTGGGGTTACAGGGCCAAAGGGCCCAGCTGGATGCTGCCCAGTGCCCCTCCGGGGGTTAGAGGTTAGAGGAGAGTGTCCGAGGGTGTCCTCCCCCACGGATGGTTGTCAGACTTGGCTCTGGCCCACCTGACGGGAGAGGGTGGCTGCCGCGCCCTGTGCGCTGGGGGCCTTCTTTCGAGCCATGTATGTCTCCTTCTCTGTGAACCATCCGGCTGTCGCTCTACCAGTCGGCATCTTGCCCACCCTCCAGAGGGCCTCCTGCCTCAGCGTCACTGGGGTGCTGATCAAGTTGGGCTCCCCCCAGACAGACTGGCTCGTACCAGCCTGAGCTGGAGGCAGCCTGCCCTTGGGGATGGAGGACGCCCTCATGGAGAGACAGAGCCCCGGGGTGCTCTGAACCTGGGTGTGACTTCAAGGTGAGGATGATGTACATGGGGCACACGCTGGCCTCTGCCCACCAGACTCCTCAGCCTGAGGTTGCCACCGGGAAGCAGGGCCTGGGAGCCGCTGTCGGGCTGCAGGGGCCCCTGCAGGGAGTGGGTGCCTGGAGAGGAAGCGGGGCAGAGAGTGGGCAGGGGCTGCCTGGGGCGGGCCCAGATGGCCATCTCTGCTGGGAAGGGAGGCCTGAGGCCAGGCGGGCGCTGGTGGCAGGAGGCTGCAGGGAGGCGATGTCCCCAGGAGGGGGGCTGGTGTGGGGCAGTGGTCCTTCCAGGCAGACAAACCCCGGGCAGAGAAAGGGGAAGGAGGCCCCAGAGGAGGCAGGAACCTGCGGCCAGCCGTACCAGCTCCTCACCTCTGTGGGGGGCAGGGAGGGTCCCAGGGTTCGGAGCAGGAGGCAGAGCAGGCAGCCCAGCAGCCACCCTGGAGGAGGCCCCGTAAGACACTGGGCACCCCTGCCCCCAGCCCAGCCAGGCCCGGAAGGCAGGGCAGTGCTCACGCGTCCCTGCCTGGGCTCTGCCTGCCCGTGGTGTCTGAGGGGGTTTGCAGGAGGGGAGCTGCCCCTGGCCCTGATCCCTAAGTAATACTACTCTTGGCAGGGTGGGGTGTCAGGACCAGGCATGGGAAGCCCGGGGACCCTGCCTGGCCCGTGCGTCCGACTCTGTGGGCCAGGAAGACAGGTCCACCTCTCAGGCCCAACTACTCCCCAAGGGGGACCCGGAGATGGCCCTGGGGGCAGCCGGGCCAGGCCAGCAGAGCCTCACAATGTCTCAGGGGCCCCTCACAACCCCTCAGGGGCCCCAGTTGTGCGGTTTCTCTCCCTGGGGCAGGCCCCGCAGCTGGGAAAGGACTGGACATGCATGACTTGGCCTCTGTCGGGCACCCTAGGGTCCCGGGGCGAAGGGCTGTGGAAGGGGCTGCAGAGGACAGTAGGGCTGAGGGGTCTGTCTGGGAGCACAGGGGTTGGGGGGACTCGGGAAGCATGCAGTGAGAGCTCAGGGGCCCCGTGAGGGCCAGACAGCAGGGCTGCCCACCCCAGGCGCCGGAGTGGGAGTGCGTGCCCTGGACACGTGCCCTTTGGCCACCGGGCCCCTGGCCTGAGTGGCAGTCACAGACAGAGCATCAGTCCAAAGCCTGGAGGGCGTCTGGGGCACTGGTCTGGGCCCCTCAGCACCTGTCCCTCATGGGCTCGCCGGCAGGAGGGCCCAGAGGACAGTGCAAGCCAGAGGCCGCGGCATCCTCCTCAGCGTTTCCAAGCCCAGCTGCTCCCCTGGGCCTGGCTGTGTCCCCTGGACTCCATCCCTGGAGCGGGAACAGGAGTCTGTGTGGCGACAGTGGGCGGCCTGTCCCCCGCCCCGGGCACAGCCGGGCCCCGAGGGTGGGCTGCTGGGAGCTCCGCAAGCACTGCTGTCTGGCCACCAGCCTGCGCCCCGCTCAGCCACAGGTGCTGAGCCAAGGACACAGGGCCGGGGTGGAGGGTGCGGGGGATGAGCAGGCAAGGCCACGGAGCGCTTCCTGGAGTGCCGGAGACGGCTGCTGCAGGGGCTGGAGGGTTCCTGGCAGGGCCGCTGGCAGCCGTGGGTGTCCCTGCCCCAAGCCGGGTGGGGCCAGGGGCGGGAAGCAGGGTCCCTGGCGCCCGGCACTTCGCACCGGAGAAGGCGGGTGGCAGAGCCGCTGGGGCTGTGTGCCCATCCCCTGCCCTCCACCCCCGAGGGTTGGGTCGGGGCCTTGGCTCTCCCTGCCTTTCAAGCGCTTCCGCGGCAGTTCCCAGTCTGACAAGCCGGTGGTCAGTGCGCGGAGATGAGTCACAGGTCACATCCGAGGGCCTGCGGTGGCGGCAGGGGGAGCCTCGCACAGGACAAGTCTCGAGTGGAGAGTGTCTCATGCCAAAGAGCCGGGGCTGAGGGGCCAGCTCACTGCCCACCCGCTGCAGACCCTTCCCCACTGCACGCCACTTCCCCATTTTTATAGAAAAGCTCAACTGTATGTGGAAGTAGGGGGTCTAGTGCGGAGAAGCCCAGGCCCCCTGCCCCACGAGGACCAAGGCAGCCTGGTCTTACGGCAGAGTCCTGGCCCCTGTGCCACCTTAGCCGGTGACTCCTGAGCGAGCGCCCAGCAGGCAGGAGTCCAGCCAAGGCCCGGTGATGGGCCCGAGGGCAGAAACCGGCCCCTGGCCCCTGCCCACGCTGGCCGATCCCCACTGTCCACTCACAGAGGATGCCGTTCCCAGGTGGTTCTCAGCAGTCCAGGCCTGTGGGATCCCTCGGGGGCTGGGGGCAGAGCTGGGCTCATCCAACTGTCCCTTCACGAGGGACAGGCCTGCAGGAAGATGGAGGGTGAGAATCCAAGAAGAAACAGCTAATGGAGGCGGGGGGCCCAGACACCCAGAGAGACACACCTGGAGGTGGAGCGGCCGCAGTGGGCAGACCCCAGGGAGGAGGGGCGAGCGAGCAGCCTGGCCAGGAAGGGTCCAGTGCCCTCCCTCTCTTGCCTTCCTCTGGGGCCCTGAGGCCGGTCTGGTGGCTCAGGCGACACCTGAGCCCAGGGCCTCTGGACAGATTGGGGTGGGGGGTAGGGAAGAGCAGACCGCCCAGTTGAACAGGGCCTGCAGTCTTCAGGTCTGGGTGGAGTTCAACAGTGTTTCCTCAAGATGGGGCCTCATTTTCCTGTGAATTGCGGGGGAGGATGGCCCCCCAGGGGTGAGCGGTGAGCCCAGAATGGGGTTAGGAGGAGGACAGTCCCCATTCC
Source organism: Moschus berezovskii (assembly GCF_049115385.1). Taxonomy (NCBI): domain Eukaryota; kingdom Metazoa; phylum Chordata; class Mammalia; order Artiodactyla; family Moschidae; genus Moschus; species Moschus berezovskii. Next base: position 1,019,812 of record NC_142463.1, on the reverse strand, counting down.
CCAGGGGTGAGCGGTGAGCCCGGGGTCGGGGCAGTTGTGAGGCCCGTGGTGGGACGGCCTGCAGAGCCACGCCTCTCCTGCCCCTCCCCCAGCAGAGTGCCCTCCCCCCCTCCCCCCCGTTTCCCGGGTGTCCCCAGTCCTCCTCCCCCGCCGCGTGGTGTCCCATAGTCACCCCTGCCTTGCCCATGACAGTGACAGTGCGCAAATGACAGGCCCCAGGCCGGTTTGGGGCCAGACCAGTGGTGGTGGTGGGGTGTTTCCCAGACCCGCTTTTGAGAAGAGGGGAACAGAAAGTGCTGGAAGCCACAGAAGGCTGAGCCCAGGGCCCAGAGGCCCGGCCCCGGGGTGCCCTCGGTCCCCTCCCCCAGGTGCCTGGGGCAGGGCTGGGGCTGGGCAAGGCAAGGGGAGGTGCTGCCCCCACCCCGACCCCTACATCTAAGGGCCCGCGGTCAGTAAGCAGGGTAAACTGTCCTCCCGTGCAATAACACCAGAAATAAGGCACGGTCCAGGAAGAACGAAGAAGCAGTGTTAGACAAAGGCGTGTGGTGGGACCAGGGCTCCTTTGCCTCAGGCTGGGGCGGGCGGTGACGGGAGCCCCCGCGCCCACACCAGTGGCCACGTCTCCCCGCAGACAGCGCTGCTCCCCTCCGCGCAGCTGCGCCCAGATTGTGAAAGCGAGGCCGGCCGCCCCGCCTGCAGCCTCCCCTTGCAGCGCGGAGGCGCAGCGGCTCCCGCCCGCCCATCTTCCAGGAAGCCCCGCCCCACTCCGCTCCGCCCACCTCCCAGGTCCAGCTTCAGGGCTGCCTCCTTCGGGAAGCCTCCCGGTCCTGACCTCCGTGAACCCCACGAGGTGAGTGTAGGCTCCCCCTGTGCCGGGTGCGTCCCCCTGGGCCATCTGCCCAACGCCCTGCCAGACGTGTCCGGCATGGTGCCCACGAGTGAGGCGGCTAGGGTGGGCATGGAAGGGGGCAGACCAGAGTGGGCACAGTCACAGAGCCCTGGGGTCGGGCCCTCGGCCGCTGGCCGCCGTGCGCGGCTCGGGACACCCACCTGGGTGTCCTCAGGGTCCTTCCCCTCGTTCTGGGCCGGTCCTGAGTCCCCTGCTCTCAGGCCTTTGTTCCCTCCTGGCCCCCGATGGTGGGGACATCACTCCCACCCCAGCTGAGGAGGCCGGGAGTGGGGGTGGTGGAGGACAGGCGGTCCGGAGGCAGCGAGGTTCCCGGGGCGACAGTGGGGATGGGGATGGGGACCCTGGGCACACGCGACAGCCTCCTTGGGAGCGACTCTGCGTCCCGGGCACTTCCCTGGAAGAGGTTTCATCTGGACAGGGCAGTGATGCCAACCTCCAATCTCAGAAGCGTGTCCCCCCGCTGCAGCGTGGCCAGCAGTCTTTTCTCTCAAACTCCAACTATTCCAAGGGGTGAAGGGACAGGACCCGGGGGCAGGAGGATCCCCCGCCTTCAGTCCCTCACTTGGACCCCTGCCCCCCGACAGGCTGCCATGCAGGCTTTCTGGCAGGTGTGAGACAGGAGAGGCGGGTGCTGGGACCAGGGGCGCTGAGCCATGAGGGTGGGGGGCCTCGGAGACGGAGCTCTGTCTGAGCCTGAGCTGGGAGCAGCAGCGGGGCCACGGGGCCTTGGCCCGCCTTGCTCTGCGGAGGGTGCCTTAGGGTTCTGAGCCGGCCCAGCAGCAGGAATGGGTCTGGCCTGGACTCTGAAGCCGGCCTGGTATGGGCAGCCCTCTTGGACCCCCGGGAACCCAGTGGACCCAGGGGAAAGGACCCAGCCCTGCCTCCGTCCACGGTAGGGGGATGGTGAGTCGGCCGCAGGGCCAGCAGAGGGAAGGGCTGTGGGGTAGGCCGACAGGGGGGCTGCACCCCACTCCGGGCTGCGGCCACTCATGTTTACATGCGCCTTCTCTGGGCCAAGACTCTGCTTGTTCTTGGGCGCTGGCCACCCAGTTGGATTCTCCTGTTGGGCCCTGCTGACCTGTGAATGGGACTTGTTGAGGCCCTGCTCTGTGCAGGAGCAGATGGGGTGCCAGCCACAGCCCAGGACAAGGACACGGGAAACTTCAGGAGAAATGCTATGGCAGAATGCCAGGGTACGTAGGGGCGCGGAGGGCTGCGGAGGCTGGGGGCTGCGGGGGAGGGGACAGTTAGAGAGAGGGGGCCGGCAGGGGAGGGGCCCACAGGGGGACCCTGGTCCGCAGGGTGAGCCCAGGCCCCTCCTCAGGGCAGGGTCCCTGGTTCCTGAGTCAGGGGGCCAGCTAGTCTCCTTCATGGAGCCCCAGGTTCTGCCTGTAGAAACAGGCAGAGTGGGGTCGAACTGGCCCCAGCCCCTCACAGTCCATGCAGGGAGAGGTGCTGAGGTCAGGTGCAGACGGCCCAAGCCGAGGGGACAAGGTGCTGCCCTCAGGTGCAGAGGAAGGGCAAAGCGGTCCCTTTGAGCAGGATCTGGGACCCTGAGCTCAGAGGGGAGGGAACAGAACTCCAGGAGGGCCTGGAGGAGCCACGGAGAGAACATTCTAGATGGGGAGGGGGTGGTCTGGAAGGACAGCTTCTGAGGAGGGGTGGTGAGGAGGCTAGCTGGTGGAGGGGCGGGGGGAGTCGGGCACTGGAGCAGAGAAGCAGGAAGCCCACCAGGAGCATGGGTGCTGTGCGTGCGAAGGTGCAGGGGCTTCCTGCCAGGATGCGGGGGTGGTGGGGACACTGACCGCAGACACGGGGGCCCCACCCGGGAGATGACGGGGAAGGTGCTTCTGCACCGTGGGAGGTCTGGACCTCCAGCTCCACTGTCTCCAGAAAGATCACTGCTTCTGTGGGGCGTCAGCAGAGGCGGCCGCTGGCACCGCACTTCCTCTCCCAGGAATCCCCTAGGCAGCCCCGGTCTGGGCCGGCACAGGCGGTGGGGAGCCCCACACGCTGTCACTGTTGTCAGCCCGCCCACTGGCTGCCGGCTTTAAGGAGGGGTGTGGTCAGGAAAGTGTTGGGGCCCGGCTCACCCAGCCCTGCTTCCCTACCAGGCCTTCGGCAGGACCTGTCAAAGCATCAGCAGCTCAGGAGGGAACCAGTGAGTTAGGTCAGCGCCCTCAGGGGCCGGGGGTCTCAGAGGGTGAGGGGTCTCAGAGGGTGAGGGTGAGGCTGTCTCAGAGGGTGAGGGGTCTCAGAGGGTGAGGGTGAGGGGTCTCAGAGGGTGACGGGGTCTCAGAGGGTGAGGGGTCTCAGAGGGTGAGGGTGAGGGGTCTCAGAGGGTGAGGGGTCTCAGAGGGTAAGGGGTCTCAGAGGGTGAGGGTGAGGGGTCTCAGAGGGTGAGGGTGAGGGGTCTCAGAGGGTGAGGGGTCTCAGAGGGTGAGGGTGAGGGGTCTCAGAGGGTGAGGGTGAGGGGTCTCAGAGGGTGAGGGGGTCTCAGAGGGTGAGGGTGAGGGGTCTCAGAGGGTGAGGGGGTCTCAGAGGGTGAGGGGTCTCAGAGGGTGGGGGGTCTCAGAGGGTGAGGGGTCTCAGAGGGTGAGGGGGTCTCAGAGGGTGAGGGGTCTCAGAGGGTGGGGGGTCTCAGAGGGTGAGGGGTCTCAGAGGGTGAGGGTGTCTCAGAGGGTGAGGGTGAGGGTCTCAGAGGGTGAGGGGTCTCAGAGGGTGAGGGTGTCTCAGAGGGTGAGGGTGAGGGGTCTCAGAGGGTGAGGGGTCTCAGAGGGTGAGGGTGTCTCAGAGGGTGAGGGTGAGGGTCTCAGAGGGTGAGGGGTCTCAGAGGGTGAGGGTGTCTCAGAGGGTGAGGGTGAGGGGTCTCAGAGGGTGAGGGGTCTCAGAGGGTGAGGGTGTCTCAGAGGGTGAGGGTGAGGGTCTCAGAGGGTGAGGGGTCTCAGAGGGTGAGGGTGTCTCAGAGGGTGAGGGTGAGGGGTCTCAGAGGGTGAGGGGTCTCAGAGGGTGAGGGTGTCTCAGAGGGTGAGGGTGAGGGTCTCAGAGGGTGAGGGGTCTCAGAGGGTGAGGGTGTCTCAGAGGGTGAGGGTGAGGGGTCTCAGAGGGTGAGGGGTCTCAGAGGGTGAGGGTGTCTCAGAGGGTGAGGGTGAGGGTCTCAGAGGGTGAGGGGTCTCAGAGGGTGAGGGTGTCTCAGAGGGTGAGGGTGAGGGGTCTCAGAGGGTGAGGGGTCTCAGAGGGTGAGGGTGTCTCAGAGGGTGAGGGTGAGGGTCTCAGAGGGTGAGGGGTCTCAGAGGGTGAGGGTGTCTCAGAGGGTGAGGGTGAGGGGTCTCAGAGGGTGAGGGGTCTCAGAGGGTGAGGGTGAGGGGTCTCAGAGGGTGAGGGGTCTCAGAGGGTGAGGGTGAGGTTGTCTCAGAGGGTGAGGGGTCTCAGAGGGTGAGGGTGTCTCAGAGGGTGAGGGTGTCTCAGAGGGTGAGGGGTCTCAGAGGGTGAGGGTGTCTCAGAGGGTGAGGTTGTCTCAGAGGGTGATGGGGTCTCAGAGGGTGAGGGTGAGGGGGTCTCAGAGGGTGAGGGGTCTCAGAGGGTGTGGGGTCTCAGAGGGTGAGGGTGAGGTTGTCTCAGAGGGTGAGGTTGTCTCAGAGGGTGAGGGTGTCTCAGAGGGTGAGGGGTCTCAGAGGGTGAGGGTGTCTCAGAGGGTGAGGTTGTCTCAGAGGGTGATGGGGTCTCAGAGGGTGAGGGTGAGGGGGTCTCAGAGGGTGAGGGGTCTCAGAGGGTGTGGGGTCTCAGAGGGTGAGGGTGAGGTTGTCTCAGAGGGTGAGGTTGTCTCAGAGGGTGAGGGGTCTCAGAGGGTGAGGGGTCTCAGAGGGTGAGGGTGTCTCAGAGGGTGAGGGGTCTCAGAGGGTGAGGGGTCTCAGAGGGTGAGGGTGTCTCAGAGGGTGAGGGTGAGGTTGTCTCAGAGGGTGAGGGTGAGGGGGTCTCAGAGGGTGAGGGTGAGGGGGTCTCAGAGGGTGAGGGGTCTCTGAGGGTGAGGGGTCTCAGAGGGTGACGGGGTCTCAGAGGGTGAGGGTGAGGGGTCTCAGAGGGTGATGGGGTCTCAGAGGGTGAGGGGTCTCAGAGGGTGACGGGGTCTCAGAGGGTGAAGGTGAGGGGTCTCAGAGGGTGATGGGGTCTCAGAGGGTGATGGGGTCTCAGAGGGTGAGGGTGAGGGGGTCTCAGAGGGTGAGGGGTCTCTGAGGGTGAGGGGTCTCAGAGGGTGAGGGGGTCTCAGAGGGTGAGGAGTCTCAGAGGGTGAGGGGTCTCAGAGGGTGAGGCTGAGGGGTTTCAGAAGGTGAGGGGTCTCAGAGGGTGAGGGGGTCTCAGAGGGTGAGGGGTCTCTGAGGGTGAAGGGTCTCAGAGGGTCAGGGGTCTCGGAGGGTGAGGTGTCTCTGAGGGTGAGGGGTCTTAGAGGGTGAGGCTGAGGGGTCTCAGAGGGTGAGGTTGGGGGTGTCTCAAGGTGAGGGTGAGGGGGTCTCACAGCAGGTGAAGACTGCCGGGGTTCTGAACCTCAGCAGGTAACCTGTAGTGGCAGCCTCATGGGGCTGCTGGTCCGGCACTGGGGCGTCACTGGCGGGGCTGCTGGTCTGGCCGGGGCGTCACTGGCGGGGCTGACGGTCTGGCCGGGACGTCACTTGGGCCGCAACGCAGAGGAACTTATGGTGACTCCTGGGGCTTGGTCCCCCTTCATTCGAGTCTCTGAAGTCTCTCATGGGCTGAGACCAGCGTCTGAAGCTAGAAGGCAAGGGGTGTGATGGGGGCCCTAGCACAGCGAATGTGGTTTTGTGAAATTCGTCCCAGCTCCTGGGCTATTTTTAAGTTGGGGTCCAGCTCCAGAGAACTCCTCGGCACCTGGACAATGGGGATCAGCACTCTACTCTCTGCCCCAGAGCCCACTTAGGGCATGGGACTGACAAACGCACCTCTGCCGCAGCGAGGGTGGCTTCCCACCCTGTTGGGGGAGTGGACTGACCTGCCACCGCTGTGGGAGCAGGAAGCAGATCCTCTCGGGTGCTGACCCCTGCTCGGGGCCACCTCCCCCAGCAGGAAGTGGCGGTGCCCCCGCAGCTGAGCGCTCTGAGCCCAGGCCGCCCCCCACCCCTGTCCAGGGGCCCCGTGCTCTCACCCGCGGCAGGCAGGACCTGAGTGGGTTGCCATGGCTTCTAATGGACCTTGGGAGTTGAGCCCCCAAACCTTTTTCACCCCCAGGGAGAGGCCCCATGAATAGGGCATTTCCTCCAAGTTTTGCTTGCACCCTGATAGTCTTGCAGCGTTGGTGCCCTTCTCCCTGATGGTTAGCAGTTATTATAACAGGGAAAACGTAAAGACGGCAGCTAGATTATTAACTTTCTCTCTCCAAATACTGGGCCACACGAGGCTGCACTGAAAGTGTACACCCACGAGTGTGGAGTAGGACACAGCAGCCCCAAGACAGCCGTCCGAGTGGAGGGCACGCAGTGAGGGGCAAGCCTGCCTCCTCCTGCCGTCCCGGGCAGCGCCCTGGGCTTCGGGTGACCATCTGCTGCTGCAGGCCTTGCTGCCCAGAGTAGCGAGGGGCTGTCCTGGACCCAGCCTGGGTGGGGAGACTCCCCGGAGGTGCGTGTGTGGCAAAATCACTGGGTGCCCCCAGCAGGCTTGAGGGTTCTGGGCCACGGGCAGGCAGGCAGGCAGGCAGGGAGGACCCTAGCGGTTGTCCCAGTGGCTTCTGTAGTCTGGGGAGCCTGCCTGCATGGGCCTGGGGTCACAGAACAAGACACGAACAAGCAGAATCCTTCAAACATGAGGAGAGAAGTTTCACATTCATGAAAGCAACTGTGAAACTTGAACTGCTGGCAGATGGGCACTTAAAATTCAGAAGGGATTCAACGGGATAACTGGGTGGAATATTTCCGCTCCTACTCGCTGCGTCTGTGTGCCAGCTCTCCTAATGGACTGTGGCCTGGACGCTCCCAGGGGGACCGTGGCTCAGGAAATGCGCGCCCCGCTTCCACCCCCGGCACCCGTGAGCCTGATAAGGTGTTTCTTCCCTTCCTGTGTGTGAGGGGGCAGGGGAGCAGACTCCACCCCGCCTGGCTGTGGTGCTCCCCACCCCGACGGACTGAACCCCCTTCTCAACCTCGTCTGAAGGTCAGGGAACCCCAGGGGGCCTGGTGCTCTTGGTGGAGGAAGGCCGCTCCCGCACCCCTCCAGGCTCCTCCAGCCAGAGGAACCAAGGTGGGGGCTGGGAGGGGGTCCGGAGGGTGCCTGCCTCTCACACAGGCGTGCTCCATGGTCCCACACCTCTGGGTGCCGCCCAGCTCAGGGTGCACCCAGAGGCTGACCTCTGCACCAGCTGCCACACCAGGGACGGCAGACCCTGAGCAAGGCCATTCCACCCTGGTGAGCTGGTCCTGGCTGTCCGGGGCTGTCACGGAGCATGTGCAGGGGAGTGAGCGGTGTGGAGGGTAGGCCGGGTAGGAGCTTCTGATGATGACAGGGTGGAGGTCATCCAGCAACACCCCAAGGCCACCAGAACCACAGGGCGGCCCTGACCACGGGGAACTCAAGGGGACTCTTGAACCAGATGGGGCATCAGGCCAGTCTAGATGGGCCTGAGGGCAGCTGGGGAGGTCCTCAGAGGAGAGCAGGGAGGGAGGCTGGGAACCGGAGCACCCACCCACCATCCCGTCAGCAAGAGGGCACAGCACAGGAAGGGGAGGGGGGCTGGACTTCTCTGAGGGCTGAGCCGTGGCCCCTGCTGCCCCGGGCTGCAGAAGCCGGGAAGGGCCCGATCAGGAGATGCCCGCCCTACTGAGGTGCAGGAGTGCGTCGGACGCGGGTGCCTCCTGCAGCCAGGTTTGCGGAGGACGTGGAGGGGCAGTGAGTCACCCGGGACCCCACAGGCCCCTCAGTCTACCTGCTTTCAGACTCCGGGCTCCTGGGGTCCCTGTCTTGCAGTTGCCTCTGAGCCCCCCTGGTGAGAATGGCACTGGGCTGGGGCGAGGCTGGCCACCCCTGGGCCCCTGTCCTGAGAGCAGGTGGAGCCAGCGTGGCTGGGGCTGGGGTGGACCGTGCGCTCCCACTCTCCTCTCTGCCCAGCAGCCAGCAGGCTCTGGCACAGGGACCTGGGTCCAGCCCCGGGCTGGCTCCCCGATCCATCTCAGGCCCATGGGCCTCTGAAAGCCTTGGTTCCCACAGGTGGCCTGGAGGGTGCCTCGGGGCTTCTTGGGGTCTCTTCCTTGGGCAGGTGAACTTGGGGTTCTTGAGGTGGGGGAGGCCGGGCTACCCCCAGTGGCCTACCTACCTTACACCCTGCTCCCCCTCTGCAGCCCCGGGATCATGAACAGCAGCAACTGCAGCTCCTGGGAGCCCCCAGTGGCCGAGCGAGTCTTGTTCACCTACATGGTCGGGCTCCTGGCGCTCGGCCTGCTGCTCAACGGCCTTGCGCTGTGGGTGCTGTGCTGGCGCCTGCCGCGGTGGACAGAGACCCGCATCTACATGGCCAACCTGGCCATGGCCGACCTCTGCCTGCTCTGCGCCCTGCCCTTCTTCTTGTACTTCCAGAAGGGGACCTCCAAGGACACGCCGCTCTGCCAGCTCTCCCAGGCCGTCTACCTGCTCAATAGATACATGAGCATCAGCCTGGTCATGGCCATCGCTGTGGACCGCTACGTGGCCGTGCGGCACCCGCTGCGCTCCCGCGGTCTCCGCTCCCCCAGCCGGGCCGTGGCCGTGTGCGCCGCGCTGTGGGCGGTGGTCCTTGGCTCCCTGGTGTTCCGCTGGTTCCTGGACGTGCAGGACGGCGGCTTCTGCTTTGTCGTCCGCTCCGGGCGGAACACCTACACCGGGGTCTTCTCACTGCTGGGCTTCTACCTGCCGCTGGCCGTGCTGGTCTTCTGCTCCCTGCAGGTGGTGACCGCCCTGGCCCAGAGGCCCGAGGCTAACCCGGGCCAGGCAGATGCCTCGCGGAAAGCCTCTCGCATGGTCCTGGCGAACCTGGCCGTCTTCGTGGTCTGCTTCCTGCCCTTGCACGTGGTGCTGACCGTGCGCGTGGCCCTGGGCCTGCAGACTTGTGCCATTAAAATGGCCATCCAGATCACTAGCAGACTCTCAGATGCCAACTGCTGCCTGGACGCCATCTGCTACTACTTCATGGCCAAGGAGTTCCAGGAGGCGTCTGTGTCAACCACATCCCCCAGAGCCAAGGCCCGCAAGAGCAAAGACACTCTGACTGTGACCCTGACCTAGGGGATGAGCCATGGGCTCCCCTGCTGGGGGGACCCGTTACCAGAGACAAGGAGCCCCACGATCTGCCCTGAACTCGCTGTGGGCCGTGGGCTGTGGGCACTCTGAGGAGGTTTAACTCAGCAGGACAACCTGGGCATGGAGCCTGGGGAGGCAACACCCGCATCCCTGGGGCAGAAGAGGGACAAGGATGAGGATAGGAGGGCTCGGGCCTGAGTGGGGCCAAGCCCAGGGACCCCACTGCGTCCAGAGCCTGGCACACCTGGGACACTGGCAGGGGGGCGTCTGCCGGGTGCCTGAGGCTCTGATGGCCAGTCTTCTGCTACTGCCCCACAGGGGCCAGAATAAAGCTCTCCACTGGGGCTCTGAACCACCCACAGCCGCGTAGTGGGAGGTGGAGCACCTGGGGCGTCTTCCAGGTGGCTTTCTAGGGCTTTCCACTTGGGGGCTTTCCACGGGCCCTGCCAGCTGCTTCCCACCCTGGCCCACTCCCCATCATCTAGGGGGCTGCCGCCAGGGAGGGCTGATCCTCAGCTGCCCTGTTGGTCCCAGGTCTGGCCCAGGCCCGAGTGTGGGCAGCTGGTCCTGAGCCCCAAGTCCAGGTGGAGGGAGAGGTGGGGGACAGTCAACTTCTGTGTTGGCAGGTGACATGGGCGTCTACAAGGCCAGAGGTGGAGGAGCCCCAGGAGCCATCTGGGGCCTCGGCCCGGGTGCTAGGAGCTGCTGCGGACCGAGAAACAGAGCTGGAGAAAGCAGGAGAGAACAGGCGCGAGAGAGCGGGGAGTGGAGGACAGGGGACAGTGACAGGGGCAGGCGAGCGAGGAAGAGGGTCAGCACAGGCGGACAGAGGCGGCCGCCCAGGACACGGGGGTGGGCACGAGGGCAGAGAGGCTGACAGACGGACGACGGCTCAGTCTGCTCCCCCCAGGCCCAGGCCCCTCCTGCTCCCCTGCCTCGCGGGACTCCCAGGAGCCAGCCTGGCGCCCCTTCTGGCCCCTCAGAGGGTCCCCGAGAGCGGGTGGAGGTCAGGGGTTCTCAAGGAAGGACCAGGACCAGCTCTTCCGGCCACAGGAGGCTGGGCCCCACACCCAGGGCCACCGGAGGAGGGGCCTCCAGGAGTCACGCGGTCTGGGGCAGATGGGGTAAGGGCTGGAGGGGTGGGCCGCCGAAGGTCCTGAGCTGATCTGCTGAAGCCTTGGGTGGAGAGGCTCAGACAAGGCCCCCACAGACCCCCTGCCTGGCAGGTGCCACTGCTCCAGGGCTGGGGCCCCCATCCCACCGGGCAGGGGAGGGGGCAGGTTCACTCTGGCGGGGCCCTTGGTGGAACCCCTGAGGTGAGGGGAGGAGGCACCCTGACCCAAGTTTTGTGGGAGCCCCAGGCTGGCACCTGAAGTTGGGGAGGGGGAGAGGAAGATGGAGGGGGAGGGGGAGCGGAAGGTGGGGTGAGGGGAGAGCAGCCTCCCGCTGTGGTCCAGGTGAAGTCCACCCAGCAAGGTGCCTGGGCCCTGAGCCCCCTGAGGCTTCCACATTGTCCCACCCCCTCCCAGGCTGCCGACCTCGGTGTCTGTGGCTGCCGCCTGGGGAATGGCCACAGTGGCCGCAGCATGGGCAGCGATGTCCTGTCACAGGCGGTGACCAGTGCCTCCGTCTGCCTCCCTGTGGCTCTGCGTCTGCTGTGACTGGCGTAGGTGGACAGACACCTGTGACCTGTGGTCAACCAGGCGGCGGCCGCCGCCCACTGCTGCTGAGCCGGCCGCATCCTGCCTGAGAGGTAAGGCAGTCGGGCTGGGAGGGCCCCTGGCAAGGCTTGCTGCAGAGCGTCCACTAGGCCAACATCTGCAGGAGCAGGTGCGTTGTCAGCGCGCCTTGAGAGGAAGCTCTGGGACACTGCCACGCCCAGACCTCCATGGATCTCAGGACGCGCCCACTCCACCGGGGTCAGAGGGCCTGGTGGGGAACTGAGTGGCTGGATCAGCACCAACACAAACCCGCACTGTGAAGTCCAGGCAGGAGACCACCTGGGGGCTCGTGCTGGGCCAGGGCAGCAGGGCGGCTGCTCCTGACAGCCTCAGGCGACCAGGCCCCACCTCAGCATCCCAGGACACACAAGGAGATTTGTTTGGGCAGAATGAGGGCAGACAGGCCTCGGGCAGGGCTGAGCCCCAGGCCCCACCTTCCTGCCGGGCCACCAGCCCTGACCTGAGGGAGATCGACGTCCTGGCTGTGACACAGTGCAGCAGGGTCCTGGACCGGCACGGCGGTCAGCGCGGCTGGTGGGAACCCCTCTCTGCCCGTGCAGGTGCCCCACCCATGGCCTAGCCCTAGGATCTCCTCCTGCCAGGAGGCACAGGCCTACCATCCCCGCTCCGCTAGCACCAGGCATGCTGTTCTGGGGCCAGGCACAGGAGCGCTTCGGATGGCCCACTAGAGAAGCTGTTTATGTGGCCAAGGCTGCTGGTGGCATCAGTGCCCTTGCCTCTGGTGCCAGGGAGATCAAGCGCATCCATCCTGTCTGTGGCTCAAGCACAGAGCTTCTCAGCAGGCCAAGAGCACGGCCACAGCCCCTGCCCCCATTTCCTCTTGGGGCCCTCTGCTGGCCAGAGCGGCAGTTGGCCAGCAGGAGGAGGTGGGGCCCTGGCCCTCCATGCCGCCAAACCCAGAAACTGCAGAGTACAATGTCTGCCCCACCAGGTTCAATCCTGACCACCGGTCCCTCAGGACTCCTGAAGTGGGGCACCGCCTTGGAAGACAACCTTGAGCTGCAAGTGACCCAGGAGGTCCAGACCCTCCCCGCCCCAGCGCACTCTGTGTGCGCTGAAAAGCATCCCGGCACTGCCGGTCCAGCCACCCTCCCCAGCTGGTGCCGCCCTCTGCCCTCAGCCACAGAGGCCCAGTTCTGACTCTGGGAGGATGTGTGCTGCTGGCTGTGGGCACCTCCCCTCACAGAGGCCCAGGGACAGACGAGGCCCGGAGCTCAGGCTGGTGGCACATTCACTGGAGGAGGGCGGGCTCATTGGCCTGCTCTGTCCTCACCCCTGCCTCTGAGGTCCCCAGAGTCACCTTTCAGGGCTGGTCCCCTTGGGGAATCAGGTGCTGGAGGCCAGGCCTTCCCACCAGGTCCAGAGACCACTGCCCCCTGGAGGCAACGCTGGGGCTCAGGAGGCAGTGGGGGGCTGGGTGTCAGACCACAGAGCTGCCGTCCGTGCAGGGAGCTGGCTAGAGCCTCTTGACCAGCTCCGAGGCTGCATCCTGAGGGTGGACACAAGCCCCTGGAGCTGACTTGTTTATCAGCATGTACAGATAAAACCTGCCCTGTGCCTGGCACTGGACCCTGAAATGTGCACCCAGAGCCTCAGAGGGCTGCACTCTGGGGTCCCCCACGGATGAATGGAAAGGAGAGAGGCTGGGAAGTGGGTCATATAAGATGGCAGGGCTGAGAAGCGGCTGCTCTGAAGGTGGGGAAGGGTGTGCATCAGAGGGGCGGGAGGCGCCCTGCACGTGGGCCCTGCCGTGCGCTGCAGGCTAGACGCTGGATGAGGGTCAGGACAGGGAGCCGCTCTGGGGGGTCCAGAGGGGACATGACCAAGGCCAGGGTGGCACGGGGGGCGTCAGGACAGCAGTGGCAGGTGTGGGCCAGGATGGGGACTCCGAACGTGACAAGGGGTGACGACGGGACTCCGAGGGACACTCTAGCGGAGAGTGGCTAAGGAGGAAGCAAGAGGGCCTCCAACAGAGAGGGTGCTCGGGTTCCGGTGTGGAGGCGTGTGAGAAGGAAGCAGGGAGACGCGGCAGCAAGTAGGCGGATGCAGCTGTGATCCTGTCAGCAGGCGGGTGCTCTCTGGAGAACCGGGCGGGCTGCCCGAGGGGTCACGCCGTGTCCTGTCTCAAGGACACCCCTGACCCAGCCCCGCCTCGCACTGCGCCTCGCACGCGAGGGCGGAGGCCGGGGCCACTGTGCTCGGCGCTGCACAGCTTGCTGCGCCCGGCCCGGTGTCCGGCATGTGGCAGGGACAGGCTGGACAGGCCAGCCCTAGAGGACCGGCAAGGTCGGAGCCCCGGGGCGGCGGCGCGAGGGCCTCGCGAGCCGCCCACTTCGCCCCGCCTCTGCGCTAGTCCCACCCAGGAGCGGGCCCCACCCCTTAGGCCCCGCCCAGGAATAAGCCCCGCCCCTAGGATCCCACCCAGGAGCAGACCCCGCCCCTTAGGCCACGCCCAGGATTAGGCCCCGCCCCAGAGCTTCTTTCCCGGGAGGTTCTCTCTCGGTGGGGCTGGGGTTGATTGGTCCCACCCTCCCCTCCGCAGAGACATTCAGGCTCCAGAAGAAGGGGGCGGCTCCGCGCTGGCGGGGAGGGGGCGGAGGCCCGGGCTTGGCCTCCCAGCGCACCTGCCTCTCACCACGCAGCTGTGTCCAGCTGTGATTGAAGTTTCAGTTAATTTACGGAGGGAATGTGAATTCTCACTGTGACCCAGCACAGGGTGAAAGCATCCTGCTCGGCAGAGGCCCAGCCAGGGCACACGGGCAGCTCAGGTCGGGGGTCGGGGGGTCGTCCCACCTGCCCGGGTCCTGGGTGCAGGACTGCCCCGTCTGGGAGGGGGACTGTTAAAACACCAAGCGGGGTGGCTTCCAAACGGCAGGTCCCGAGGCAGGAAGTGGACCTCCGGGTACCCGCCTGGTCCAGGTGCCAGCACGGCTGCTTCGTGGTTCACAGACCACTGTCTGCTGCTGGGTCCTCCCAGGTGGAAGGGATGCGGGAGCCCCCTAGCACCTCTTTCCCAAGGGCACCCATCCCTCTCCTGAGGGCTCCGCACTTGTGACCTCGTCACCTCCTGAGATCATCACATCCAGCTGGGCTAGGCTAGGATTCCAACTCTGGAAGTTTGGACACAGACACTGTGACCAGAGCAAGGGATCTGACTGAGGTGATGGCCCAGCGTGCGCCCAGGACCTGGTCAGCATCACTGGTGCTGGCGTCCGTTAGGAGCTTCTAAGCCCCCGCGTGAGGACCACTCTGATCGTGAGTTGCCCCTTCCTGCCTTCTCCAGAGACGTGTCCCTCAGGAGAAACAAACCTGCGACCTGGGCCCCTGCCCTCCCAGGAGCAGGAGCGCCTGTCCGTCCTTTCCTCTCCCACCACCTCTGACTGTTACCCTTCAGCGGCCCTGTCCCCAGCCTGCCATGGCCCAGCGTGCCAGGGCCTGCAGGCACCGACCTCCCTGTACAGTCGCCCGCTGTCCCACAGTGCAGAGAATGATCCTGTGTTCCGGCTGCCTGGCTTCCTCCTGGGCCGCAGTGTTCCCGCCTGTATCCTGGGATCCTCGGGTCCAGGGTGACCCCTAACATTACATAGAGGTGAGCTCCAGGCTCATTCGAGTATTGAACCCATACCCTCGGAGTCTGGTCTTATTTCCCAGCTAGATTCCCACCCCTGGAGACCACAGGGGCCCAGAGGCTGGGGAGCTGCCCCATCCCTGGCAGGGCCTGCAGGAGCCTGAGTTGTATCCCCACCTTTGGGGCATGGCTGGGACTCCTGAGAGTGACTCCCTGGCTGGGAATGATGGGGGTCAGGGTGGCCTTCCTCAGGCACTGCTTTTCAGACATGAAACTCTGAGGACCCCCCTTCAAGCAGAGGGTAGGGAAGGGCCTGTCCTGTCTGCACTCTTCCCCTGAACGACTCGGCAGTGGCTTTCAGCTTTCCTCCTATCTCGTTCCCTGGACTTGCTGCACGGCCCTGTAGGTCCAGACACTGCTGGCCTCGGTCCCTCTATTTGTGACCTAATATCATTGCCAGTGGGCTTCCCAGGTGGAGCTAGTGGCAAAGAACCTGTCTGCCAATGCTGAAGAACTTCTCCAGCATCACAGTTGAAAAGCATCAATTCCTTGGCACTCAGCCTTCTTTATGGTCCAACTCTCACATCCATACATGACCACTGGAAAAAACATAGCTTTGACTAGACGGACCTTTGTTGGCAAAGTGATGTCTCTGCTTTATAATACACTGTCTAGGTGTGTCATAGATTTTCTTTCAAGGAACAAGCGTCTTCTGAGTTCATGGCTGCGGTCACCATCTGCAGTGATTTTGGAGCCCAGGAAAGAAAGTCTGTCATTGTTTTCATTGTTTCTCCATCTATTTTCCGTGAAGTGATGGGACTGGATGCCATGATCTTAGTTTTCTGAATGTTGAGTTTTAAGCCAACTCTCCTCTTTCATTACCCTAAGAATTATAATTCTATCAGGTCTGCATTTGAGATGTCATTTGATCACTTAAATGACAGCAATAAAGCCGAAAGAGAAAAACATCAAAATGATTTTAGAAGACAGAATTCTTGCTGTGGGCCTGCATTATTTTATTGCCCTTGTTTGCAACAAGATACTGTAATTACTCTTCCCACAAATGGAATAATACTGAAGCACTTACCTCCTGAGAGAAAATCAAAACTCCTTTAGTGGAGAAAAGCATGTGTCTTGGCCCTGAATCTTCAGAAGCTTGCCCTGCATTTCCAACAGCTGTGGGTGACACCCCAACAGAAGCGAGCGCTAGCCTAGAGGAGGCAGGAAGGCAAGAGCTGATGAGACTGGGGTGAGAGTTTGGACGAAGATTGTCAAGTGTGAACAGACTTCATGGGCAGTGTTTGCACGTGCTGTGGCTGAACGTATTCTGGGAAGACGTTCTGTGTGTGACTGGGGGTGAGTCCCCTACCTAATCCTGTACAACAGGAGGCCTGGAAACGCACCCTTCAGCTGATGTTGATGGAACATTCCAAATGGGGTGGGTGAGGTGGTCCAGCCCACAGACGTCATTAATATGAAGGCATATAGGATGCCTGATGGACAAAAGGGATCTCCAGGTTCACTATGTCCCGTGAGAGGCTGGAGCGCAGGAAGGATAAATTGAACTATAGAGCGACAGGAACGATTCCCCTCTGTGGAGCCCAGGAAGAACCTTAGGGCAGAAGTCAGTGAGCGCCCCACAGTGGTCACCGCTGGGGTGCTGGACTGGAGCATTTCCGTTGGAGAGGGCTGGCCCACTAGCCGGCATCAGGTTTGACGGAGACCCCTCCCCAACCCAGAGACACAGAGTAATTACGGAACATCCCATGTGATGCCACAGACCCTCCAGTGGGGAGGTCAGTGACCAGAGGAGTTCCTGAATGAGATGGGAATTTTATTTACCTATTTATACAGGTGCATGCTCCCGAGGTATGTCCATGAACAGGACAGGTGCGTTCTCCCATGTATGTTCATGAACTGGACAGGTGCGTCTCCCAGGTACATCCATCAACAGGATAGGTGTGTCTCCCGGGTATGTCCATGAACAGGACAGGTGCAGGGGACTCTGCAGGGTAAGGTGACCCCCCAGGCTCACGGCGTGAGTGGGCATGGGGGCTCTGCAGCCACGCAGAGATGGCCAAGTCCAGACACGGCCTCCTGCACCCGGACGGCTGAGGGCAGGCTCCCCAGGGGAGGACCCTACAAGGCTGACAAGTCAGACCGACATCCCCTAGCCCCACAGACTGCAAACGGGTCCCGCCAGGAGCGGACGCTGACTCTGGCCTCGGCCTGTGGGTCTGGTGGGAGACGCAAGCGCTCAGCTCTACACACACACATCCGCTCTTTCTCAGCTTCTTCTCCCATTTAGGTTATCTCAGAATATGGAGAAGGCAATGGCACCCCACTCCAGTGCTCTTGCCTGGGAAATCCCATGGACGGCGGAGCCTGGTGGGCTGCAGTCCATGGGGTCGCTAAGAGTTGGACATGACTGCGACTTCACTTTCACTTTTCACTTTCATGTACTGGAGAAGGAAATGGCAACCCACTCCAGTGTTCTTGTCTGGAGAATCCCAGGGACGGGGGTGCCTGGTGGGCTGCCGTCTATGGGGTCGCACAGAGTCGGACACGACTGAAGCGACGTGGCGGCAGCACAGAATGTGGAGTAGAGCTCCCCGAGCTCGACGGCAGGGCCTTCTTGTCGTCTCTTTTATGCACAGCAGTGTGAGAACGTTAACCCCAAGCCCCAACCCCTCCCCTTCGGTGACCTGACGTTTGTCTTCTGCGAGGAGTTTGCTGCTGTTGCTGCCCAGCCTGTCCCAGTCTCAGCCACTGAGGAGCCGTGTCGGCTGCGTGGTTGTCTTCCCGACACACTCCCGCCAGTGCGGGTGTGTTTTGGGGGGAGGGCGGGAGGAGGATGCTCCAGGGTCACCCCGAGCCTCTCCAGCCTCAGCTCCAGAAGCAGCTGTTTCTCCTAGAAATGCTGGAGGAACCAGCTCCAGGGGCTGCAGCGCTGCTGGGGTGGGGCTGCTCTGGGGTCTTCTCTGCAGACACAGACTCCTCCCCAGAGGACCCCTCTGTCGCGGCAGCTGGCACGGGTGAGGGGTGGGCCGGGGTGAGGGAGGGGGCAGCGGTCCAAAGACGAGAGCCCCTTCTGGAGCCAACCTGGATGCGGGGCCATGGCGTCTGCAGCCCAGGAAGCCACAGGTGGAGGAAGGGAGGCCCCACCCACCAGAGCGCCCCCCAGCAGAGCCGTCCAAGAGCCCCTCCCAACACCACCCTGATCACTCCCTGCCTTCAGAGAGAAAGGGGTGCAGAGATGTCCCAGGGCTGCCCCTGGGAGCTCAGGGGAGGCCGGCCCCTCTCACCTGTAGCCAGGTGATGGGCGGATTCTTTACTATCTGACCCCAAGGGAAGCCCTACTACTACCATACAGCAGCCTGCGTTAGCTGTGTACCTAGGCTAGCTTTGTTGGGCTTAGAACCTGCTTGCAGTAGGGGACTTACTATACTTCATTCACAAGAGATTTTGATTGATTGTCCAATTTTCCTGTCTCCCTTTCCTGCAAATTAATTAGTGAATTAAAATGTATACATTTGGCAACTTCATCTTCCATTAATCGAGCTGAAAGCAGTTTCAGTCACTCTGAACAAACATAGGATTGCGATCATTTCTGATGATTTTCAACTCCGAGAAGGATCTTTCTGCTGATGGAACCATTGCTGGGACTGTTCAGAGTGTGAATAGGCTGTGAGAGGATGGGGATACTTTCTAATTGTTTTGAAATCTAAGTTCTAGGACATTTAGAGCTGATGATTGTTTCAGAAGAGAAGACTCTGGAGAAGACTCTTGAGAGTCCCTTGGACAGCAAGGTGATCAAATCAGTCCATCCTAAAGGAAGCCAACCCTGAATATTCATTGGAAGGACTGATGTTGAGGCTGAAGTTCCAATACCTTGGCCACTTGATGCAAAGAGCAAATTCATTGGAAAAGACCCTGATGCTGGGGAAGATTGAGGGCAGGAGGAGAAGAGGACAACAGAGGATGAGATGGCTGGATGGCATCACTGATTCAGTGGACATGAGTTTGGGCAAACTCAGGGAGATGGTGAAAGATGGGGAAGCCTGGCATGCTGCAGTCTATTGAGTCGTAAAGAGTTGGACACAGCTTCGTGACTGAACAGAAATTCTTTCAGAGCAATTCTCCTGAAGAGATGTAACCCTTCATGCAGATTAGTTTTGTGAAAGTTTGAATTTAAATGTAAGTCTTTGCAGTGTCACTTTCATATTTCCTATAGTGTTTGGAGACCATGAAGAAACTGATCCGTGATTTGCATGTAGTTTCAGGTAGCTCTTTGTGAACTCTTGTCATTCTATCTTCAATTTTATTGAAACGTGAATTTTAAGTGGCCGTCCGTGTAGTAACTAGTTCACCGAAGCTTCATATGAACGTTGTGTTCCTTTCTGTGTAATATCACGTTCCTTAAATTTAATTTTTGTTCCCAAGCCTGTGGATTTTGGTTTGCAATGTGGACGTTTTTCAAAAGAGATTCTAAACTCCTGGAATAATTCTAATAACCCACTGCTGTCATGTATTGCAGCGCCCACGTTTGTGCTTTTCTTGAACCCACTCACTGAACAGGTCCCTGTCTGAGTGCCTGGGGCCCCTGTCCTGGAAGCCCTTGTGCAGGGGCTGTAGGGCCTTTCTGTGGGGACAGCTGAGCGGCTGCCCCAGCGGTCCTGGTGCTGCCAGCGAGGACCCCTCTGTCTGCCCAGGGGGACAACCTCTCACCCCTGCGGCTGCTGCAATGACCGTCCTCCCAGTGCTGACCCCCTGGGGGACGGGGCACCAGGAACCCCCTGGGGAGGCGCCCCATCACACCACCACCCCTGCATCTCTCTAGAAGCTGCTCTCTCCCGGGGGGGACCTTCAGAGACCCAGGCCCGCTGCCCATCCCAGGCGGCCACTGCAGGGTGGAGAGGAGACCGGAGCCCCCAGAGAGCAGCCTTGCTGCCCAGGCGGGTGGGGGTGGGTCTTGAAGGGGGGCAGCCATAGGAAGGGGGGGATTCTCCCTTCTCTGCCCCCTGCACCAGAAGCTGGTGCAGGCAGGCACTGCCTCCACGCAGCATCCCCTCGGTGTGTGGGCTCACCCAGGGCCTCTGCTTGGCTTCTTCCTCTTGTCCTGAGGAGAGGGTGGGGCCCTGGGCTGCGGTCCTGACCAGCCTCGCTCTCTGGACAGGGCTGCAGGAATCCCCAGCTGAGGGGCTGTGTTCTCTGGGGGTGGGAGATTCCAGGTGAGCTCTGGTCTTTGGTGAGAAAATGGCTGGGGGCTCCTCCCAGCCTGGGGGAACCCGGGGTCTGCAGTGATGGCCCCGCTGTGTGTGCCTGGCCATGAGGGCCTTCAGGGCGGCAGGGTGCTGGGGGATGGTGGGGATGGGTGTCCCATGTCCCCTACAGCCGCGGGCTCCAGCCACCACCCTGACCATCCCCAGCAGGTCCTGGTGTGGGAGCCACTGGGCTGTGTCCAGGCCGGCCAGTCACTGGCAGTGGGACAGTCCACCCGTGGTCTCCTCAAGGCCGGGTGTGCTCACCCTGGACCGTGGCCTCTCCTCCTAGGTCTTACCTTTGATTCTGGCTGGGAAAGATTGAGGGCAGGAAGAGAAGGGGACGACAGGGGAAGAGACGGTTCGGCGGCATCACCGACTCAATGGACACGGGTTCGGGTGGACTCCGGGAGTTGGTGATGGACAGGGAGGCCTGGCGTGCTGCGGTCCATGGGGTCACGGAGAGTCGGGCGTGACTGAGCAACAGCTGTGGCGACGGGGCACCAGGGAGCCCCTGCCTCACCCTGCCCGCCCTGCGCGGGCCCGGGGACACGGCAGGTCTCATGGACGGTTTATTGACGTGGTTTCTGGGGAGAAGGGGCTGGAGGTCTGTCCCCCACCCTCAGCTCAGGGAGCCCCTGGGTCCAGCCACGGTCGGGACGGAGCCCTCGCGGCTGGAACTCAGTGGCTGCCCCCTGCTACCGGGGCTCCCGTCCTCTGCTCCCCTCTTCAGGCGTCTGGCTGCCTCGAGGCCCCGGGACAGGCCTCCCTCTGGGGACCCGGTACTTGCTCTTCTGACTGTAGAGCAGGTTCCTCTGGAAAAGGCGAGGGAGGTGGCCGTGATACAGCAGGACAGCCAGGAGCATGCCTGCGGGAGAGCGAGGGTCACACGGAGGCCAGGGGCTCCCAGGGCCCGAGCCCGCCCAACACTGTGCCCCACACCCTCTGCGGTCAGGGGCCTGCAGATGGGTCTCGCCCCGGCTCGGCTCCTGCCGGCGTCCGCTCCCCTGGGGGCCAGCCCCCGGAGGTCTGTGGGGACAGGGAGCCGTGTGCCCTTCCCCCCGGGGCCGCCTCCCGACACTAGCGTGTCGTCCACGGGGTGGCGAGCGTGGAGGTGAGACCGAGGGGCTGGGGGTGGGGCCTGGCCGACCCCTCGCCCCCAGGTTCTGCCCGGAGCTTCGGGAGCGGGGGACCCTGGACCCACACCTGGCCGCCTCTCGTCCCCTGAGGGTGGGAGGCCCCCTGCCTGAACCGAGCCGGCATGTGCACATGCGTCCTGGCCCCCCGCCTCCACCCCTCACAGCCCCCAAGGGGGTCCTGATGGCTCCAGTGTCACCATGGCGGCTCTGGGGTCAGAGGCTGGACCGGTGCCCCCGATCTCACAGCAGGACTTCACCTGAACTAGGGTCTTGGCGGGTGTAAGATGAGGCCTCCCTGGAGCGGAGTGGACCCCAACCCCATGTGACTGGTGTCCTTCTCGGGGGACATGCAGTGGACAGGGAGGACTGGCTGGGATGGGACCGATGCGCCCGCAAGTCCCAGATGCCCAGGGGGGCGGGGAGGCTGCAGCCACAGAGAGAGCGAGGCCCGGCGCCCGGCTTCCTGCGCCCACCTAGGGACGGGTGAGCGGCCCCGCTGTCCCCAGCCTTCGCTTTGCTGTGGTTCCCAGGCTGGCTGAGAGCTCCGAAGGACAGCCCCACCCCGTCCAGCTGGCGCCCGCGTGGGTTGGGGCCAAAATGCTCTATTCCAAATGTCCGTGTCTCTAGCTTCCCTGCGAGGACCCCCCCGGGGACCCTGGGGGAGGCCCCTGGAGCAGCCCCTGCCTCAACCCCGGCCAGCAAGCTGGACACCCTGTGGGCCACCCCTGTTCCCAGAGGACAGCCTGGGCCAGCCTGCCCTCACCCCCGGGACTGCTGGCGCCCCTCACCTGTCAGAGGTCCCAGCCAGTACACCTGGATGTACTCCAGCAGGCTGTGCCCTGAGCAGTGGAAGGTGACCGAGGCGGCCAACGCGGGGTTCAGGAAGGCGGACGTCAGGGGCCCAGCTGCGGGGAAGAGCAGACATCCGTCCTGGCCTACCTGCGCCGCCTTCCCGCCGGACCCACTGCCCATCCCGCAGACTGGCCTCCTGGGAGGCCTGGGGGCTAGGGGGAGTGTGGCCCAGCTCCACCCGCCTGTGCACGGGATACCGGGAGGTGGGCTGCCCAGAGGTCAGCGGTCAGGCAGCAGCCGGACAGGAGGGTCTCCCGACCTCTCACCCCTGTGTGGACTCGGCTCCCCAGCCCTTTTCTGCACACCTCACGCCCGCGGGAGGGCATCGTAGCGACAAAGAGATGGGGAGACACAGGGGGAGAGACGGGGACAGCGAGGAGGAGACGGACGTGGCCGAACAAAGAAGCTGCAGCGGAGAGGGGCGTGGCGCCCGCGGGGCCACACGCGGCAGCGCCAGCCTTCCCCAGCCCCTGGCCCTCCGACAGGACCGGAGGGCAGGGGCCCCCTGCGCAGGGCCAGAGCCGGGCCTGCACCTGGGGGAAGCCAGGGCGGCTTCCATGGGGGCTCAGGGACCCACACGAGCTTGGTCAGGAGGCTCGGCAGGGGTCGGTGGGCGGGGCAGACCCCAGACCGGGGAGGAGGGAGGAGGGGAGAGGCTGGGGGGCTGCCTCGCAGTGACAGGTGGGCCCAGCAGGCAGTGGGCATGGGGTGAGGAGGAAACAGCAGCCCTGGGCCTCCAGGAGGGGTGGCCGAGAGCCTGGGCCCTGAAGAAGCAGCAGTCCCCCTCCCCAGCCCCCCCACCCCGTCTGCCTCAGGCGTCAGCCTCCCGGGATGAACAGGAACAGCTCAGGGTGCAGACAGACCCAGCCGGGAAGGACTGCCCCACTGGGGTCAGGTCCCTGCCCAGTGTGTTGAGTCCTGCCTAGCTGGCCACCACCGCCCAGCAGGTGCCCAGGCAGTGACCACCCCAGGCCCCGTGGCCCCATGCCGACCTGCAGCCCCTCTCCTGGACGGCCACGCAGCCCCAGGGTGGCTGGCCGGTCTCACCTGTGCTGGCCGCGGCGGTGAGCAGCAGGGCCACGGCCGGCGCCCTGTGGACGGCGCGGCTGCCCTGGAGGCGGAGGAGCGCCAGGTGCAGCAGGAAGGCACAGGAGCCCTCGAGCAGGGCACCATGGGGCACGGCTGTGCGCAGCGCCGAGCTGCAGTGCGGGTCCATGAGGCTCTGTAGCACATGCAGGTCGCTGAGCCCCCAGGCCCAGTAGAGCCGCGTCAGGGTGCCAGCCACCTGCACGCCCAGTGCCTGCGCTGCCAGCTCCAGCAGCGTGCCGGGCAGAGAGGCCTCGGCCAGAAGGAAACGCTGCAGGGACACCGTGGGGTTGGCCGAGGCCCCGTCCAGGGTGGCCCCGTGCACCAGGAGCAGTAGGAAGACCAGGGTCAGCAGCAGGTCGGGGCCGAAGCCCCCCACCCAGGGCCCGAGCTCCACCAGCATCCGCATCTCCAGGCAGCAGGCCCCCAGCTGGGCTGCGCCCGCTGCCTCCCGGGCAAAGTGGGCGTAGGAGCCCCCGGGGAGCAGGGCCTTGGCCGCCCTCCTGGCCGCCTGGCAGAGGGCGAAGGTGGCGAGGAAGAAGCAGAGGGACACATTCAGACCGGCCATCGGGCTGGAGGCTCCGGCAGGACGGGCTGGCGGGCGCCTGGGCTGACGTGTCGGGCGGGGCCGGGGCCGTGGGAGCCTCACACCTGCGCCGCCCCAGTGCCTCCTGGCCCGCCCCTCAGTCGGGTGTCCTCCGGGGACACACGGCCCCCTCAGCCACTCCGGTCGCTGCTCCTCAAAGCCGCTGGGGCTCTGTGACTCAGCCTGGGCCCCTGGCTCCACCGGGCAGCTCCTGGCGGGCGCCTGTGCCTGTCTCCGCCCGGGGAAGGGTCTCCGGGCACCAGTTCCCTCAGGAGGACAGCTGTGTGCTGGGCCAGGAGCCCCGCACAGGGAGCAGGGGGCGCCCTGGCGGATCCGCACTGGGCACCTTGGAAGCTGAGCCTGC
Source organism: Moschus berezovskii (assembly GCF_049115385.1). Classification (NCBI taxonomy): domain Eukaryota; kingdom Metazoa; phylum Chordata; class Mammalia; order Artiodactyla; family Moschidae; genus Moschus; species Moschus berezovskii. The sequence goes on along the minus strand of NC_142463.1, from coordinate 996,030 downwards.
AGAGACAGATCCACCTCACCTCATACAGTAAGTCCCCTACACGCGAACAGGTTCCGTTCCGAGAGCGTTAGTGAGTCCACACAATGGCTACACAGCTCTGTATTGCGATAGGCTTAACATACTCTACTCAAATATACAGTCTATATATACACACCATACAGTCCAGGAAATTCTCCAGGCCAGAACACTGCGGTGGGCAGCCTTCCCCTTCTCCAGCGGATCTTCCCGACCCAGGAATTGAACTGGGGTCTCCTGCATTGCAGGTGGACTCTTCACCAACAGAGCTATCAGGGCAGCCCTTCATAATACTCTTCACACAAATAATACATAAAAACAAATAAACAAAAACATGTTCAACCTTACAGTACACACAGTACCTTGAAAAGAACAGTAGTACGTACCAACAGCTGGCACACGGGCTGGCACCCAGCGGATGGCACTCAGGGGCTGGCACACGGGCTGGCACACAGCGGATGGTACTCAGGGGCTGGCACATGGGCTGGCACCCAGTGGATGGCACTCAGGGGCTGGCACATGGGCTGGCACACAGCGGATGGCACTCAGGGGCTGGCACACGGGCTGGCACACAGCGGATGACACTCAGGGGCTGGCACACGGGCTGGCACACAGCGGATGGCACTCAGGGGCTGGCACATGGGCTGGCACACAGTGGATGGCACTCAGGGGCTGGCACACGGGCTGGCACCCAGCGGATGGCACTCAGGGGCTGGCACACGGGCTGGCACCCAGCGGATGGCACTCAGGGGCTGGCACACGGGCTGGCACCCAGCGGATGGCACTCAGGGGCTGGCACACAGCGGATGGCACTCAGGGGCTGGCACATGGGCTGGCACACAGCGGATGGCACTCAGGGGCTGGCACACGGGCTGGCACACAGCGGATGGCACACGGGCTGGCACACAGCAGCTGGCACATGGGCTGGCACACAGGGGCTGGCACACGGGCTGGCATGCAGTGAACAGCAAGAAGCATTCCTGACTGGAGGAGAGGGAGGAGGGGCGGCGGTGGAGCTGAAGGACCGTCAGCACCAGGAGACGGAGGGTGGGCTGCTGCTTGGCTCACGCCTGACGCTGACGGAACGGATGTCTGCACCTCTGAAAGCTCGCAGCTTGAAGGTTGCCAAGAAGGGGACTTACTGCCCTGGATCTTCTGCCTGGAGGGTGGGCACATGACCTGCGTTTCTAGGAAAGCTCTGAGTTAGTCTTGAGCAAAACGGCTGCTTGGAGGCTGCGGGGGCTTCCTGCAGGCCCCAGCACATGGTGAACTTGGAGGAGAGGGCCCGATCCAGGCAAGTGGGGTCCCCTGTGAACACCCCACTCGAGTCCAGGTGAGTGCCTGGCCCGAGGACATTGATGGGCCCTGGCTCCAAAGTCAGAGGGACCGGAAATCCGGTGCTCAGTCCTTGGCTCTGCTGGACACCAGCCAAGCTGCAAGGACACACGGCCCGGGTCGTGGTCACGGATGCTCCGCGGTGACCTCAGGACCTGAAGGAGCAGGGGCACTGCATCTGTCAGGCCACCCCAGGCCCAGCGGTCACTCCAGGCTGAGGGGACGGGCTGAGTGAGGTTCAGAGGACGTGGAGGAGGCCCGAGCCGGGCAGGGGGCCCTGAGGATGCACTGCGCCCCTGCCCCGCAGGCCTGAGCTGGTGCAGAGAGTGGGAGCCGGCTGCGGAGGAGGCTTCCGGGGGAGGGGGGCTGAGCCAGGGCCCGGGGGCACTGCTGCTGAAGGTCAATGTCAAGGTCTCCAGAACACAGCCACACCCCGCAGGGGCCAAGGCAGCGGGCGCAGGGCGGCAGAGGGGTCACTGGGCAGGGGCCCCCGGGAGACAGGCGGCTGGCCCCAGCCTGCCCCTGCAGAAGGGGGAGGGGGCCCTGAGCCCAGGAGCCAGGGTCTCTGCAGGCAGAGGCCTCACGGCTGCCACCGCTGCCAGGGAAGGTGTCCATGTGACGCCCCCTCAAGCCCACCTGGAGGCCCCCAGCCCTGCACCCCTGCTGCTCTGTCCCTCACATCCCCGCCGCCCCTCCCTCCTTCCCAGGGGCTTGACTCCAAAGATGAAAGTGAAAGCCCCTCAGTTATGTCTGACTCTGAGTGACCCCGTGGACTATACAGTCCATGGAATTCTCCAGGCCGGAATACTGGAGTGGGTAGCCTTTCCCTTCTCCAGGGGATTTCCTGAACCCAGGTCTCCCGCATTGCGGGTGGAGTCTTTACCAGTTGAGCCACCGGGATGAAAGAACTGCCCTCCAAATCAGGGTTAGTTTCCTCCCGAGGCACTCAGCCGGGCCTGGGGCTGCGGGGTGCTGTGCGTGGGAGGCTGAGGGCCGGGCCTGGCCACCTTCGCCGCTGGCCATGCCCACGCGAACCTGCCTCCTGCAGCAGCGCTGGTTTCCACACCCGACGCCCTGCTCCTGACGGCGCCCCAGCTGGGGACGCGTCTCCTGAGCAGGTCACTGCACTTCTAATGGAGGGGCTCGAGACCAGTTGAGGCTTCTGTTCTGCCCCCACAAGCACTCCTGCTATGCAGAGGGGCCCTGACATCTGATGCTCCCATCCCCGCCCCCTCACTGGTCCATCTGACGCTTTTTCCCCACCCAGCTCTTGCCCCTCCAGAGCCCAGGCCTGGGCGGGGGAGGCGGGGGGCAGAGACCTGCAGCTTAGGGACAGGAGATTACTGTTTTGGCTGTCCTGGCAGACGACCTTGGGTTCAGAACTCTCATGGGGGTGGGAAGGCGTCTGGTGCCCCCGTCTCCCCACCTCCACGCCCCAGGAGAGGGGTGAGACTAACCCAGCAGGAAGGTCCTCAGGGCCCCAACCTCACCCAGGAGGCGGACACGCCCCCAGACTCCAGCCTGGTGTGTCTTTCCCTTCTGCCAGGCCCCACCCTCTCCAAGGAGCAGGGAGCCTTTTGGACACAGAGCGACCTGGTGTACTGAAGCCAGTGGTAAAAGAAACGCCCATGGACTGAGGCGCCGGGAGGCCATTCTGGCTTTTCCCTGAGTTAACTTGTCTTAAAATTGACTTTTTTTGGAGTGCAGTTGCTTTACAATGCTAATTTCTACTGGACAGCACAGTGAATCAGCTCTACACGCACACATGTCGCCCCGAGTTAACTTGAACTTGATGCCAACAACGTGGCCCAGCAAAGACACAGTGTACATCTGCTTTAATTATTAAAGAAAAGGGCGCACCGACCAGAAGGAAAGAATGTCTGGGGCTTCCCTGGCGGCTCAGTGGTAAAGAATTCACCTGCCGATACAGGAGACGCGGGTTTGATCCCTGTGTCTCGGAGCAACCAGGCCCGTGCTCCACGGCTGCTGAGCCTGCACTCTCGGGCCCGGAGCCACAGCTGCTGAAGCCTGTGTGCTCTAGAGCCCGCGGTCCATGGCAAGAGGAGTCACCCCAACGGGGAGCCTGAACATGGTGACTGGAGAGCAGCCTGGGCGGCAGCGAAGGCCCAGCACAACCAAAAATAGATAAATACAAACAGAGGATGAGCTGGTTGGATGGCATCACCGACTCCGCGGACATGGGTCTGAGCAAGCTCCGGGAGTTGGTGATGGACAGGGAGGCCTGGCGTGCTGCGGTCTATGACTTTGCAGAGTTGGACACAACTGAGCAACTGAACTGAACTGAAAACAAAGGATGTCCCAATTGAAAACAAAGGTTAAATGCTTCCCTTCCTGGCCCTTCTTTAACAATAAGACTTCCTCTCAGGTGCCGAGGACAGACTGACCCGCTGTGTAGTGCGTGCGGCTGTGTTTCTTGAAAACTTGAAGGGATATGGGGCTTCCCAGGAGGCACTAGCAGGAGAGGCAAGAGACAAGAGTTTGATCCCTGGGTTGGGAAGATCCCCCGGAGGAGGGCACAGCAGCCCGCTCCAGTACACTTGCCTGGAGAATCCCGCGGACAGAGGAGCCGGGCGGGTATGAAGGGACACAACCCTGACTTGTTTGATGTTCTCTGTCCCGACGAGGAGTTATAGAACTGCTCTGGAGCACTCCCTCGGAGTAATCTGGAAGCTCTGTCCTGATAGTCTTCAGTTTGGGTTCAGTAAAACTCTCTTCCTGTTACAGATTATCAACTGTCTTCGTGGACCCCGGGTTTCCCTCCGGCTCACACAGAGGTCCTGCAGGACCTCCCGTCCACCTTGGAGCCCTGGGCCTCCGCCTTACCCGTTGGTCACTCACGGCTCCCCCACGGGGCCTGGTCTCCAGGCAGCCGGGGTCTGCCCGGTGGGAACACACAGAACACCCGACCAGCAGACATCCCGCCTGGAGTTGGATGGTAATCCACACTGAGTCATCAGCCTGAACTGGCTGTATTTCTGGATACTTCTTATTTTTAGATAAAACATAAATGGTGTGCAGCACACCCATCTTGAGAGTGAACTCTCACCCGTGAGACACACGCACAGACGCGGGTCACCCACGCCTTTACCCCGCTCAGACAGTCCTGCCCCTTCCAGCGGATCCCGCCCCTAATCAGAGGCGTCCGGCTTCCTGCTTTGCCTCATTAGAGGCTCAGGGACCTCCCTGTGACCCGAGTCCTGCATCTGCCCTGCGTCTGCACTGGGGGCCGGCAGGGAGGTGGGCAGGTTTTGTTTCCAGTGTCAGAGTTTTGCTCCTGCTTAATCCTGAATGGAATTCCATTTCATGGCTGAACCACAACTTGTTAATCCATCTTCCTGATAGTGAACAAGCGTTTAGGTTTTCTTCCATTTTTTCCTACAAATAGAGCTGCTCTCAGTATGCTCATATAAGTCCTTGTAGACAAATGTTTCTGGGTTTGGCGGGGTGGTAAGTAGCTAAAGAATCTTTCTAAATCACAGGGCAGGACAATACGTAATTCTGTGAGGCTCTGTTGCTACTTCCCACAGGGCGGTTGTAGTATTTATGTTCTCAGGACCATCCTAACGGCAGAAAGTGAAGAACTTAAGAGCTTCTTGATGAGGGTGAAAGAGGAGAGTGAAAAAGCTGGCTTAAAGCTCATCATTCAAAAAGCTAAGATCATGGCATCCGGTCCCATCACTTCAAGGCAAGTAGATGGAGAAAAGGTGGAAACAGTGGCAGATTATTTTGGGGGGCTCCAAAATCACTGCAGATGGTGACTGCAGCCACGAAATTAAAAGAAGCTTGCTCCTTGGAAGGAAAGCTATGACCAACCTAGTTCAGTTCAGTTCAGTCGCTCAGTCGTGTCCGACTCTCTGCGATCCATGAATCACAGAAGGCCAGGCCTCCCTGTCCATCACCAACTCCCGGAGTTCACTCAAACTCATGTCCACAGAGTCGGTGATGCCATCCAGCCATCTCATTCTCTGTCGTCCCCTTCTCCTCCCGCCCCCAACCTTTCCTAGCATCAGAGTCTTTTCCAGTGAGTCAACTCGTCGCATGAGGTGGCCAAAGTATTGCAGTTTCAGTTTTAGCATCAGTCTTTCCAATGAGCACCCAGGATTGATCTCCTTTAGAATGGACTGGTTGGATCTCCTTGCGGTACAAGGGACTCTCAAGAGTCTTCTCTAACACCATAGTTCAAAAGCATCAATTCTTCAGTGATCAGCTCTTCACAGTCCAACTCTCACATCCATACATGACCACTGGAAAAACCATAGCCTCGACTAGACGGACCTTTGTTGGCAAAGTAATGTCTCTGCTTTTTAATGTACTATCAAGGTTGGTCATAACTTTCCTTCCGAAGAGTAAGCGTCTTTTAATTTCATGGCTGCAATCAGCATCTGCAGTGATTTTGGAGCCCAAAAAAATAAAGTCTGACACTGTTTCCACTGTTTCCCCATCTATTTCCCATAAAGTGATGGGACCAGATGCCATGATCTTTGTTTTCTGAATGTTGAGCTTCAAGCCAACCTTTTCACTCTCCTCTTTCACTTTCATCAAGAGGCTTTTTAGTTCCTCTTCACTTTCTGCCATAAGGGTAGTGTCATCTGCATATTTGAGGTTATTGATATTTCTCCCAGCAATCTTGATTCCAGCTTGTGCTTCTTCCAGCCCAGTGTTCCTCATGATGTACTCTGCATATAAGTTAAATAAGCAAGGTGACAATATACAACCTTGACGTATTCCTTTTCCTATTTGGAACCAGTCTGTTGTTCCATGTCCAGTTCTGACTGTTGCTTCCTGACCTGCATACAGGTTTCTCAAGAGGCAGGTCAGGTGGTCTGGGATTCCCATCTTTTTCAGAATGTCCCACAGTTTATTGTGATCCACACAGTCAAAAGCTTTGGCATAGTCAATGAAGCAGAAATAGATGTTTTTCTGGAACTCTCTTGCTTTCTCCATGATCCAGTGGATGTTGGCAATTTGATCTCTGGTGCCTCTGCCTTTTCTAAAACCTGCTTGAACATCTGGGAGTTCACGGTTCACATATTGCTGAAGCCTGGCTTGGAGAATTTTGAGCATGACTTTACTAGTGTGTGAGATGAATGCAATTGTGCGGTAGTTTGAGCATTCTTTGGCATTGCCTTTCTTTGGGATTGGAATGAAGACTGACCTCTTCCAGTCCTGTGGCCATGGCGGAGTTTTCAAAATTTGCTGGCATATTGAGTGCAGCACTTTCACAGCCTCATCTTTCAAGACTTGAAATAGCTCAACTGGAATTCCATCACCTCCACTAGCTTTATTCGTAGTGATGCTTTCTAAGGCCCACTTGACTTCACATTCCAAGATGTCTGGCTCTAGGTCAGTGAGCATGTTATCGTGACTATCTTGGTCATGAAGATCTTTTTTGTACAGTTCTTCTGTGTATTCTTGCCACCTCTTCTTAATATCTTCTGCTTCTGTTAGGTCGATACCATTTCTGTCCTTTATCGAGCCCATCTTTGCATGTAATCTTCCCTTGGAATCTCTAATTTTCTTGAAGAGATCTCTTGTTTTTCCTATTCTGTTGTTTTCCTCTATTTCTTTGCATTGATCACTGAGGAAGTCTTTCTTATCTCTCCTTGCTATTCTTTGGAACTCTGCATTCAGATGCTTATATCTTTCCTTTTCTCCTTTGCTTTTCGCTTCCCTTCTTTTCACAGCTATTTGTAAGGCCTCCTCAGGCAGCCATTTCGCTCTTCTGCATTTCTTTTCCATGGGGATGGTCTTGGTCCCTGTCTCCTGTACAATGTCACGAACCTCCATCCAGAGTTCATCAGGCACTCTATCTATCAGATCTAGTCCCTTAAATCTATTTCTTACTTTCACTGTGTAATCATAAGGGATTTTATTTAGGTCATATCTGAATGGTCTAGTGGTTTTCCCTACTTTCTTCAATTTAAGTCTGAATTTGGCAATAAGGAGTTCATGATCTGAGCCACAGTCAGCTCCTGGTCTTGTTTTTGCTAACTGTATAGAGCTTCTCCATCTTTGCTTGCAAAGAATATAATCAATCTGATTTCGGTGTTGACCATCTGGTGATGTCCATGTGTAGAGTCTTCTCTTGTGTTGTTGGAAGAGGGTGTTTGCTATGACCAGTGCTTTCTCTTGACAAAACTCTATTAGCCTTTGCCCTGCTTCATTCCGTGCTCCAAGGCCTAGACAGCCTATTAAAAAGCAAAAATCACTTTGCTGACAAAGGTCCGTCTAGTCAAGGCTATGGTTTTTCCCGTGGTCATGTATGGATGTGAGAGTTGGACTGTGAAGAAAGCTGAGCACTAAAGAATTGATGCTTTTGAACTGTGGTGCTGGAGAAGACTCTTGAGAGTACCCTGGACTGCAAGGAGATCCAACCAGTCCTTCCTATAGATCAGTCCTGGGTGTTTATTGGAAGGACTGAGGCTGAAGCTGAAACTCCAATACTCTGGTCACCTGATGCAAAGAGCTAACTCATTTGAGAAGACCCTGATGCTGGGAAAGATTGAAGGCAGGAGGAGAAGGGGACGACAGAGGATGAGATGGTTGGATGGCATCACCGACTCGATGGACATGGGTTTGGGTGGACTCTGGGAGTTGGTGATGGACAGGGAGGCCTGGTGGGCTGCAGTCCATGGGGTCGGACATGACTGAGCGACTCAGCAACCACAGTAGGAGCAAGGTAGGAGGCACTGGGTGCCCACAGATGCGACGCTGTGAAGACCCCCCAGTCTCTCCTCCTGGCGTCGGCTCTGTCTGCAGTGGGAGGCTGCATTCCCCTGATGATAGGTGACGTGAGCCACATTGTCAGGAGCCTACTTATTGGTCATTCAAATGTTTTTTGGTTTTTACTGAGTTGTGTGTCTTTTTCATTATTGAGTTACAATCATTTTTCAAATGTCCTAACGACAAGTCCTTTGTCCTGTAATTGTTTTCCAAGTATTTTCTCCCAGGTCCTGGTATGCTGTGCTTAGCTGCTCAGTCATGTCCGACTCTTTGCGACCCCATGGACTGTAGCCCTCCAGGCTCCTCTGTCCGTGGGATTCTCCAGGCAAGAACACTGAAGTGGATTGCTGTGTCCTCCTCCAGGAGAGCTTCCTGACCCAGGGATTGAACCCGGAACTCCTGCATTGCAGGCGGATTCTGGCTCAGATGGTAGAGTCTGCTCCCACCGCAGGAGACCCAGGTTCAATCCCTGGGTTGGGAAGATCTGGAGAAGGAAATGGCCACTCGCTCCAGTATTCTTGCCTAGAGAATCCCATGAATGGAGGAGCCTGCTGAGACCCCGTCCGTGGGGTCACAGAGAGCCGGACACGACTGAGCGAGTGACGCTCCTTTCTCTACCGTCTGAGGCACCCGGGAAGCCCAGGTCCTGGTCATTTCTTAACAGTGGTAAGTACTTGTAGAAGTGTTAGTTTTGTGTTTGCACTTAGGTCCAAGATCCATTTTGACTTAGCGTCTGAATGTTCGTGAGAAGTGTAAGATCTGTGACCAGATTCTTTAAAATGCCTTTTGCTCGTGGGCATCCCTTTGATCCAGCCCCATTTGCTGAGAGGATTGTCCTGTTGTGCTTGAACAGCCTGTGTTCCTCTGTCAAAATCTGCGGACTCTGTGTGCGTCTATTTCTGGGTGCTCCCGTTCCTTTGACCAACTTGTCGGCTCGTTCACCAGCATCACACTGTCTTGATTCTTTAAGCATTTGTTTTTATTTCTTTAATTGTGGCACGTGGATCTTCAATCTTAGTTGCAGCATGCAAACTCTTAGTTATGGCATGTGGGGTCTCGTTCCCCGACCATGGACAGAGCCTGGGACCCCAACACTGGGAGGGTGAATCTTAGCTGCCGGAGCAGCAGGGAAGCCCCTGTCCTGCGTGCTGAAAGCTTATGGTGAGTCTCGCAGCTGGGCGGCATGAGTCCCGCACATTTGCTCTTCCTCAGTACTGCGTTGGCTCTTCCGGGTCTTTGGCCTTGACATACACAGTTTGGATTCAGTTTGTCAACATCTGACTGGCGCCCCGGCAGCGTGAATGGGGAGGCATTGAGTCTGTGTGTGTTCTAAGTCGCTCCAATCGTGTCCCACTCTTTGCAAACCTACGGACTGTAGCCTGCCAGGCTTTTCTGTCTTTGGGAGGCAAGTATTCTACAGTGGGTTGCCGTGCCCCCCTCCAGGGGATTTTCCCAACCCTGCGATTGAACCTGCATTGGCAAGCAGGTTCCTCACCGCTAGCACCACCTGGGGAGCCCTACTGAGTCTATAGGGCCAACCAGCAAAGCTCACGTCTCCGGAGCAGCGAGTCTTGCAGTCAGTGAACACAGAATGTCTATTCACTTACACCATTGATTCATCAGAATTTTGTTGTTTTCTACATCAGATCCTGAGCATATTTTGTTTCAGTTCAGTTCAGTTCAGTTCAGTCACTCAGTCGTGACCGACTCTTTGCGACCCCATGAATCACAGCACGCCAGGCCTCCCTGTCCATCTCCAATATTTTGTTTAATTTGTACCTATTTTTTTTAAAACCTTGTTTCTCTCTCTCTCTCTCTTTTTTTTTTGGCACTACTCTAAATGGTGATTTTAAAATTTCAAATTCCAGCTGTTTGCTGCTGGTGCACAGGCAGGCCAGCGGCTTTTAACTTTGATTCCACGCTGCCCCACATGGGGGCAACGATAAGTGGTTGCTTTAGACATCTGTGCACCCATTTCTCTAAGGCACGGTGTTTCATTTCTCTGGGGTAGATGCCCAGCAGTGGGACTGGTGAGTTGTATGAAAGTGTACACTTAACCTTCTAAGAAAGTCCCAAACCCATGTCCAGAGTGGCTGCAGCTCTTGCAGTTTCACAAACAGTGGAGCGTTCCAGCTGCTTCTTCTCACCAGCACTTGATATTGTCAACTTTTGGTTTGTCTTTGATTTCAGCCCTTTAAGTATGTGAGTAGGGCCATTGTTTATCATGTTTAAGTTGGGTTGTTTTCTTTCCTATTAGAGACTTTGGAGGATTCTTAATGTATTCTGGAGACAAGCCCTGGGCCAGAGGAATGATTTGTGAACATCTTCTCCTTATCTGGAGCTCATCTTTTCACTTTTCCTCACAGAGCGAAAGCTTCTTCACTGTCGTAAAGTTCAACCTTGCATTTCTTTCTTTGTGAATAGAGCTTTTGGTGTCATGTCCAACAACACCATGCCTAGCTTTGTATCCTGAAGGTTTCCTTGTAATATTATTTTATTCTGGAAATTTTAGAGATTTAGATTTTACATAACATTTTGAGTTACTTTTTGTATAAGGTGTTGTTTATTCATTTCAGAAGACGTATCTGAGTCCATCTCTTCCAACATAACTTGTTGAAAAGCCTATCCTTTCTCCATCGATCGCTTTCGCATCCTGTAAACAGTGTCAGCTGCTCACACTCGTTTGTGTCTGTGACGCTGCTTACACGCTTGTGTGTGTGATGCTGCTTACACGCGTGCGTGTGTGACGCTGCTTACACGCATGTGTCTGTGACGCTGCTTACACGCTTGTGTCTGTGACGCTGCTTACACGCATGTGTGTGTGACGCTGCTTACACGCTTGTGTGTGTGACGCTGCTTACACGCATGTGTGTGACGCTGCTTACACGCTTGTGTGCGTGACGCTGCTTACACGCATGTGTGCGTGACGCTGCTTACACGCTTGTGTGCGTGACGCTGCTTACACGCTTGTGTGCGTGACGCTGCTTACACGCATGTGTGCGTGACGCTGCTTACACGCAAGTGTGTGTGACGCTGCTTACACACGTGCGTGACGCTGCTTACACGCTTGTGTGCGTGACGCTGCTTACACGCATGTGTCTGTGACGCTGCTTACACGCATGTGTGTGTGACGCTGCTTACACGCTTGTGTGTGTGACGCTGCTTACACGCATGTGTGTGTGACGCTGCTTACACACGTGTGTGACGCTGCTTACACGCATGTGTGTGTGACGCTGCTTACACGCATGTGTCTGTGACGCTGCTTACACGCTTGTGTGTGTGACGCTGCTTACACGCATGTGTCTGTGACGCTGCTTACACGCTTGTGTGTGTGACGCTGCTTACACGCATGTGTCTGTGACGCTGCTTACACGCTTGTGTGTGTGACGCTGCTTACATGCGTGCGTGTGTGATGCTGCTTACACACGTGTGTGATGCTGCTTACATGTGTGTGTTTTACACTGCGTACACACGTGTGTCTGTGACGCTGCTTACACGCGTGTGTCTGTGACGCTGCTTACACGCTTGTGTGCGTGATGCTGCTTACACGCTTGTGTGCGTGACGCTGCTTACACGCATGTGTGCGTGACGCTGCTTACACGCTTGTGTGCGTGACGCTGCTTACACGCAAGTGTGTGTGACGCTGCTTACACACGTGTGTGACGCTGCTTACACGCTTGTGTGCGTGACGCTGCTTACACGCATGTGTCTGTGACGCTGCTTACACGCATGTGTGTGTGACGCTGCTTACACGCTTGTGTGTGTGACGCTGCTTACACGCATGTGTGTGTGACGCTGCTTACACACGTGTGTGACGCTGCTTACACGCATGTGTGTGTGACGCTGCTTACACGCTTGTGTGTGTGACACTGCTTACACGCATGTGTCTGTGACGCTGCTTACACGCTTGTGTGTGTGACGCTGCTTACATGCGTGCGTGTGTGATGCTGCTTACACACGTGTGTGATGCTGCTTACATGTGTGTTTTACACTGCGTACACACGTGTGTCTGTGACGCTGCTTACACGCATGCGTGTGACACTGCTTACACGCGTGTGTGTGACACTGCTTACACTCGTTTGTGTCTGTGATGCTGCTCACACGCGTGCGTGTGCATGTGACACTGCTTACACGCGTGTGTGACGCTGCTTACACGTGTGTGTGACGCTGCTTACACGCGTGTGTGATGCTGCTTACACGCGTGTGTGTGATGCTGCTTACATGTGTGTGTTTTACACTGCGTACACACGTGTGTCTGTGACGCTGCTTACACGCTTGTGTGTGTGACACTGCTTACACTCGTTTGTGTCTGTGACGCTGCTCACACGCGTGTGTGTGTGTGACGCTGCTTACACGCGTGCATGTGTGTGTGTGTCCACTTCTGGGATTCTCTCACCTGTTGCACCGATCTGTGTGTCTGTTCCTTCACCAATGCACACCGTCCTGGAATCTAGAAAAATGGCACAATGCACATTTCTGCGGGTCAGGAGCAGAGATGCAGACGCAGGGAACAGGTGTGTGGCCGCGGGGGAGGACGTGGAGTGTGCAGCGGACCGAGAGACCAGGGCCGACAGACACACACCCCCGGTGTGAGACAGACGGCTGCGGGAAGCTGCGGGGCAGCCCAGGGAGCCCAGCTCGGCGCTCAGCGATGCCCTTAGAAGGATGGGGTGGTGGCCGTGGGATGGGGGGAGGCCAAGAGGGTGTGTGTGTGCACATGGCTGATTCACTGCTGTACAGCAGAAACCAACACAGAATCGTAAAGCAACTGAACTCCAATTAAAAAACACCACACTGTCCTGATCCCCGTAGCTTTGTAGGTCACAGTGGACACTGACTTTTCTAACTTTCTGTGCCAAATTTGTGTCAGGTATTCTAGTGCCTTTACTTTTCACATAACTTGTAGAATCAGGTGCTTGATATCTACAGGAATTTTGATTGAGATCACGTTGAATTTAAAAGTCAATTTGGGGAGAGATGACATCTTCATAAATGTTGAATCATCTAATTATGAATATAACTCGTTTCACTTAGGTCTTTGCTTCAAGCTCATCAGTGTTTCATGGTTTTTGGCACATCGATTTTGCATTTATTTTGTCAGGTTTAGGCACATGCAGTTCACGTTTTTGCTGCTATTATAAATGTGTGCTTAGTTGCTCAGTTGTGTCTGACTCTCTGCGACCCCGTGAACTGTAGCCCGCCAGGCTCTGTCCACAGGATTCTTCAGGCAAGAACACTGGAGCGTGTAGCCATTTCCTTCTTCAGGGGACCTTCCCAACCCAGGAATTTGCATTGTAGGTGGATTCTTCACCATCTGAGCCACCAGGGAAGCCACCAGTATAAACGGTGCTGTTTTCTAAATTCAAAGTTTTAACAGTTTATTGCTAGTATATAAAAATAACATATGTGTTTGTAATTCTGTAGCTTGTGGTAACATATAATGGAAAAGAATCTGAAAAAGAATATGCATATATAACAGGGGCACATTGGTGCACACCTGAAACAGTCAACTGCACTTTAATAAACGTACATGGAACGAGTGCTTGTCTATTAACGTTGAGTTCTGCAGCCGTGGTTAACTCATGCATTAACTACAGCAGATGTTTGGTTTGTTCCTTTAGAACTTTCTGCCTTTTGTGCCATTCTTCTGTTCTGATCTGTGCACTTTTTCTTTCTTCATTGGGCCTTACTGCCCTGGTTAGGAGCTCCATTACCTTGTTGAATAAGGGTGATGAGAGAGGGCACTCATGTCTTGTGCCCAATCTTAAGCGTTAAGTCTTCATTTTTTGCTGTTAGGCATGATGCTAGCTTGGGCTTCCCAGGTGGCACTAGTGGTAAAGATTGTGCTCACCAGTGCAGGAGACATAAGAGACCTGGGTTCAATCCCTGGGTTGGGAAGATCCCCTGGAGGAGGGCATGGCATCCCACTCCAGTGTTCTTGCCTGGAGAATCCTACGGACAGAAGAGCCTGATGGGCTGCAGTGCATGGGGTCACAGAGTCGGACACGACTGAAGTGACTGAGCATGCGCGCGCACACACACACACGCACACACATGAACACACACGCACAGGCACACACACACATGCATGCACACACGCACAGGCACACACATGAACACACACGCACAGGCACACACACACATACATGCATGCACACACGCAGAGGCACACACATGAACACACACGCACAGGCACACACATGCACACACGCACGCACACACATGAACACACACAGGCACACACACGCACGATGTTAGCTATAGACTTCGTGTGGACACACTTTTCCACGTTAAGGAAGTTATCTTCTATTTCAAGTTTTGATGAGCAATGGATATTGGATTTTCATCAAATGCTTTTTCTGTGTCTATAGAGATGATAATGTGATTTCTCCTTTGTTAGCTTAATTTAGTGAATCAGAATGATTAGCTCTTGAGCCGAGCTTGCGTTCCCAGGATAAACCCAACTAGGTCATGAGTACTGGCCTTTCTATGTGCCCCTCCATTCAACTTGGTGAGATGGAGTGTGCGTTGCATGCTACGTCCCTTCAGTCGTGTCCGACTCTCTGTGACCCCATAGGCTGTAGCCTGCCAGGCTCCTGTGTCCGTGGGATTCTCCAGGCAAGAGCACTCGAGTGAGCTGCCATGCCCTCAGTGAAATGTTACGGAAGGTATTTGTTTCTGTGTTGAAGGGCATTGGTCTATGGTTTCAATGGAACATCTTTGTCTGGTTTTAGTATGAGGTAACGCTGACCACGGAGAAGGCAATGGCAACCCACTCCAGTACTCTTGCCTGGAAAATCCCATGGACAGAGGAGCCTGGTAGGCTGCAGTCCATGGGGACGCTAAGAGTCGGGCACGACTGAGCGACTTCACTTTCACTTTTCACTTTCATGCATTGGAGAAGGAAATGGCAACCCACTCCAGTATTCTTGCCTGGAGAATCCCAGGGACAGAGGAGCCTAGTGGGCTGCCGTCTATGGGGTTACACAGAGTCGGACACGACTGAAGTGACTTAGCAGCAGCAGCAACGCTGACCACGTGAAAGGACTTGGAAGTTGCCTGGGCGTGAGGCTGGTAGTGCAGGGCTGGCGTACCCAAGGGCACCTGGAGCCGCTGAGACAGGTGCAGCCAGTGCTGAGGGAAGCAGGTGCATGCTCCCACGATAAACACCCTCTGGCACCTCCCACCCCTCAAGGCTCTCCCTGCTCTCTGCCTGGCCACTGGGAGGCGCGTGCTCCCTCCAGACAGTGCTGGACAGCTGGCCCTGTGGCTACTTAAGGCCCCAGCAAACAGACCAACGCATGAAGAAAGCTGAGCAGGGACACGCGGGCCTGGGTTGCATAAAGAGCCATTTTATTCTTTAATTGGACAGAGCTTAAGCGCACGCACAGAGGACAGGAAGAGAGCCTAACACTCGGGCTCAGGACACCAGGGAACTAGTCGTTACATCAGGATGGCAGTCATGGGGCAGGGGCCACACAAGCATGTATGTACAAGCCACGGGGGACTTGGGGGCCGGCTGAACGCAGGGGGCCCGGGTCTGGGGAGAAGCTGCAGCTGCGTGTCTGTCCCAGGGGGTGAGGGAGGGGGCCTCTGGGGTCCCCGCACTGGGGAGAGCTGACGGGGACAGGCATGGCAGCCCCGTGCGGGCTGTAACTTCGGTGACGTTCAGGGACCCACCTTGGGGTCTTGCCTCATCCGGCCCAGAGGCGCCGAGGGGGGTCAGGACTGATGGGAGATCACCGCAGTCACCCTGCTGTGTGTGTGCGTGCGCGTGTTGTCAGAGAAGGAAACGTTGGCTTCTTACGAACAGTCACTCAGAGCACAGAGGCCTTGAAGCTGACAAGTCTCTCAACACCCGCCCCTGGCCCCCGGCCCGGTCACTGGGACCCAGACTCTCCCTCCCAGGGCGCCGCCCAGGGCCGCCACGGGAGGCGTGCCCCCTCCCTGGAGGGGATGCGGGGCCACCCCCAAACTCACGGCAGCTGCAGCCTGAGCAGCCTCAAGTGCCAAAACAAAACCTGTCTGAGAGAGGTGGCTTCCGGCATCCTTCCCTCCCCGCAGGGACATAGCTCGACCCCACACCTGACCTCCCCGCCTGCGGCCAACCCCTGGGGACCCCGAGGGCCTCCAGACCAGCCCCCCGTGTAACAGATGGGACAGGGTCCTGGATTATCTCTGCTGCTCCCACAGCACCCGGCCCAGGAGAGCGGCTTTCCCGACGCACACACGGAGTTCTTGGGCCCAGGCCGAGAGGAGGTGGTGATGGGCAGGGGACACCCTGAGTGCCAAGTCCCCACCGGGACGGCAGGAGACCTGGACGTAGCGGCCCTGGGGGCCCCCGTGGCCGTGGGGGCCCTGGACGCAGGTGAGTGCCTCAGGCCCACCCCGCGCGGCAGGGGCTCTGCAGGCTGGCTGGCCCCAGGCACCCTACCCCCAGACAGGGCCTCGGACCCTGGCGAGGCCGCGGCCTCAGGCTGGCTGACCTGAGGGGCCATGGCCCGGGCCCTGTGCCCCAGTCTCCCCGCAGGACAGCGGGGCGCTCGGGACTGACCTCCAGAGCTCACCCCCGCGTCCTTCCCCTGCCCGAAGGCCGGCTCAGTGATGGTTCCGGAGCGGCCGTCAGCCTGTTTTCTGCTCTTGGCCTCCAGGGGCCCCGGGGGGGGCTCGGGCCCCCGGTTTCCGGACAGAGTTCAGTCCTATCCTAGTCTAGGCCTCAACCTCTGCCACCCGCTCCAGGCACCGTGGAGTGGACGGGCCTCGGGCACCGTGGAGTGGACGGGCCTTGTGCTGTGGCCGCTCTCCCCTGAGCTGAAGAGGGGCCGGCCGTATCTCTAGAAGGAGGAAGAGCTCCTCGAAGACTCTGGGCCGGTGGGTTCCCCAAGCAGACCCTCAGCCCGGGCGACGCTGCGCGGTCCCGGGTGACTCTGCGCGGTCCCGGGTGACCCTTGGGCACAGAGTGTGCAGAGCGGACGAGACAGGCATTGTCACAAGAGGCCGGAACTGGACCCAGCGACACCCTCGGACACAATAAGAGGCGCCTGGAAGACGGGTGACCCAGCGCTGGCACTGGCCACCCGCCCCGGCCGCCTGGAGTCTCCCCACCAGGACCCCCCCCAACACTCCTCTCCTGGTAAAAGAGGGGCCCACGGCTTCCTCCCCATGGCGACCTGGGCTCACCCCGTGCCTGCCCACACGGCCCACAGTCCCTCGCCGCCCGGACCACTCGTAGACCCAGCCCCCCCCACGCGCTCCCAGGGACGTGCTGCCAGCGTCCCCCGATGGTCATGGCTCAGGGGCTGCTGTCCAGGTGAGACACACGTCCTACTCCTGCTGGAAGGAACACACCTGTGCTGCTCGGCCTTCAGGTGTCCCGCCCCTGACACACACGCGCACTCGCACACACACACAAGCCCCGGGACCAGGCCAGCCCTGCGTGCATGGGGACAGGCCTCAGCTCCGGCTGGGGCAGGGCTTCCGGGGGTCCGCCTCGACCCGTCTGTCCTCGAGAGGCTTGGGAGGTGTGTGTGGGAACAAGGGTGCGGGTCCGTCTGAATCCTACAGGGCTACGTGAAGGCATTAGAAATAAATACTTATAAATAGAACACAGTCTTATCATTAACGTCTGAAGGGACTCTCTCAACGTCACTAACTAGTGTATATTAATTATAAGTCTGTCTATGCTTAAAAAAATATGAGAACGGCGGCGATGCTCCGCGACTCCTGCCCCCCGCCTTTCCGGCGCCTCCTGCAGAAAGAAAGCACGACATGTGCGGCCTCCGCTGGGACAGGTCGTGTGGCACGTCCCCGGCGGGGCTGGCGGTGCTGACAGGTGGTGACGATGATGGGAGGCGGGGCCGGGCCTGCGGGTGGCTGGGCTCAGACCCGCATCTGGGCAGACCTCCTTCTGGACAGCTTGGACCTGTGGGCCGAGAGGAGCGGTGGTCAGGGGGCTGTGGGCGCCTGCAGGCTGGCGTGAGGGGCATCGCGGGCACACCCCTGCCTCCCCAACTGCCTGGGAGACGCACCCTCTGCCTCCTGCCCCTGGGACTCGGTGGGAGCAGACCCCCGCCCCCACAGCCTGCTTTCAAACGTCGCCCTCCGGGGCTGGCGGTCCCGACATCGAGGCCACCTCCCACCGGCCGACTGTGAGCTCTGGCGGCCTCGGGGACCCCCACGCGGGGCGCGCGCGGGGCCCTCCGCGGGCGGCCGTACCGTATGGTCCCGGCCAGCAAGGGGTTGAAGGCGTACAGCCAGTCGTGCATGTCCTTGTCGCTGCTGGCCTGCAGCAAGATGCCCCGGTGCTCCGTGCACACCGCAAACGTGTTGGGGGTCTGCAGAGGGGGCCGCCGTGAGGGGCGCCAGGCTTCCCGGCTCAGCCCGGGCGGCCGTGCTCCTCAGGGGTCAGGGGAGGGTGTTGGAGAAGGGGACCCGTGGGAGGGTCAGGCCCGTCCTGACCTCCCGTCCAGACGCACCTGCAGGCGGGACACCCTGCACCCTCTCGACCCGTGACCACACCCCGGCGGACTTGTCCCTGTTCCATGTCTCCAGGGTCCCCTTCCTGGGCCCCCGGCTCAGCTGTGTGCTTGGGGTCGTTAATCCCGCCTCTTCTCTCAAGCCGGAGCCCTCAGCAGGGTGGGTGTGGGGGTCAGGCTGAGCCGACACCCCCCACCTCGGGGAACCCCGGCCCCCAGCCGGGAGGACTCAGAGCTCCTCACACACAGGCCCAGGCGCCGCCTGCTCGGAGGGGCCAGGGCGGGGCAGGAGGCAGCCCTGCTGTGCCTGCAGGGCTCCTGATGCCCTCTGAGGGTGTCTCTAGAGGAGGAGCTGTGTCCTTAGCCATCAGATGGGGCGTCCTTGGGACCAATGCTCAACCCACCCCTCACTGCCGGTCGTCACCAGGACGGCACGCCCCACGGGTGGGCAGAGGGA
This sequence comes from Moschus berezovskii, assembly GCF_049115385.1. Classification (NCBI taxonomy): domain Eukaryota; kingdom Metazoa; phylum Chordata; class Mammalia; order Artiodactyla; family Moschidae; genus Moschus; species Moschus berezovskii. The sequence continues at coordinate 977,004 of NC_142463.1, read as the reverse complement.
CTCTGGAGCGCGAGAGGCTGAGCCCGACACCCCCACCCGGGGCGTCCGGCCAGGTGGTGAGAGCCCACGGCTGCGGCGCACCTTGAGCATGGCCTGCTGGTCCTCGCTGTACTCCACCTGGGCGGTGGACAGGTTGAGCACGAACCGCTCCACGGCGTCCCTGTCACTGTTGTACATGTAGGCGTAGGGCCGCCGCACCACCACGAAGCGCTTGGCCCAGCCGGCCGTGTGTGGCTCCAGGAAGTGCAGGTAGCCCTTCTTGGAGACGATGGGGCTGCAGGGCGGGGACATATCAAAATTACCTCTCGGCAGCCTCCCACCGGCCCCACCCCTGCAGCCTCCCACTGGCCCCGCCATGTCCACAGCCTCCCACCGGGTCGGCCGGGTCCACAGCCTCCCACCGGGCCGGCCCGGGTCCAGGCTCTGGGCCACCCTCCTGTCCTCTGTGTCAGCTTGTTTTCCACCCCTGTCCTAGGTCTGGGGGGGGACTGGTCTCCTGACTACAGCACAGAGCTGCCCCTGCCCCATATCGGGGCAGGGGTGGTCTGCTTGCCCCCAGCACTGCCCCAGGTCGGCGGGGGTGGTCTGCTTGCCCCCAGCACTGCCCCAGGTCGGCGGGGGTGGTCTGCTTGCCCCCAGCACTGCCCCAGGTCGGCGGGGGTGGTCTGCTTGCCCCCAGCACTGCCCCAGGTCGGCGGGGGTGGTCTGCTTGCCCCCAGCACTGCCCCAGGTCGGCGGGGGGGGCAGGGGGGTGGTCCTCAGGAGCCGGCTGGGCGGGGCCCCCACACACCTGACGCGGATTTCCTGGATGTCAGGCACCAGCAGGCGCTGGGGCTCCTTGTCGGCTTCTGCCGCCCGGGCAGGGGAGGGGGGCTTCTTGGCCTCCACCTCATGTAGGGTCTCAGGCTCCGGGCTGGCCGGCCGGGAGCAGGGCTGTGAGGTCCTGGGGGAGCAGAGTGAGACCGCTGTAGTGCCCGGGGACCTTGGCGGGCTCCCCAGAGCCAGCACCTCCCCCTGGGGCCGCCAGGGCACCCACCTGGGTCCGCGTGCCACTGGCTCCTTCCCCAGGGGCGCCCTGGCCCCCCACCCCCACCCCGGGAAAGCGGCTCCCCTTCTCTTCTCTAAGGTTAGACCGAGGATCACTCGGCTTCCTCAGGGACCATCTGCATGGAGGGTATGGGTGGTCTGCAGCCCAGCCTGAGGGGCCGACGTGCTAGCTAAGGCGGCCTGTCTCAGGATGGGGCCCAGAGGGCTTCACGCCCTTCTCAGTCAGAGGAAAGAGACCCCAAGGAGCTACAAGATCTGGCGGTCAGACACGACTGGTGTCAGCAGGGGCCCCCATGCCAGCAGACGTCGGCGGACCCAAACGGCCCCGAGTCTCTGCTTTGTCACCGCTTCTCCCACTGTTCCATTGGCCACTGGAAAGGGCTCTCGTTGAGGGTTTTGACCTGTTCCCAGCCTCACAGAAGAGCGTATTTTAAATTTACGCTTTAGCAGAAAGTGGCCCCGGGACAGGCTGCGTGGGTGCCCCCAGACGCCGGTGCCTCGAGCTGTCCCGCCCCTGCCCCCCGCCAGCTGCCGTCCACTCGTGCAGGCCCGGCGCGCACCCACCTCAGGTCAGCGGCCCCGTACCGGCCCTCGACCAGGGAGGGGCAGGTGGAGGAGGGGGTGAGTGTGGCGGCCCCTAGTGGGGACATGGATGGGTCCCGCAACAGCGTGACCGACATCTCGGAGAGCTGTGGAGAAGACAGTGTTCTCTGGGCCAGTGTGGGGCCCCCGTGGGGGGACACCCCCCACCCCAACTGCAGGCCGGACCCTCCTGCCCACCCCACCCAGGGCTTCGGGCTCTGCCTCAGGGGAGCCGGAGGACCCCTGGGCGAGGACCGAGAAAGGCGTAGCCTCTGAGCCCCGACGTCAGCACGTATAGCCCCACGGCCACAGCCAGAGGAGCTCTGGGCAGGGGGAGAGGCCAGCGAGAGGGCAGAGGGCAGGCTGCCCGCAAGGCCAAGTGAGGGCACAGGCAGGACACCCCCGGAGGCTCCGTGCAGGGCAGCACAGGAGCTGGGGGGCAGGCCCGAGGCTGCCGGCCCCGATGGGCCCCCAGGTGAGGACGGCAGCCAAGGAGGGGCTGGACTCGCCCAGGACAGGGGCAGTGGGCTGAGGCCAGGTCGGACGGGGCTGCTACTGGGGACAGTGGGCAGCGGAGGGCACCTCACTCCTGCCCTGCATGGGCCCTGGCCTCCAGCCCTGAGCTCGGAGAGACATTCCTCTGGGCTGGCAGAAGGATGTCCCTAAGAAAACCTGAGCTCCCTCTCGGCGCCGACAGCCCCGCGGGCGCCCCCGCCCCATGCCCACCTTGCCTTCGCTGGCGCTGATGCAGACGTGGCTGTGGGTGTACTCTCTGTTGAAGGAGTGGGTGAGGAGCCGTAAGCACTGCAGGCAGAGCAAACGCCTGGTCAGGAGCCCCGGCACCCGGCTTGGATGTGGACGCGGGCGACTGGCCGAGGCGCCGGACACCCAGGAGATGGGCAGCACCCCACCTCTCCCAGGTGGCAGGCTGGTGGCTGGGCAAAGGATGGGGTGGGGGCACATGCAGTGCAGAAGGTCTTCCCTGTGGCCCACCTAGCGGCAGAAAGGGCCGGCTCTGGGGGAGGTGGTGAGCTCCCCATCAGTGTAAGTACTCAGGACGGGGGCAGGTCACCACTGGGGGAGGAGACTGCAGACACTCCCTGAGTCCCAGTGTGGGTGGGGCGGGGCAGGGATGGGTCAAGGTGACTCCGGGACGCTTGTTCTCCCAGGTCCCCTGCCTGCAGGCCAGCCGGCCACCCACCTTCACAGCCAGCTCCCGCTGCCTCTCGCTGGGCGCCTCCAGGGATGCCGGCCGGGCCTCAGCCGTGAGCGGGGAGGAGGCGCTGGAGGAGCCGTGGGCCTCAGAGTCCTCGCTGGAGGCGGGGGATGGCGCCTCGGGGCCGGGCCGCTGGGCCGTCTCCAGCTTCTCCCGCAGCAGCAGGTAGTGCCTGGTCTTCTCCACCTGTGAGGAGCCCGAGCACGGCCTCAGTCTGCGCCCGGGTTGGGAGGGTGCAGCTGTGCTGAGCTCCTGGCCCCACGCAGGGCCAGGAGAGCCCGCCACTCCGCTGGCCGCGGCGGGCAACGTGGAGCCCACAGACCTGCCCGTGGCCCAGCGCGAGAAGGTGGACAAGCTCCGCGGACGCCGCCTCGGGCGGGGCCGAGTGTGGATGGACGTGGACCCGACGCCCTGTCCACCTGCTGCCCCGGCCGGCGGTCAGTGCCCGCTGCTGGACACGGGCTGTCCTGACCGGACCAACCGAAGGCCCTCGCCGCCTCCCAGTTCTCTTCCCGGTGTCCTTCTGTCTCTGCTACACGCCCCCCATCTGCGGCTGGACCAAGTGCGAACGTTCCGCCGGAAGCCGGGGCCATCGTGAGGCTCTGAGATGGGGGGCAAGCTCGCGAGTGCGGCCGGGAGGGCGTGGGGGCCCGGCTCTCACCTCCTGCAGGAGGCTCAGCTTCTCCAGCTCCCACTGGTGGTCCAGGATGAGGCTGTCGCTGCGTGGCCTCCAGCCCGCCAGGTTCTCTTCGCCGCGGACGTAGGCCACGGACGTGTCCAGCACCCGCCGGCGCCGCCGCTGCATGCCTGCACGGGCCACAGACGTGGCTTACCCCGCGGGGCTGCGCCCACCCCCACCGTCCTCCGGCCCCCCAGGGTCTCCGGGTGAGGGGTTCCCCGCATGGCAGCATAGCCGAGGTCACCCTAGTGTCCCCCGCGGACCCTTCTCCCTGATCTCCGCTGGTGCCCCCCCACCCCCGGCCAGAGGACACAGGGCAGACGCCTACCTGGGCTGCCCGCATCAGCCACATGGCACAGGCTCAGCTCGTACACGCCCGTCACGCGGTTGCTGTAGGGGGGGCGTGGTTACCCACGTGGCAACGGCCGGGCACCCGTTCACCATCACATGCACTCTGGACACGAGTCCCACAGCCCGCACGCCAGGCAGTGGGAGCTGTGTTGTCAGGGCTGCCGTCCCGGACCCCTGCTGGGCTCCCTTCGTCTTGGGACCTCTGATTCTGCCTAGGGCACCCCACTAACCCGCTCATGGAGAGGGACCCACGGTCCCAAGGTGACCTCCTGGATGACCGGGTCACAGGGTCATAGCCATCTGGGACCCCCACGCTCTTTCCTCCCAGCTGTGCCCCTGGGCGGCCGCCCACAACACAGGGCGTGCAAGCATCACTGGAGGAGAGCAGCAGGGACCCTGGGTGTCCCCACTCCTGGGGCAGGGTCCCTCCACTGCCTTCCTCCCCTCCCCCAGGAAGGCAGAGAGCGGTCAGAGTGCGAGAGGATGCTGGGCCTGGGGTCCGACCGCCCAGGTGCTGGGAGGCCTGTCTCTGCACACGTCCCTGGGGACACGCCTTCCAGGGTAGCACCTCCCCGGGGGCCGAGTGTTCACCCCGCCCGGCGACACGGCCCTGCAGCCGCTGTGGAGGAAGGTTACCCGGGAACACCCACGGGAGCCCCAGAGTGGACACACAGGCCTTCCTGCCGCACCTGGCAGGCGGACTCCAGCTCTCTCCCACCCGCCAACACAACAAGTGCGCAGAGGCCTCCCCCGGCAGTCCAAGCGAGACAGGTAGGAGAGTGCTCTGGTGGGCTCACCTCTCCGAGGCCCGCAGGCTCCCACTACCGAACAGGTTGCGGATGGAGCGCGAGGCAGGCAGCTTGGCGTCGCGCGAGTAGAAGACCATGCAGAAGTCCTTGGTGACCACAGCCGGCTGCGTGCAGTTCTCCATCTGCGGGGTCAGGGGCTCAGCGCAGGCTCACCCGGGCCGACCCAGCCCCCCGGCCTCTTCTCCTTGGGTTCAACGCAGGCTCACCTGGGCAGACCCAGGCCCCTGGCCTCTCCTCCCTGGGTTCAGGGCAGGCTCGCCCGGGCTGACCCAGCCCCCCGACCTCTCCTTCTTGGGGAGGCCCAAGAGCCACACCGCCCACAGCCCCAGACCTTCCCCTCTCCCCCGTCCCTGGGGCAGCCCCAACACAGGTAAGAGTCTCTGCCCCTGCCTTGAACTGACTCCAGCCGGAGTTGCCGGGTGTCCCTGCAGGACACCCCGACATCCCAGACACGGGCCTCAGCCTCCTCACCATGAAACTGGGATGACACACTCCCCAAAATGTTTGTGAAGATCTGACCAGACCCTGTCTGTGCGCCCACAGGTCAACTCTAAAGGCCATGGGAGATCACTGTACGACGAGTGAGCTGCTGTCTCAAACAGTAAGTTCTTTTGTTTTCCTGAAGCTCCAGGGTGACAACTGACAAAGCGCACGTGTCCTGGGGTCTTGCTTCGATGATACCCTACCAGTGTTTGCTCAGCCTGAGCAAACCTCATCCCATGGGGCGGTCACCCTGGTCCCCAGGTTACAGCCACAGTAACTAGACTCTGGGGCGGGGAGGGAGGGAGGCTGGGTACTTCTGTCTCTACCACCCCGCTGGCTGCTGCACCAGTGAGAAATGCCCACACCCCCAGCCTCCTCCTATGCTTCCAAGGGAGTCGCAGCCAGAGACTCCAGGATGAGGAGAAGGAGGCTTCTGCTCCTGTGCTGTCTGGAACACACATGCAATGTCTGCTGGTGCTGCAGCCATCTTGCAACCCCAAGGACAAACCCACACACTAAAGATAGAGGAACTTACTAATTCTGAGCATTCCCCTTAAAAGTACACAGATTTAACCCAAAGACTCAAGAAGCCCTCTGAGAAGACAATAGGGTTGACCGGGGTTGTGTGGGACTAACAAGCAACCTTACTGTCCACTGGCCGGCAACTCAGGCTGGGGGGCACAGGTGATTTTGGGGGAGGCCCTGGGCACAGGTTTCTTGCCTCGATATAAGCAGAGAGGGTCATGTAAATCTTCTCTCGGTAAGGGGTGACCCGGTTCAGCAGGAGGGAGTTGTGCATGGAGCTGTCCCACGCAGCCTCAAACTGGTAAAAGGTTCTAGAAGGAAGCAGAGAAGAGGCAGAAAGATGACGGCGCGTGGCGTGCTCTCAGCGGGGATGCGGACATGCAGACGGACACACAGAGACAGACGGACGTGTGGGCCACCTGCAGGGCGAGCCGCTGGGGCCGGGGTCCAGGGAGGACAGACCCCTCCTTACTCAGGACCGGGCCGGGCTGGGGGCACTGGACGCCCCACCAGGGGGAGCCCAGGGGTGGTTCTGAGCGCCACCCTGGGGGATGGGAGGTTTCAGTCCAGGGTTCTGGAGCCGAGGCGGGAATGGGAGGGTGGAGGGGAGAGGGGCTGTGATCACAGGAGGAAAGGCGAGGGACCTCTGAGCCTGAGTAAGGAGACGTGCGGCTTCTCCCTGGACCCGAAGGGAGCTTGCCGGGTCTGTAGAGCTCTCTGCGGCATCTCCTCCCCAACTGACCGCCCTGGGGGATGATGCTGGGGGTGGAAACCGGGGCGGCCCCCCTTAGACAGCACAGCCCCACAGAGCAGGCGGCAGGGACTTCTTTCTGTCCCCAGTGTCTAAGTCAGAAAGTAACGACCAGAGCAGGAGCGAGCGGCCAGGAACCCATGCTGCGGGCAGCTCGGGGCAGCCTCCGGGGCCAGACAAGGGGTGGCCTCCACTCCTGGCTGGCCTTCTGTCACCCGACAGTCTCCATTCTCAGTCATCCTAAACCCCTGCCTCAGTCCCGGCGTAAGAGTCGAGGACCATCACTCACGAGCTGGGAATTTGCCTCAAGCCCTAGCGTGGCCGCTCTGTGAGCCCTGGCAGCCCCAGCTTCTCCAGTTTCCACCCAGCATCCCCACGAAGACACGGCAGAGAACACGTGAGCGCAAGCGGGGCGCCGCACATGCCCCTGCACAGCCAGCCCCGCCAGGGGTGTGGACGGCAGGGCAGCGAGGCCACGGAGGGGCCGCCCCGTCTCCACGCCGCAGTCCAGGGGCCCGGGAGAAGCAGCGGGACAGGGTAGGGCCAGCGCCGGGCACGTCACGGAGGCAGACCCATGGGGAGGAGGTGAGGACAGCGGGGAATCAGAGGGCGGGCGGGGAGCCAGGCGGACGTCAGAGGGGAGGGGAGACTCAAAACCGGAGAGGGCGGGCCAGCGGGCGCGGACGAGAAAAGGGAGCTGTACCTAGAGTCACTTCCAAACGAAACGCTAAAGGCGGAGGCGGCCAGGACACACGTACACACACAGAAGAGACCACATGTCAGAACGAGCGCCGTCACCCGGCCGCATACAAGCTGACTGACACGGAGCAGGCGGGCACTGCACCACGCTGCCCATGGGGCTGCCGACCGCTGCGAGGGCCCTGCCCACCCCAGCAGGGAGGGAGAGCAGCCCCTGCCCGTGTGGGACCCAGGCGGTCACGCGGGGTCCCCTGAGCTTGCTGGACAGGGTGTTGGAGGCACTGACTCATGCCCCCTCAATGACATGGCAAGAAGCTCAGACCCAGCGGGCTCAGAGGGAGCCACGGTGTACCGGCGGCGACTGGAAGGCGGGGGCCCCCACGGACCGCACCCCTGACAGGCATCAGGTCACCAGGGAACTGCTGGCCCCCCAACCCCCACAGCGCTGCCCCTCTGTCTGAGCAACACTCAGCCAGGCCCCGGTGCCACTTTAAAGGGGATGGCTGGCCCAAACATGGGGACTCTGGAGCCACAGCACCTGCTTCACTGAGAACTGGTCAGGAATGCAGATTCTGGGGCCCTCGCACCCATGGAAGCAGAGATGCCGGCTGGGGCCGCCTCGAGGGCAGAGAATCGGCGCTTCACAATCAGTTCGGCCCCATCATCCTGTGGACCCTCTGCACCCAGGCATCCTGGGGAAACTCTGAGCCACAGTAGGGCCAGCCCAGCCGCTCCCCTGGTGAGGCTGCGGGGCCTAGTCTGCCCTGCCAGCCACGTGCCACGCTCTGGACCCCTCTTGAAAAGGGGCAGGCGCCCAGGCTGCACCCACAGCAGCGCCCCCAAGGGTTCCGGCAGGGCCCCTGGCCGTGCGGAAACTCCCCATCAGCGCAGCCCTGCAGCCCTCACACTCCTCTGTCCACATCCAGGAGGCTCGGCTGACTTCCTGATCCCAAGTGAGCCCTCCAGGCGGAGAGGAGGTCCTTGATGAGGGGCCCTGCCTGGTGGCCTAAGGGGTTAAACAGCAGGGACCTGGAGACAGGACCACCCCAGGTTCAATTCTGGGACAGACAGTGTGAGGCTCAAACAAGCAAGGACCCACATGGGGAACCCTGGAGACTCAGAAGGAAGTTTTGTTGGGACTTCCCTGGTAGTCCGGTGGTTAAGACTCTGAGCTTCCACTGCAGGGACACTGGTTTGACCCTGGTCAGGGAACTAAGATACCACATGCCACATTGTAGGGCCAAAATATAAAAATGATTAAAAATAAAAACCTGAAAAAAAATTCTGACAAAGAAAATGTCACGTGTTGCAAAACATTCTGTCTCCTTTCTTGTTCAAACAGCATGACTTTGCAGCCAGGCAGGGGTCCTGCTAGACGGAGTTCCATTCTCCCACGTCTGTGTCAGGGGGACCTGTTAGTTCTGCCTCTGCACCCTCTCAGCACATTAGAAAGCAGAGACGTTACTTGGCCAAAAAATGTCCGTCTAGTCAAAGCTATGGTTTTCCCAGTGGTCATGTATGGATGTGATTTGGACCATAAAGAAAGCTGAGCACCGAAGAATTGATGCTTCTGAACTGTGGTGCTGGAGAAGACTCTTGAGAGTCCCCTGGACTGCAAGGAGATCCAACCAGTCCATTCTAAGGGAGATCAGTCCTGGGTGTTCATTGGAAGGACTGATGCTGAAGCTGAAACTCCAATATTTTGACCACCTGATGCGAAGAACTGATTCATCTGAAAAGACCCTGATGCTGGGAAAGATGGAAGGTGGGAGAAGGGGACGACAGAGGATGAGATGGTTGGATGGCATCACTGATTCAATGGACATGAGTTTGAGTAAACTCTGGGAGTTGGTGATGGACAGGGAGGCCTGGCGTGCTGCGGTCCATGAGGTCACAAGGAGTTGGACACAATTGAGTGACTGAACTGAATTGAACTGCACCCTCTTGGGGCTGGAGGCTCTGGGGTGCTCAGAGGCCCAGGGGCTGCCTGGGGGGAGGTAAGAGAATCTCAGGGTTCCCAGCATGACCCCCTGGGCACTGTGAGTGTGACCACCACCCCTACTGCGACGGCCCGACAGGACTCATTCAGAAAACTTGTGACAAGAATCACAGCTGCGGGCACCCACGGGCAGGCACAGTGGGCAACCTGGTGCGAATGGATCTGCTGAGAATCTGCACATGAAGCCCCTCCCTCGAGGTGTCAACCAGAAACGCCTTAGGCTCTGGGAAGTACGTTTCTTCAAAGAGTCACCTTTAGAAGTGGCCCAGGAACTCAGGGAAGGTGCTCTGAGCTCCCTGAACTGCAGCCAGGGCAGCCCTCCGGTCCAGTGGGGACCATGATCACAGGGTGCAGCCACGCGGCTAAGAGCAGGGGAATGGCCCTGAACCTCAGAGGTGCAGCTTTGTCTGGATGTGCCTTTCACACAGCCGAGCGGCGTCTCCGGCCATGCAGAGCAAGCGCGCGGACCAGAGGGTCAGAGGGAAGGGAGGACCGAGGCGTGAGGGGACAGCGAGCTCCTCGCCAGGCTCGGAGCCTCCTGGAGACAGACTCCTGCCGTTCAGTCTTTAATGCCCCTTTGGAACTATCGCAGAGCACGGCTCAGGTGTGACGCATGGGTGAGTCAGAGGGGGTCAGGTCCCATGTGACGGATCAATGAGTGGGGTCGGGTCCCGTGTGATGAGTGAGTGGGGTCGGGTCCCGTGTGACGGATCAATGAGTGGGGTCGGGTCCCGTGTGATGGATGAGTGAGTGGGGTCGGGTCCCGCGTGACGGATCAATGAGTGGGGTCGGGTCCCGTGTGATGAGTGAGTGAGTGGGGTCGGGTCCTGTGTGACGGATGAGTGAGTGGGGTCGGGTCCCGTGTGATGGATGAGTGGGGTCGGGTCCCGTGTGACGGATGAATTCGTGGGTGAGTGGGGTCGGGTCCTCTGTGATGAATGAGTGAGTGGGGTCGTGTCCCGTGTGACGGATGAGTGAGTGAGTGGGGTCGTGTCCCGTGTGATGGATGAGTGAGTGAGTGGGGTCGTGTCCCGTGTGACGGATGAATTCGTGAGTGAGTGGGGTCGGGCCCTCTGTGATGAGTGGGTGAGTGGGGTCGTGTCCCGTGTGACGGATGAATTCGTGAGTGAGTGGGGTCAGGTCCTGTCGATGGTGTAGCAGACAGGACTGAGAGGAGACTCTGCACGGTCCTAACCCAGGCCTGTCCTGGGAGCCTGGGGCAGCCCTTGGGGCACCTGAGCCACCTGTCTGGAGAAATCCGATCCTGTGCCTGGTGGAGGGGTGAAGGTCACCGTGGACCACTGTCCTCCCTAGCCTCAACACCGCCTTACTTTAGAGGGCCTCATGGCCCCTTTCTGCCTGGGCACCAGGAGCCCCGGGGCAGGAGAGTGAGCCCGGCTAAGATGCATGGACGGGGTGGAAGGTGGAAGGTCGGACCCACTCTTCGTGGGTCAGGCTGGGTCACCAGCTCGCCACCTCGCTCCCCACGTGAGAGTGGGGCCCCCGCATCTCAGCAGTGCTCCTCTGGAAAACGGGTGTGGTTTGCGTTTTAAAAACTAGGCTCTTTGCTGAGAAGGTTTGTGCTTTAGGAGTATTTCATATTAAATGCTAAGACTCTAGAGAGTCCTTTGGACTGCAAGGAGATCCAACCATTCCATCCTAGAGGAAATCAATCTTGAATATTCATTGATAGGACTGATGCTGAAGCTGAAGCTGAAGCTCCAATACTTTGGCCACCTGATGTGAAGAACTGACTCATTGGAAAAGACCCTGATGCTGGGAAAGATTGAAGGCGGGTGAAGGGGACGACAGAGGATGAGATGGTTGGACGGTATCACCGACTCGATGGACATGAGTTTAAGCAAGCTCTGGGAGGTGGTGAAGGACAAGGAAGCCTGGCGTGCTGCGGTCCATGGGATCTCAAACAGCCGGACATGACTGAGCGCCTGAACAAGGCCGCAGTGAGGATAGCCACTCTGCACACATCGATAAAGCCCCACGTGCAAGGCCCCTCCTTAGAGCTTGTCCGATCCATCTCATTTAGCCTAACACGCTGAGTTAGCCCTCACAGAGTCCCTGACCGAGGGGACGGACCGCAGGCTCCAGAAGTCCCTGCCACCCGAGCATGTTCACACAGCCAGCCTGGCCAGCTGGTGCAGCCCCCAGGCCCCACCCCACGCCAGACATCCAGGATGGGACCCTCTGCGCGTCCCCAGAAGCTCCCACCACAGCAGTTGCCTGCGGTGTGAGGCAGGCCCTGGCTCTAGGCTTGGGGCTCTGACCCCTCGCCCCTCCCAGATCTCCGGGCCTCCTCCTGCAGGCCAAGGCCTCTGGGGGCCCACGAGCCCAGCTCTGCACCTGGGAGCTGGGGTGAGGCCCTTCTGCAGCCTGGGGGCCGGTGCTAAGGCCCTGCTGAGTAGGAGCCCCCGCCCCCACGGCGCCTCCTCGTGGCCGCGGGGAGGTTTCTATTTTGTGATGCATCTGCAGGTGAGGCCCTTCTGCAGCCTGAGCATGCCTCTGTCACACCGGCCTGGTTGTGGACACCCAAACTGGAACAAAACGCCCACAGCTCTGTGTGATCGTATTGATGGACTCATCAGGGAAACAGCCCCAAAGTCGGGTCCCCTCTGGGGATGAGCCCCAGAGCGCTCTGAGAACAGGCGGACTGCAGGTTGCAGCCGCCACGGCGGGCCCAGTTTGCTTGCAGGACCATCCAGCAGGTTGCCACCTCCAGGAAGCCCTCCAGGCTGCCCAAGAGGGGCAGGTCCCTGCTCTCTGGGCCCCGCAGGCATGTGACCCTCCTCGAGTGCAGCCTCACCGCAGGTCTTCCCTGACAGAGTCCCCGCCACAGCCAGCCGCCGGTCCCCAGGAAGGGCCTGATCCTGCCTCGGGTGCGCATGCCCTGGGGACAGGCTGACAGGAACCACAGCCTGCTGGCCACCCCTTGGGGCCTCAGCTAGAGCTGCCAGGGCACAGTCAGAGTGACCATCTGTCCCAACACATTGCAGCAGGCCTGACCTCAGCAGCTGGGCTGGTGACCCGCCCTCCGCCCTGGGCGCCACCCTGAGAAGGGGCAGGCACCGCCCCGCGCCCCACGCCCCTTCGAGGACCAGGCGTCCTCACTGGAGGCCTTCTGCTGCCACCTCCTCTTCCAGAACAGAGACCCCAGGGCACCGAGCTCCGGCCACAGTCCACAGGGGCCCAGAGCAGACCGCGGCCTCAGAGATAGGGTCCGTAACAGGGACTGAGAGGCCATCCACCGCAGGGCCTCCGGGACCCTGCACCCTGCTGCTGAGCCCAGAGCCCAGGTGGGGAAGGATCTCCGTGCCCGGCCCAGGAGCCCGTGACTCAGGGGCTGGTCCTGGGACCACCCGGGCGAGTCCGGAGCCTTGCCCTTCGCCCCTCACCACCCACCCACTTCCAGAAGGGCCAGGAGCCTGGCTGGGCAAGGGGCCGCACCCGGGGCGGCGGGGCAGAGCCGGGAGGGCTGGGCTGGGCCACGCCTGTCCACCCCCGTCCTGTGCCCACTGTGCACCCCCTTGCTCTCACTGTGCGGGGAGGGGGCTGGCCAGCCTGCATGCAGCGCCTGCTCCTGCTGGGGCGAGGGGGGCAGGGCAGGGCTGGGGGGAGCGGGAGGCCAGCCAGCGTCTACTGAAGCAGCCAAGATCAAAAGGAGCCACGGTGGGGAGGGTGACGGGGAGGAAGCGGTGAGACGGGGAGAGGAAAAAGGAGGTAAAATGGGTGGAGAGGACAGCAGGGACAGACGGGGAGGTGAGCGAGTGTGGAGGGGCCCGAAAGCTGGAATGAGGTCTCGGGGCTGTGGAGTGGGGGCAGGCTGAAATAACCAGGGGCACGGATGGTACCTAGGCATGTCCGAATCAAGAAACTGCCTGCAAAACACAAACAATCACAGGTTAGTGGGGGCGGGGGCCGGGGCGGGGACAGCGGCAGCAGAGCAGGCGGGGGGCAGTTCGGAGGAGCGTCCGCGGTGGGCGGCCCATCGGGAGCGGGGAGGCCGCACAGCATGGGGACCCTGAGTGGGGGTCGGGGCCACGGCGAAGCGGGTGGGCAGCCAAGGCACGGGGCCCAAGGCCAGCCTGGTCTCCTGGGGAGACTGCCTGCCCCGTCACCTGCGGAGCTCTGAGCGCATCAGCCGGGGTCCAGGGGACAGGAGGGCCCTTCGGGGGACTGCTCGGAGGCCAGCCAAGCCTCCACACGCAGCCTGCCTGGGGCCGCCCACTGAGGGGGTCCCCGAGACTCTCCCCGGCACGGGGCTCGGGTCAGGGCTGTGCTGGGGCCAGACAGGAGGAGGGGGAGCCAAGCAGGGCCAAAGCAGCTGCGGGCAGGGACTCTGGTCCGGGGCTTCCTGAGGCCCCCAGGGGCCCTGACCTCCGGCACTTGAGCTGGTCTCTCGTCCCGTGGTCTCCAGGGCACAGGCCGGGCCCGCCAGCGAGTGCTCTGACTTCCAGGAGCAGGGTGAACCTTAAAGCCCCACTGACCCGAGGCCCATCCCCCTAAGCCCCCGAGAATGTGCCCTGCAGCTACTGTGCCGGCCGGAGGACGGGAGCCCAGAAACACGGTCCCAGAGGTTCCCACACCCTCCTCCTCTCCCAGGTTCACGCCCCTTCTAACCCAAGAATCGAGGCATTGCCAGGATAAAGGGAGGGTCAGAGGTTGGGGGAACGCTGAGGTCATGCTCCAGGTCCCCAGGGGCACTCGGTGTTCCAGAGCCCTCCCTGGTGACACAGGTCCCCTCAGCCCCACCCCCGGGTCCCAGTCTCAGAGGCCCGTGTCCCTGCAGGCAACCCATGCGGAGGGCGCCAGGCCCTCTGCCACATCCCCAAGGTGTGTCCTCACGGCGACGGGCCTACCCGCACGTGCCGCACCCCTTTCCCGTAAGCCCAGCCTGCCTGTCACGGTGCCCCCACCCTCGAGAGAACACCCCCCCAGCATCCTCATCCAACCCTCCCTCCTCTGGACACGAGTGCAGGCTGCGTTTCCTCCGGAAGGTTCCGGGAAAGGGCTGGAACAGAGCCACGCCTGCCCCTGTGGGTCACTGCCCACTCTCCGGGGAGTCTGCGAGGAAGCCCAGCTCTGTCTGGACCAAAACCCTTTATCCTTATGGATCCAGCTCCCCTGGCAAAGGGGGCCCCACCAGCTCCAGCGCACCCAGCTCTCAAGACATTTCCTGCAAACACGGCACAGGAACCCATGGAGACGCCCATGGCTGGAGCTTGGGGTCAGCTCTCGGCTTCTGCCTCTTAGGCCAGGTTGAGCCTTCAGGACTCGGGAGCCCCCTCCCCATGTCCCCACGCCCCCAGAAAGCAGCGTCTCAGACAGAGCCAAGCCTACCGATGTCCCCCCAGGAGGGTGGCTCTGGCAGTGAGCTGTCCACCCCAGCCTGGCCCCCAGAGGCCTCTCCCCAAAAACTCCCAAGCCCGGAAACCCAGTGAGGAGGAGTGTGTGTCAAGCCATGCCGTTGGGCATACCCCCACCCCGGGATGCCAGACCACTGGCCAGCTCGACCCTGAGCTCCTCCAGGACCCTGGGCCGCAGGGAGGATGCCTGCCAAAGGGGACATGTGCCCGCAGCAGCGTGGCTGGGAAATCCGGCCCATTCACCTGCCCACTGCCCCATGCTGCCTCCCGCCCACAGGAGTCCTGAGAACAGGACCCAGCTCCTCTGCTGGCAACGCCCGCGTGCCCCTTCATCAGGTGACCGAGCGACAGCTCACCAGGGGCCCCTCCCTGCACCACCTCCTGGAGGGCCAGGAAGAAGGGCCTGGAGAGCTCAGGGCCCAGTGCAGCCGGGCAGGCCAGGTAGGGGGCTGAGAACACACCCAGGCCTCCTCAAAAGAGTGCTGACCCCGAGCGGACTCACCGGTCGTCCTGGGCCGGGCAGATGTATCCAGATGAGAGGATGCTGAGCGACAAGATGTTAGGGTCGATCAGGGACTCGTCCGTTTCCGGGGTGTTTCGGATGCGACCTATAGAAAGCGGGCCAGGCCACACATCACTTCCCAGGAGGGCAGGCGGGCGCCAGGTCCCCGCTCTCCACCTCTGCCTGGGCAGGAGCCTCCAGCTACTAGGGCATGCCACAGGGCTCCCCACACAGCCACAGGAGCAACGCCAAGTGGGGCGGGGAGGCCCACGCAGGGTCTGCAGCTGGAATCAAGACTGCCGGGAGAAATACCAACAACCTCAGACATGCAGGTGACACCACCCTAATGGCAGAAAGTGAAGAGGAACTGAAGAGCCTCTTGATGAGGGTGGAAGAGCACAGTGAAGAAGCTGGCTTGAAACTCAGCATTCAGAAAACTCAAGATCATGGCAACTGGTTCCATCACTTCATGGCAAACAGATGGAGGGAAAGTGGAAACTGCAGATTTTATTTTCCTGGGCTCCAAAATCACTGTGGATGGTGACTGCAGCCACAAAATTGAAAGACCCTTGCTCTTGCCCCTTGGAAGAAAGGTTATGACAAACCTAGACAGAGTATTAAAAAGCACAGACATCACTTTGCTGACGAAGGTCTGTATGGTCAAGGCTATGGTTTTCCCAGTAGTCAAGTACCGACATGAGAGTTGAACCATAAAGAAGGCTGAGCACCAAATAATCTATACTTCTGAACTCCAGTGTTGGACAAGACTCTTGAGAGTCCCTTTGACAGCAAGGAGAACAAACCAGTCAACCCTAAAAGAAATCAACCCTGATCATTCACTGGAAGAACTGATGATGAAGCTGAAGCTCCAACCTTTGGCCACCTGATGTGAGGAGCCAACTCTTTGGAAAAGACCCTGATGCTGGGAAAGACTGAGGGCAGGAGAAGAAGGGGACGACAGAGGCTGAGACGGGTGGATGGCATCACCGACTCAATGGACGTGAGTTTGAGCAAGCTCTGGGAGACAGTGGGGGACAGGGAGGCCTGGCGTGCTGCAGTCCACGGGGCCGCAGAGCCAGACGCGACAGTGACAGCACCACCAGCATGCAGGCTCTGCAGCTGCCCACGGCGCTGCCCATCGGCGGACGTCCTCCCGCTGCCCGAGTGCTGAGTGTTGGCTTCTCAGCCACAGATAGGTTCCCCACCCCAGCTGACAGGCTCCAATCACCCAGCCTGGGACCCACAGGCACTCCCACTTGTTGGAAGAGGACATCTTAGCAAGAGGAGAAGGAAAAAATGTTTCCTCTCTTTTTATACTTAAAAAAGAGAAATACTATCTGAGTCAAAAATGTCTCCTTGCAAGGGCTATTTCCAGGGCTGTTTCCAGCAAAGCCTTCTAAGAAGCCTGTACTTGTGGTGGGGGCAAGGGGGTGACGCTGCCTATAAAAGGCACCAGAACTGCCAAGAGTCAGGACTCCCGCCTGGCGCCTCCGTTACCCACTTCTTGCCTGAGTGCATATGCTTAGTCAGACAATCCTGTCCAACTCTGCAACCCCATGCGCTGTAGCCAGCCGGGCTCCTCTGTCCATGGGGTTCTCTGGGCAAGTATACTGGAGAGGGTTGCCGTGCCCTCCTCAAGGGGAGCTTCTTACTCTTATAATGATGGCTAATTTGATCACTCTGCCTCCTTCAGGAATAAACAAGTAGTACTGCGTTTTCTTTCTTAAGTCAGAAAGGAATCACTGGGCCTCTCCCCCAGACCACATCTGCAGCAGGGGTGTATGCACTTGTTCTGCTGTTCTTCTGATTTGTGTGGAAATAAGACACGGAACAGCTAAAATGAAACGTTGGTCCTGGGGCCCCCAGAACCCTGCGGGCTACGATCCTGACCTAGTGACGCAGGACGACAGGCCCCCCTCACATCCTTGCTTCTACACCCTCAGAGCCACTCCCCAGCCCCAGGGACACTGCCCTGGAGCTGATGCCCACGGCCACAGCAACGCCTGGGGCGAGGCCTCGGAGGTCCCTCAGCTCCAGGGCCGTGGGGTTGGGAGGCAGCTTCATGCTGAGGACGGACAGCAGTCCATGGGATGGTGGTTCCTGTCTTTGAACAGCAACTGGGAAGATAGATTCTTTGCAAAGAGTCAGCAAAGGGAACATTTCCAAGGCAGAAGAGTTCATGGCAGGAAGTTACAGACCGAAAGCATCAAAGCCCCTGGCACTCTGTGAGCTGAACTGGGTCCCCTCAAAGAGATGTGCTGTGGTCCTGACCCCCAGAGGCCCAGAACGTGACCTCATGTGCAAACAGGCTCTTGGCAGATGGAAGCAGTTGAGACGCTGTCATGCTGGACTGGGTGGGCCCTCATCTAAGTACCCAGGCCCCATGAAGACAGAGGATTGGGGTGACGCATCCACAAGGGCTCCCCACAAACCACCAGAAGCTGGAGCGGGGGAGGAAAGACCTCCCCTGGGGCTTCAAGCTGCTGACACCCTCATCACAGGACTTATCCACAACGCAACGGGATGAGCTTCTGTGGTTTCAAGCCATCTGGAGTGCGGGACTTCCTCACGACAGCCCTAGCAAGCTAGCGCGGTGATTAAACAGAAGGCTGGAATCACCCGAGTCCGCGCTTCTCTTCGGGTGAGGGGCTGAGACACAGAGAGGCAGGCGAGCGAGGCCGGAACCACAGCAACGGGGGGGGCCGGGTCTGGGGCGCTGCCCCTCGCCCGACCGCACTCACCCACCACTAGCTCCCGCACTTCCTTCCAGCGGATGTGGCTGCCCGTCTCATGCAGCAGGGTCACGGTGATCCGTCTCTGGATGCCCTGCCGGGCACCAGGGGAGAGGACTAGGTCAGCCGGCCCTCTGGCAGGGTGGGGCGGGGTGGAGCAGGGGTGGGGCCGGGGCAGGGCTCGGGGCAGGCGGGGCAGCGAGGTCTCCGCACCTGGTGGAGCAGGAAGGTCCCCATGCACGGCATCCCGCCGCGGTGGTCCACCACTGCCGGGATGTAGCTGGGAGAGAGGCGGCAGGGCTGAGGGCGTGCCCGGCCCCGCCCCGCGCCCACAGCACAGACAGACAGTCCGGCAGACCCCGGCCCCGCCCCGCGGGCGGAGCGGGCAGGGGAACACCACCCGTTGCCCCAGGCCCTCCCAGCCCCATACATCCCGTGGACCCCCGCCCAGCCCCGCGCTGGCAGCACGGGCTCGGGACTCACTCGCCGTTGGCCTCCAGCTCGCAGATCTCGAAGTAGACCAGCAGGTCGTACTTGCAGTGGCAGGGGCCTGGGCAGGGTCGTGTCAGCGTGCTGAGCTTGGTGGCCGGCACTGGGGGGACAGGGAAGAGACGCGGGTGCAAACTGACTGTTTGCGGCTGAGGGTGCGCAGATGAGGCGGGGAGCAGACCCCCAGCAGTGGCGAGAACACCGCCCTCCATGGAAGTGACTGGCAGGCTCCACCCCGGGACACAGACGGGCCTCTGCCACCCCAGGGGGCGGGCGTGACTGCGGCTCACCCATGCCAGGCGGGAGGAGGGCAGCCCCATGTACCTGGGCACAGGCAGTGGCTGGAGCCACACCTGCTGAGGCCCCACGACCTGCCCAGGACCCCTCGGCCACGCCAAGCACCTGCTTCCAGCACAGAGGCCCCAGCCCTGGGTCCCCTGCCCTACACGTGTGGCCGCTCCCAACACACAGGCTCCGTGCCCTGTGTGCCCAGCCACCTCTGCCAACAGCTCCTCCGCTATGGGTGCCAGGCTTGGGCTGACCTCCCAGGGCCCTTCCTCCAGGGACCTCCCGGGCTTGCCCACCTCCAGTCTTCCCCCCGGGAAGCAGCTTCCGGGCCGGCCTTTCCTCTCAGACCGTGTCCTTCCTGCAGGTTCAGTTCACAGGGCCCGGCCCCCCGGGAGCCCCCAGCACTCATCCCAAGCCTTGGGCAGCCTCCCGGATGTCCCTCTGTGGCCCCGGCTCTGGTACAGAGTCCTGACTTCATGGGGCCCCCAAAGGGCCAGCGGGCAGGCAGGGTGGTGCCAGAATGCTAGGGGGCAGGGATGCCCCTGCAAGACTGCACTCGGCTGAGGGCAGCCGGCCCACACAGGCATCCCTGTGCCTGGGAGAACCCCACTTACCTGGCTTGGACAGCGGCATGACCCGTGGGAAGTGGCGGCGAGAGGGCCTCAGGGGGCTGTGGGGACAGAGGTGGGGAGAGTGACCGGAGGCCGGTGCCCCTCCCACGGGGCCTGGGAAAGACCTGATCTCTGGCCTCTGCCAGCCAGGGAGGGGGCACCCTAGAACCTGAGACCCCCCAGGAAGCTCCAGGAGGCCCCGGGAATCCAGGCAGGCCCCTCCCGTCCCCAGGACAGGCAAGCCCTGGAATCAGTCCCTCCGGCGTGCCCTGCTAACACTCGCCCTGGGTCCCACACGTCAGCGCAGAGAGCGCCCGGAGGCGGCAACAAAAGGCCCCACCACCCCCAATGCCTGTGGGCTGCTCTCCCCACACATGGGGGGACCCACCCTGAGAGCCCCAGGCAGGGGAGAGAGCAGGGCCAGTCGCCCCCGTCCCTCCTGGGCGGGCAGAGGACTCGGGAGCAGAGCAGGGGGTTGCACCTGCCCCTGCCAGCCCCGTGTGGGTTCCCTGGGCCCCGGGACACGACCAAGGTTCTGACAGTGACCCTCTGAGACCCCTCCTCAGCCCCGCGGGGCCGTCTCTGACCCTCCCCCTGTACGGCCGCAAACGGGGAGGTGTCAGCGCGGGGGGTAGGGGGGAGGCACACGGCTCCACAGCCAGCACACCACGCCTGTCCAGGGCGCAGGTCAGGCCTGCCAGCCGGAGGGAAAAAGCTCCGATCCCCTGTAGCAGACCGGCCCGGTCTTCCCGCTGACCCGAGCGCATCCTCGCGGAGGGGCGGGAATGCTGACCTGAGCACGTCCTTGCAGAGGGGCGGGAACGGGTGCTGCTGGTAGTGCCCGAAGACCTCGAACACGAGGGGCTGGCTCTTGATGTACTCGATGAAGGACCTGGTCACCTCCACTGCAATCTGGTCGGGGGGCGGGACGGACAGTCAGGGAGGGGAGAGCTCGGCCTCCGTGGAGCACCCGGCACTCCCGGCCCAGACCAGAGAGCCGGGGGCTGACCTCACCTGGGTCTGCCCAGCCTGCTCCTCCACACACCCTGTGGACCGGCCACTGAGGGCCGGCCCAAGGGTTCTCCCCACAGGACTGAAGGGCTGAGGGCCCCTGCGCCCAGCTGCTCTTTCAGACCACAGGGCTGGAGGACGGGCCTCTGCTTCCCGGTCTGACCCGCCTCAGGCTCTCGTCCACTCGCCCGGCGCGGTGGGTTGAACTATATCCCCCTCCTCCCGCCAGCCCCCCCCCACCTGCATCCCACGCGTTGAAGCATGTGCTTTAGAGAGGGGTTTCCACAGAGGCGATCGAGCTAGAACAAGGCGCTGGGGACCCCACAGGCCCGCGCGGGACACGACGTGAGGATACTGGGGAAGGCGGCCGTCTACGAGTGTGTGGCAACTGGTTCTCATCACGGCCTCAGAGGGAGCGCGAAGCCCACCAGGCTCTCGGGCTTAAGCCTCCGGGGCTGCGAGGTGGGCAGCCCCTGGTTGAAGCCCCTAGGCTGAGGGGCCTTGCGGGGCCACCAGGGAAGGAATCCACGCAGTGCCCTGGCAGAGCCGGCCCCACCTCCCTGGCTTAGGGACCACCCGAGCCCTCATCCCCGAGGGGCAGGACGGGCCACAGTCCACAGGGCCCTTCTGAGCCAGGCCGGGGTGGCTGCTCAGGGCACGCCCACAGCTCAGGTCCAACTCACACTGGCCGGCTGGGGCCCCGAGGCCTGATGACCCAGCGGCTTCGGTCAGGACCCTGCTTCCCTGCCTCACAGCAGACAATCCCCTGCTCTCCTGATGGCCTAGCTCGAGTTGCAGGTTGAACCGTGTCCCCCTCGTCTGCCAGTTCTTCCAGGCTGGGGGTTCCCTGGCCTCTCCAGCTTTTGCCTGGGCATCCCGTGGCCCTCCACGTGCCCTGCCCTGCCCCACCTCATCCCCAGAACCAAGCCAGGGGGGCCTCACTGGGCCCCCAGACCCTTCACAACCACATCTGGCGGAGGCTGCAGGGGCCCTCGGGGGCTCTGGGCTTCCCCCACCCCCAGTCTTAAGTCCCCCAAAGTCCCTACTGCCCAGCAGGAGCACACGTGCCCCCACCTGGTACCCGAGGCCCTGTGTCCTCATGTCCAGCCCGGGGGTGGTGCTCAGGAGAGGGAGAAGCTATGACCGACTGAAAGCAACTTGAGGGTTTCAAGGAGGCCTACAGAGCCGAGGCCCCGGGAGGGGTGGGTCACGGCAGGGGGTCGGGGGCCCTGAGGACGTACATTTTGGACGTGGTAGAAGCCGAGCGGGGGCCCCCTCCCCGTGTTCTTCAGGGGCTCCGTAGAGAAGGCTTCGTCATGGCGATGGATGAAGCTGCGAACCGGGAGGAGATGCTCAGTGGGTGCGGGGCCTGGGCACGGGCACCTCAGCCTCCAGGGGCCACCATGTGTCCCCGACCCCCTGCGCCTTGCGAAGGCGCACCCGCACAGTCTGGGTACGAGGCTCACTTGAACTGGCAGAAGATGTCGGCGTATTCAGCGGAGATGCTGGACGCCTGCAGGACGGTCACGCGGAAGGTGAAGGTGCTGCCCAGGCCGAGGTGGTCCAGGGCGGCGTCCAGGGGCCCGTCCAGGGCGGCTTTCTCGGGGCTGTCCAGGAGGCCTTCTGGGGTCACCGCTGCTGGGAGCCAAGGGCAGAGGGGCATGGAGGGACCCGAGGGGCTGAGCCCGGGCTTGGGAACTGGCCCGCAGCACGCGTGCCGGCCAAGAGGCGGGCCGCGGGGACCCACCTGAGCAGGTGTTGTTGTTGACCTCGTCGGCTGAGGGCCCGGAGTCTGCAGCCTGGCCCTGGCCTTCCACAATCCGCAGCTCCTCCTGGGAGGTCCCTGAGCGGGACATGCCCGCCCCAGGGCAGGACTCGGCCTGGAACTGTGCAGGTGGGGGCGGGGTCGGACAGAGCGCTGCCGGGGACCCTGAGCGCCCACCCAGGCCCGCTCCTGCTGTGGGTGTACCCCTCCCCAAGCCTCGTTCCCCAGGTTCTCAGGGCTATGCTAGTCTAGGAAGCGGGAAAGGAAGGTGGAACATGTCTCTGGGCTTCAGCTCTGCCCCAGCCCCAGCCAGGACCCCACCCTCAGCTCCACGCCCACCCAAGCCAGGACCCTGCCCTCGGCTCCGCCCCCTGCTCCCCCACCTGCCCTGGGCAGGAGGCAGGGAGACTCTCCTAACGGCTTTCAGGGCTGGCCCGGGCCCCCCACCAGTTGCCCACATGGCCCCCATCGCCCCCACCAAGGGCCCTCCCTGCACTGCTGGACGCCCCGTGCCCCTCCTGTGAGGCCCAGCACTGAGATCCCTCTGAGAGGGACTGGGGGGCCCTGGGCCCAAAGCCTCAGAGGACCGAGGTTCAGGCAGCTGCCCAGGCCTCTCGCCCGAGGGCAGGAAGACGCCGTCCTCCCTCTTCCCTCAGGCCCCGCCAGGCTGGAGGCCAGTCTGGTGGCGTCCGTGGCTGCACCACTACCTTCTCGAAATGCTGGTCGTCAAAGGAGATTTTGGCTGTTCCTGACTGGCGGACGCCAGAGCCGTAGTCAGGGGCCTCCTCGTCGGCTGAAACAGGACCGAGCAAAGGGTCAGGCCCAGCTTGTCTCCAGATGGGAGAGGACATCCAGGCCGAGCTCTGGCAGGGCGGACGCGGGAACCAGGTGGGGCTCCGACCCACCTGGGGGCTTCCAGACACGGCTTCCAGACACGGCCAAGCGGCCCTGAATGACCAGGGCGTGTCCCAGGCACCCTGACCGCCCACCTCCGCTGCCCCAGGGCCCAGCGGCAGCCACGTCGTCTGAAGGGACCACAGCCGCTCTGAAGGGACCATGAACTCCACCTTGTCAGAGCCAAGCTTGCTACCTCTGCCCTCCCAAGTCCTGCCCCCAGGCTCAGCGGCTGCGGCAGAACCCAGGAGCCTCTGGACTCCCTTCCCCCTCCCCGTCACGCAGCTGGACACTCAGCACCCCACACATACTCACAGCCCCTTCTTCCCGGTGTGCAGGGCTCCCGACTGCCTGGGACAAAACCCAAAGCCTTCTTCTGCCGCCTGAAGGCCCCCAGTTCTGGCCCCTCCAGGCCCCCAGCCCCCAACTCTAGCCACTCTGGCTAGACACCACTGCAGGAGACTTCACAGATGCCAGCGGGTGGGGCCCTGTGGGGGTGTGACCACCACCAAGGTGTCCACCCCGGCTGCCCCAGGGCCCAGGGCTCTAAAGCCAGCCCATCCCCAGGCTCCCCCTTCTCAGCCGTGTCCCCAGGGCCCTCAGCTGGAGGAGCTGGAGAGAGTGCTTGGGATTGTGGGGAAGCGAGAACCCGGCACAGGGGTCCAGACATCCAGAATGTGCTTACACAGGCCACCCAGTGGGAGAGCAGGCCCCCCGTGCTGCTCACGCTCCGTGCCTCCCAGGCCCAGCCTGGGCCCTCTGCAGCTGCACCCAGGGTGCCTGGGCCAAGCCTCAGGGAGGGGAGGAAGAGGCCCGATGAGCCACCGGGGGCTGGAGGCGGGGAAGGGAATACTGGCCATCGCAGCAGAGGGACCCTCTGGCCGAGCGGTCCCCCACTGTCCTCCAAGCATCTCTCCACACTCCTTTCTAAGAAGCTTCACAGAGGACCCACTTTCAGAGGAGCAAACCCAGCAAACCCGAGGCCCTCCTTGGGGTGGCTGTCCCCAGCCCGGAGGGGCGGCCGGGAGGGGACTGGGCAGTGAGGTGCGTCTGCCTCTCAGTGGGGGGCCGGACCAGCTGGCTGGCATTGGGGAAGGGCTCACAGCCTCTGGGGACACAGGTCAGCAACTGAGTGTCCATGTGCTCCAAAGTGGGGAGTGCTGGGGAGTCGGGAAGGCTGGGGGACCGAGGACTGGAATCTGCACACCCGTCCTGGGGCTGAGACTGCAGTGGGGGCTTGGGGGGGGGCACTTCTGCACCAGGCTTGCTCTGCAGGCTGCCTGGTGGGGGCCCTGAGCCAGAGGGGGCTCAGCCAGCCCCCTGGCTCAGCCCACACAGTCCTGAAGGCCCCAGCCGACCAGGAAGAGCCCCAGGGGCCCGAGCTGAGCACTGGGCAGCAGGGCTTCTCTCGCAGGGAGAGATGGAGGAGGCTGGCTGCACGCAGACCACCACGTGAGGCCTGTGGAGGCCTCACCCTGCCCGGGGGGCCCCACTGGAGGAGAGACAGACCCGGCCCAGGCCGTCCGCACGCACCTGAGATGGCCTGGACGGCCACGCGCAGAAAGCCCTTCACCTCGCCCTTCTCGCTGACGACGGCCACGCGGTGCACCAATGGCACGGGGTACAGCAGGTTGCTGAGGTACACGAAGGCCCTGGGGGAGGAGAGGCCGCGGTCAGAGCCACCCGCCGGGCACCGCGCCGGGTGGCGGCAGAGGTGGTAGGGCAGGCTCACGACACGACACTGCACATGACACTGCAAAGCAGAAGGGAGCGGGCAGCCAGGCGGGGGCAGGCGGGGCGGGGGCAGGAGCGGGAGGACGCGGAGGTGAGGGGGCGGTCTGAGCAGAGGACAGCGAGGAGGAGGGTTCAGCCTGCTTCAAGGAGGATGACCGGGGACGGCCTCGCTGACCTACGACCCTCATGCTGGGGCCGATGCCCCCCGTCTCCCCTGCCCGTTTCCCAGGGGCCCCTGACACTTGCGGACCCCACAGAGGCCCTCAGATGGCGAAAGACGGCTCAGAGGTCCCTGTGAGCCTCTCCAGGAACACAAGAGGCGAGAGGTCCGTGACGTCAGTCAGGGCCTGGGAGGAGGGCTGAACGGAGCCCCGAGGACGCCCCAGATACTGCAGCACTGCCTGGCACGGCCCCACCAGCCCCAGGGCCCAGAGGCCCCCTCTCCCGGCAGCTCAGCTGTGCACCTAGCTAGTGCCAGGACAGGCGGGCCAGAGGCCACATCACCCCGTGGTGCCCCCTCCCTGAGCCGGTCGACCTGTGAGATCTCCTAGGCAGCGGAGGATGGAGCCTGTGCTGCTCCACGGGTGGGCAGGTGGCATGAGTACAACCCCCTTCCTTTCAGGGCACCCTCCTTGCAGGGGACACCCCCCTCATTGGGGGGATCACCCTCCTTGGGGACATACCTTCCTTGAGGTGTGTACTCCTTGGGAGGGACCCCTCCTTGAGGGAGCATCCTGGTTTCCAGCCCTGCTCTACCCTTCACTCCAGCCCAAAGGCACGGACCTGGCAACCCTGAGCTCTGGGGGTGGGGGAGTTCAGGGTGTGGTCCTGGATGGTGGGAGGTACTGAAGAGGAAATGCAGGGGGTGAGGGGGCCCAGGTGGGGACGGAGGTATGGGAAGCTGAGCTGGGAGCCCGGGCACTGGCCTGGGTGGGGTGGGGACACTCGGGGACAGGAAAGCTGCGTCGCCCGTCACCCCGCCCCTCATCCAGGCTGGGGTCCCCACTCGATGTGCCGTGGGCACAGGCGGGGGGCAGGGCTGCCCCCAGGGCCCTGACTGCAGGCCCTGCGTCCCCTCTCCGGTGGGCTCCGAGCCTGGCCACTGCTGGCCTTCGCCCGCCGGAGGTCAGGACTCTGCACGCCATCCTCGCTTGTCCGTCAGCTCTGCCTCGAGTCACTCTGAAACTCATCGCCCGGCCCATCAGCCCTGGCCTCCCCCTTCCCCCACGGCCTCCACGGCTGCCAGAGGGGACCTGAGACCCGAGCAGACCCCACCTGCCACGGCCTCCGAACTCTTTGCATCCGACAGGAGCCCCAGCCCCTGCCGTGGGCCCAGCGCTGTTCTGGCCTCACGGGCCCTGTCTGTCTGCTCCCTCTGTGCACGGCCACCCACATCTCAGCCTCCGGGCCGCTTTCTGCACAGCTCTCCCCGTTGGCCCGAATTTACCAATAGGCCCAACCTCTGTTGACTGGTTTTGCTTTCTGGGCCCCCAAAGGCTGAGCTGGGCCCCAGGCGCCCCAGGGTGCGGCCTCCCAGGGCCTGCCACTGCGGCCTCCCGGCCCCCCAGCCTCCCGGCAGGCGGAAGCCCCCTCCCCAGCACAGCGCCTGAGGACACCCCCCAGCCCGTCCCTTCAGTGCGCTCTCTGCCCGACTGGGGGTGCGTGGGCACTAAGGCCCACTGCCCCCGCCACCACACAGGCAAGCAGAAGCCAGCAGGAGACGCTGGAGCCCGTAGAATGGAAGGCCTTGCCCAAGTCGCAGAAGGCATCGCCCAGCACCCACCGCGGGGAGTGGGCTTCCCCTCCCTGGCACCTGGGCTCCTGGTCCAGCTTGTCTGACGGAAACTGGGGATGGGAGCTGGGGGCAACCATGAAATGAGGTCCAGAAGGGGAGGAGCAGGGGCAGGACCCTGGCACAGAGCCAGCTCTGCTCCCCTGAAGCCCAGTCACCCCTCCCTGTCCCAGAGGGCTGAGGGGACTGGGTTGGGCAGCCCCCAGCTGCAGGGCCCTGTCAGCGCTGCCCTCCAGCCCTGTCTGCCCCTGGGCATAGCCTGCTGCAGAAAGCAGGGCCGGGAGACTTCCGGGAGCCCCAGGCGCTGGGCGGGGCAGGATGGGGAGGGCTGCCCAACCCCCTGCACCCTGCAGGGACCCACAGGAGGACCCACGGGGAGGGCACGCTGCCTCGGGCTGTGGGCTAGTGAGGGCACGATGCCTTCCTGAGGCAGAGTGTCAGGCTGTCCAAGGGATACCAGCCAGGGGGGCCCACTAGGCTCAGGCCGCCTCCTGGAGGGCTCGGGGGCAGCCCCCCAGGCGCTGGCTCCCGGCTCCCTGATGGCCTCTCGCAGCCCCCTGCAGGGGACCCAGGACCACCCCGAGGGGCAATGAGGGAAGGGAAGGTCAGCCCTCCTCCCTCCTGAGCCCACGGAGGCCAGGCCCTAGGCAGTCCAAGGCAGAGCACTCGGCGGGCCGACCCAGTCACGGCAGGCCCGGGGCAGGCGGGCGTCCCCGCTCCCCCAGGGCCCCGGGGCTGCACACGCCCCCTGCGGTCTCCTGGGGCACCTCCTGCTATGGGGCCCACGCATCTAAGGGGGCCGCACCCCGTGAGTCCTAAGGCTCAAAGCACCCCACTGGCAGCCTGCCACCAAAAGCTCCAGGGGAGACCGTGCGTGACAGCCCCTGAGGGCCCACCTGGGCTGGCACTGGAGCCCCCAGCACCGCGGGGCAGTCGGCTGGGGTCCCCTCCACTCACATCTCAACACGGACGCTGGGGCTCCCTCCCCAACGGAACGCCTCAGCTGGACTGGGGGCATCATGCTTCTAGGGGAGCAAACACAGCGCCAGAGATCCAAGCGGGGGTGCTGGGGCTGGCGAGCTACGGCTTCCGCGCCCTGTCTCACAGGTGGAGACGGAGGCCCGAGAACAGCAAGGCTGGGGGCAGATGCTCGGCTGGGGCGGGACCCCAGGCTGGCTCCGGGACAGCTCCCGGCTGTGGACACTGCACGCCATCGCCCCACGGCTTACTTAAAGTTCCTTAGGTATCAAGTCTTTCCTGATCTCACGAGATCTCCTCGTGCCAGAAAGGAAAGAAAACCCAGATGCTTAGGGTATGGTAAATGGCAGGGCTGGGGGCTTCGAGGGCCCCCCTAGTTGGAGATCGGGGTTTCCCAGAGAAAAAACGCCTGGAGTCCAGGATCACGCTCGCCCTCCCTGAACCTCACTGCTGGCCGTGGGGGGGGCTGGTCCCCACACTCCTGGGGGCACCAGGCAAGTTCGCACACAGGTCAGACGCAGCCCTGGGTGAGGGTGTCCAGAAGGCACGGCGGCCTGGCGGGACCCTCTCTCCTCCTTGCTGCCCCTTGCCCCGGGATGGTAACACTGCCTTCACCCAGAAGGGCCCCCCAGGTCTGGCAGCCCCTGCCCCTGGTGGCAGCACCAGCCTCGAGGGCAGGGGGCAGGAAGACCCCAGACCCCCCAAACTGACCAGGACGGGAGAGGGTGGGGCCTGAGGGGTAGAGGCTGGGCCCTCCAGACGCCCAACCAGACAACAATGCCCCCCACCCCAGGGGCCGGAGCAGCCCAGCCCTGTCAGGAGGACCCCGCTGGCTGCGGCACGCCCACCCACACACGGTGGCCCAATGCCTTGATGGAGACCATTCTGGCTGGGCGGCTTGGCCCTCAGAGAACACCCGACTGGGGGCTGGGAGCTCAGCCTCACCAGCCCAGACGGCACAGAGTGGACACGGCGGGTCAGTGCTTTTCCACCCAGAGTCCTGGATCCTACACTTGGGGAGGGGGCACCTGTCCTCCTTCCCTGGGACCGTCCATCCCAGATGGTCAGCCCCTCGCCCTCCTCTCTCGGCGGCTCCCCTGCCCACCCTTTTTCTGAGAGCGAAGGTCCAGGCGGGGAGGATCACGGGGGAGACTGAGCTCACAGGCCCACCCCTCCTACCCCAGGACCAGCCCACCCCACCCCCAGCACAGCGGCACGCAGGCTGACCCTGGACTCGGGGAGGCCCCTGCCGGGACCCTGTGCTCAGAAGCGAGGGCACCTTGAAGCAGGCTGAGACCCGCCGGAGACGGAGGGGGCCGGGGCGGAGCGTGGGGGAGCGGAGGAGGCAGCGCTAACCACGAGATTGGTGAGGTGCAGACGCATGCTGGGGCCACGGAAGCCTTTCCGGAGGGAGGCAAGAGTGGGCGCCCCCATTTCGCTTAAGCTTTGGAGAGAGAGCCAGCGGCTACCAGAAGGATAAAGGGAACCACACATGGGTCCTCCTCAGGGCTGGGCCTGCACAGCTGCTGCGCGGGAAAAGCCAATTCTTGCCAAACCAGAAAAATCAGGACGTTTCCAAACGAAGCCCCTCGCAGACGGCCGCGTGGGGAGCTGGCCTCTCGCGCGGCTTTGGTTTTGGTTGTTTCGTAACATCCCAGATCACGGGGGGGAGTGTCGGAAGGACCCAGCTCTTTCTGGCTGAGACTGCAAGAGCCCACCCCCATTTCTCCTGGTGACCCCACACCTGCCTGACACCCGGCTGCCCTGGCCCTTGTGGCCGGGCTTTCTGAGAGGCCTGCATGGGGCCAGCCCCGGGGGTCACACCTTCGCTTGGGTCGGTGGGGCAGGAAGCTGGGCTGGGGCATCTCAGGAGAGAGCCAGGGGGCCATCAGCCCCCACTCAGGGAGACAGAGTCAGAATAAACCCTCAATTCCCTCTAGAGAGCCTGCTTCCTTCCCAGAGGAACCAGAGAGGCTTCCACTCCAGCAGCTGCACCAAAGGGCTCCCAGAACAAACCCCGTTATCTGGGGACCAGCCTCGGC
The DNA here is from genome assembly GCF_049115385.1 of Moschus berezovskii. NCBI lineage: Eukaryota > Metazoa > Chordata > Mammalia > Artiodactyla > Moschidae > Moschus > Moschus berezovskii. Next base: position 947,647 of record NC_142463.1, on the reverse strand, counting down.
ACTGCTTCCAGCACTGGTGCTCCAAGGTCAAGACTTCCAAAACCTCCCTTCAGCCAAGCCCAGGAAGCAATCCCAGACTCCTACAAAGGCTGCCATTAAAGCTGTCTTCCAACTTTACAGACACACAGAATGTGTAAATTCAGTCCCTGTGAGCCGAGGTTTCTACTGCTACAGCTGGGTTTCTAGATCTTCCCTTCTTGCTTCTGTCCCATGGTGATAAAAACACAAACGGACTGTACTTGCCCCATCTGCCTGCAAGGCGAGCCCCGTGCCCTCTCCTGTACCTGGTCTCTCTCCTGTCTAGAACCCTTAATCACTGCCTCTCCTCCACAAAGGGCACCTCCCTGGACAGCCCAAGGCCAAGGGCACATCTGAACGTCAGGACGGATGGGGTGTTCTCCATCTTAGATGGAGACTAGCTTGGAGAGAGGCCAGACTGCCCAGGGCTTCAGAGGGAGGCCCTCCCACTGCCAGGCTTTGCCCTTCCTTCAATCCCCCCTGTGCCCCCCGACGGCCTCCTCCAGGTTCTGCTCCTCTCGCCATGATGGTGGCTGGGGGGCACTGGGAGCAGACCTGGACCCTCCGTCTCTTTTGGAAAACAGCAGAGGGAGGAACAGCTGCCTCGGCTGGTGGGCGAGGGGGCGCAAGGATGCCTGCCCCCACTTTTCCAAACATCCTGAGGCCCCTGCATGGGGGTGGGGGCTCACCCTGGGGTTCTGGAGGCCTCTCTGCGGAGACAGGCCCCCCTGGGGTTCTGGAGGCCTCTCTGCGGAGACAGGCCCCCCTGGGGTTCTGGAGGCCTCTCTTCGGAGACAGGCCCCCTGAGGTTCTGGAGGCCTCTCTGCGGAGACAGGTCCCCCTGGGGTTCTGGAGGCCTCTCTGCGGAGACAGCCCCCTGCGTGGAGCCTGTGCCCCAGGATGTCCTGCCTCTTCTGTCACTGGGCCCCTCCCCTCCCCGGCTGGGCCTCCCCAGGACGGCCAGGGGCGCTCTTGCGGCCTCACTCGCTCCCTGGGGGAGGCCAGCCCCTGCCTGGCCCCTGCGCCGGGGCGGCGCCCTGCGGTGGTCCACCGTGCCCACAGCAGTGCTCCTGAGCAAAAGAGCTGGTTCCTTCCCAGCATGCCGTCCTCAACCTCACCAACCTTCCTACTAAACTGAACAGGGGGGGCCGGTCGTAAAACGGGTCCCGGCCGTCGCACAGCACGTGCTCCGGAAAGACGTCGTCCTCCAGGTCCGCCTCCGCCTCCTCCTCCTCCTCCTCCTCCCCCACGCTCTGCTCCTCGGCAGGCTCGGTGGCGTCGGAGTCGGGGCTCGAGAAGGTGGGGGAGGGGGTGAGAGCAGCCATGCGCTCGCTCATGCATGTGTTGAGAAGAGGGTAGCTGTTGCAGCCAGAGACGACCGAACTGGGGTTAGTGCGACAAGACAGAAAGAGGTTAACACCGGCTCCTCGGGGCGGTCGCGTGCGGCCCGGCCGACGCACAGACCGCCAAAGGCACCACCTCCAAACACGAGGTGGCCCAGGGCGCGCCGTCCCCAGGCGTGGACACGCACGCACGCCCGCCCGTGGGGATGGTGTGCAGCCCCGGAAGGTTCCGGAAGGTCCCGGCAGGTGTGGTCCTGGCCAGGTGCAGCTGAGGTCGTGGCCGTGGTGAAGCCTCAGAAACCATGCCCATGGGGGGGCAGGGGCTTGGTGCAGCCCCCAGCCCAGGAGGCAGGGAACAACAGGCGTGGACTCTGGGCTCTGGGGGCACTCACACCACCGGTGACCCAGAAGGCCGGACCAAGCCTCATTCTCACCCGTGGCCAGGTGTCAGCTGAGGGCTACGGCCCCGAAGCAGGGGTGGGTGGCAATGCGGAGACCCCCTCCCCATCAGGGCCCACTGGTGTGTGGAGAGGATGATGGGGGCGGGGGAGCTCAGACCCCGGCGGGGCATTCAGGATGGAGGAGGGCCAGCGCCCGCCTCGGGTCAGGGCCAGGGCCCAGGCCCTCGCCACCCGCCAGGCTCCTCCCAATGTCTCAGTGCGGTGCGGAGGAGACACCCACCTGCCCACCAACCGGAACCAGGGGAAGCGGTCGTAGAAGGGGTCCCCTCCCGTCACCACGTTGTCGCAGTCCTCGGCGACGCTGGGAGGCACCTCGGCCGCCCGGTCATACATCTCCCGCATCAGGTCCAGCCGCTGCCTGCGGGCCAGAGCTCAGCGTGGGCCTGGCTGGATCGTCCTGCTCAGGGTGGCCCTCGGCTCAAGTGGGTTTGCCGGTCCTCAGAACCGGCTGACCGTGAGCAAGGGGCTTGCGGTTCAACACACGTTCACCACACACTTCTCTTAACCCCAGTGACAGCTACAGGGTGTCAGCAGAGGACGGAGCTGGGACTAGCCAGGGCAGGGGGTACCGGACTCGGGCACGGAGTCCTGGGAGCCGGTGAGCAAGGAACAAGGCGCTTCCCAAGTTATCACCCTGGAAAACCAGCAGGCTGTGGGAGAAACACCCGCGAGGGATATTTCCCTCAGGGGCCCAGGTGCAACAGGAAGGACCTGGGGGGACACTCATCTCCCAGGAGGGGCCACAGCCCGGAGAACAGGGAAGGAGCAGGTGTGCCTGTGAACACACATGGCTGGTGTGCCAGTGGGCCCGTGTCTGAGGGTGAGCGGGACCGCGTGTGCGTGCGCATGGCTGCAGGAGTGAGTGAGTCTGTGCTTCACTTTCTGTGTCTCAAAGTGTTCTGACGCCTCTGCGGCCTCACTGCCTGCGGAGACCCTGCCCCACAGTGAAGAACCCCTTACCCGGCCCAAGCCCACTCAACCAGCCAGTTCCCCTGCCCTAATCTCCAGGTGCGGGGCCAGGCCACCAGGCAACCCCTGCCCCAAGCCTCCAGTGCTGTTCTGACCGGCCGGTCCTCACTGTTCACCTTGTCCAGGTGTGCCCACGAATGCCTTGAAGAGGCTGTAGTGAGACCCCTCTTCGTCCCCGACGGCCCTGTGCCTCCCTTGCGTGCGGGTGTCCCTCCTTCTAGGGGAAGCTGAGCAACAGTAAACTTTTCTCCCGTGGCAAAACCCTGCCCAGTCACCTTCACCCAGTAAGAGTCAGGCGCTCACGGCAAGGCGGGCAAGTGGGGCCCTGGAGGCAGAGGGGAGAGGAGCCCCTGCCTTTCTCCCCCCAGCACCTCACCCGCCCCTTCCTCCAGCTTCAGCCTGGCTTTGGCAGAACAGAACACAGATCCTTTAATAAGCCTGGATCCAGCGTACTTTCTTTCGAAACAGGAAAACTAGCCGCCGGACATCCGCGTTCACTCCGCTTCCCACGCACCTGAGTTTCTCCAGCGTCCAGTAGTGGGTGGCCCCGTTCTTCTGATCTTGGACCTCTACGGCCACGATGGTGCGTGGGAAGGGGCGAGTCTCTCGGTCTTTGGCGGCCTCCGGGGGCAGCAGGTCAGGTGGCAGCGGGGAGTAGAGTGTGTCCGTGAGGAGGACAAACTGGAACTGGACCTGTGGGCGGTGAAGATGACGCCCGTCGGCCCTGGAGGCGGAGCCCAGCCCCGGAATAGCCTCCTCCTCGCGGGGGAGAGGAAGCTCCACTTCCCCCGCTCTCCGGCTTGCCTATGCGCTCCCCTTGGTCAGTGCTGGCCTCCCTTCAGCCACCTGCCCTCCTAGGGGTACGGGTCAGGGGCGTTCTGCCCCCTGGTGAGGAGACAGAGCCGCTCAGCTGGGAGTCCCACTGGGCTGGGAAGAGTGCCCTCGAGGTGCAGACGGCATGGTGGGGGCGTGGCGTAGCAGGGCGTGGGGCGTGGCGTGGCGGGGCGGGGGCGCGGCATGAGCGTGCCGTGCGTGACAGGGGTGTGGCGTGGACGTGGCATCAGCGTGGCTGCATGGGCGCGCCGGGGGCGTGGCATGGGCGTGGCATCGCGGGGGCGTGGCATCACTGTGGCGGCATGGGCGTGGTGCGGCGGGGGGTGGGTGGGGCTGGCGGGGCGGGGCATGGCATGGTGGGGGCGTGGTGGGCGTGGTGGGCGTGGCATGGCGGGGCCGGCCCACCTTCTTCTTGAGCTCCACGCTGATGGCGTTGGCCTCCTTAAGGAAGATGGCGTTGCCCCACAGCAGGTCCCGCAGCGATGTGAACTGGTACCACTTCCACTTCCGGAAGGCCCACAGCGCCAGCTCGCACTCCCGCTCGGTCCACTGGACTGTGCGGAGAGGCGGGCCCGGTCGATGCGGGGTGGGGGGCTCAGGCCCCCAGGGTCGCACCAACTGTCTGGGGCGCTCGGGAAGGGGTCGGGCAGGGAGACCTGCCTCAGGGAGCGGCCCTCGGGCCCCACAGCGGCCGCCGCACCCCCGGCGTGAGCGCAAGGGCCTGAGGGTCAGGCCGGAGCTCAGCGAGGGCTGGGGGCAGCAGTGGGGCGAGGGCAGGAGGACGGGCTGCGGCCTGGCACCCGCCCTCCACCCAGGCAGACGAGTCCAGACAAGGGCGTCCAGGTCACATCCGCGCAAGGGGCCAACCAGCGGGCCCAAGGCCGAGCTGGATGTGGACCCTGTCTGCGGGGCAGTCCTCCGCCCAGCAGCTTCGGGCAGCGGTGGGCCACCCAAGCAAACGCTCCCAAACGGAGCAGAGACCTTGTCCCTGGAGGAGCAGTAGCGCCCCTCGGGCAAGACTGCCCGGGTGGACGCAAGGTGCCCGCACGGGATGCTGCCCCGTCTTCCCCATGCTCCAGGCTGCCTCCCCCAGAGCTGCACCTGCACGCACAGGTGCCTTCCTGCTGCAGCACAGCCTCCCGAATCCTGCCTGCAGATCGGGGTATGCCGGGCAAAGGAGCGGACCAGCCGACCTGCAGGGAGTGCCCCAGGCCCGTCTCCTCAGGGAGACCCCTCCCCAGCGCCAGGCCGGCCCCGCCCGCCCCTGCCGGACACGACCCCTCACCTTCGTCCTCCGGCTCCTCCTCCTCTTCGTTCACCTCGGGGTAGTACCTGGAGTCCATCTGCTTCTGCAGGGCCTCCAGCTTGCTCTCGTAGTCCTGGGCACAGAAGCGCGCCTGTGGCTCCACGCGGAGACCAGCCCCCTGCGGCCCTCCCCGCCGGACGCGGCTCCCCCAGGGCCAGCTCCCGCGGCTGAGCGAAGGGCTGGGGGAGAGGGACCCGGACTGGGGGAGCCTCACCAGCCGCTGCTGCTCCAGCAGGTAGGTGGCCTCCTCGCGCTCCCGGCGGTACTGGTCCTCCAGCTCCTGGAGCCTGCAAGAGCGGCGGGTGAGTGCAGGCAGGCGGCCGGCGGCGGTGGGGGGCCGGGAGGGGCAGCCACGCCCACCTCTGCTCCATCTCCTGCTTCATGTCGATGCCCTGCTTCTCCAGCAGCTCGCGCTGGGCGAAGGCCCAGTCGACGGGCTCAGCCGGCGTCTCCGCGCAAGGCGTGCGCTCGCGCTCCTGCCGCGCCTGCTCCGGGTGGTTGAACCGGAACACGTGGCTCTTGCCCATGATAATGCGGTTTCCTGGGGGACGGGGACCGAGGCTGGAGGTGGAGAAGCTTTGGTCTGGGGGGCCTCGGGGAAGGGGAGGGGAAAGGGGAGGAACCCCCCCGGGGTCCCAGCGTCACCCTTCCCGGAGGGGAGGGGCCCCCAGTTGTCCGGAGCCAGCCCAGTGCCTCCTCCGCCCAGCGTCCCCCTCACCCGCCCACAGCGGGATGGCCTCCTCCCCCACCAGAACCTGAACACGCCTCCTCACGCTCCCGGATCCTCCCCTGGGCCCCACCCCTCCCAGCTGCAGTGATGTTTGCCAACAGTAGTGGGGCATCTCCACCATCCCATCCTCTCCACAACCTAGCACGTGCCACTCCCAGGCCAGCCTGGCCTCCTGCCCCGTGCCCTAGACGTGGCACCCCCCATCTGAGGGCTGGGCTTGGCCCCTCTGCCAGGCACTTCCCTTCCCGGCTGTCCCCTGGATGGCAGCAGAACAGGGGCCGGCCTGTTTCCAGAGCTAGGCTCCACCCTGTCGGCAGGACCCTCCCAGGCACACAAGTGCCCCCAGGGCAGTGCCAGCTGTCCCAGGACTGTCCTGCCTGGAGGCAGGGATCTCTATGAACTGCCTAGTTTCCTTCTGACTTTCTCCAGGAATCACAGCTCTACTCTGGGGCCTGCAAACGAGGCTCAGTCCCACTCCCCACAGGAGGCCCCCAGCCTGCAGGCGACTCCTCCTCCAGCCCCCGAGTTCCACTCCCTTCCCAGCCCAGGCCCTGCCCTGAGCCTGCGGGCACTGATCCTGAAGTGACAAGGGAGACAGAAACTGTTCTCTGGACCTGCCCTTGTCTGGCTCAACCAAGCGAGGACACCGGCCACGGGCGGCCCCACGAGGCCCCTGGGTCCAGGATGTGTGGTGCGATTCCCCTCAAAGCTGCCAGGACCACAAAGGCAGGGAGGGCTGTTTGGAGCAGCCAGAGAGGTTGGGATGTCAGGCTGGGGGTGTCACCTCTGCAACCCCAGCTGGGGCAGAGGGAGAGTCCCTTCGTTCTCAGCAGAGTCACCAGACATGGTGACACGACGGTCTGTCTTATGTGTCAGCTCGGCCAGGGAGAGTGCCCTTGTTCTCAGCAAAGTCACCCAGACACAGTGACACAACAGCCTGTCTCGTGTCACCCAGACACGGTGTTATGACAGTCCGTCTCATGTGTCACCCAGACATGGTGACATAACAGTCCATCTCACGTTTCACTCGACGGTCTGTCCATGTGTCAGCTTGGCCGGGGAGCAGAGCCCAGCAGTGAGCTCGGGGACTGATGTAGGTGTTGCTGAGGTGGGGGAACGTCTGTAGCTGGGGGGTACCTCCAATCATGTGACCTCAGGACAGGAGGCCACCCACAGGACGTGATGGGCCTCGGCCCTTGAGAAAAGGCCTTAAGAGCTAAACAGAGACGTCCCTGAGGAGAAAGTTCCACCTGCGGATTGCAGACCCGTCTGTCCAGCCCCCACCACCTCCCGAGCCAGTTCCATGGCAGAAGCCCCTCGGTAAGGACAGAGAGATGCAGCAGTACATACACAGTACATACGTGTGTGTGTGTACATACATGTTTCTCCTGTGTGTTTTATAACACCAGGGCACGAGGCCCAGCCAGGGGGCCGAGAAGCAGGGGTCGTGCAGCCCACGCCCCAGTCCCGCCGGGGCTCTGGACCAGGGCCCCTCGTGGAGTTCCGCCTCAGCGCTGCGGCCAACAGCCTTCGCCCCACCGCCTCCGGCCCTACAGTGCAGCCGGGGCACCTGCGAGCTGGCCAGGTGCCTGCAGCCCCACAGCCTGGGAGCAGGGGTGCACAGGCATGGGGAGTGGGGCGACCCCCGCCCCCACTGTACCTGACCGCAGGATGCTGGGCTCCGTGACTTTCTTGCCGTTGACATAGGTGTCCGCCCCTTCACAGGGCTCCAGGGTCACCACAGCTACAGGACAGCAAGGGACACAGAGGAGGACTGTGGGGGCCGTCACCCCGGCTGTTTCCCTGTCTGAGTCCAGCCAACTGGACTCAGTGCAAGGCCAGCAAGCTCTCAGGGTGGGGGGGCTCAACCCACCTGGGCACCTGGCACCCAGCTCTGGTCCCCCAGGCGCCTCCTCCCTGTGGCACCTCGATTGGGCCTCAAAGAAGCCGGAGGGGCATCTCAGCCCCTCACAGGCAAGGGAGGTGACACCCGGCAGGGAGGCTCTTGGGCCCCAAGTCAGAGCCAGGGAGGCTGTGCCAGGCACCCACCCCGCCCTACGGGGTCTCCAGGAGGGGCGGTCCTGGAGTCCCAGAGTCCCTTCTGGCTTTGTGTCCACCCCCCGAGGGCAGGGAGAGCTGTGGGGACAGAATTCTGAGAGAACCAATGTCCTCAACACAGCTTAAGGCCACCACCCCGAGGTGCCCCGATCACGGAGAGGTCACTGGTCTGCAGCCCTGAGGCTGGCCGGACACCCACCAGGATGCGTGCACTGGGTTTGGGGGCCATGCCCACTGTGACAACAGGTACCTCCCTGAAAAGGAAGACTGGCAGCGGAGACCCAAGGACAGGCCGGTCGGGGCCATGGACAGATGGCCACTCCCAGCCCATGGGAAGCTGCGGCCTGGGCTGTCCCCTTGATCTGGGCTCAGTGCCCTCCCGCCCATGAACGCCCCCACCAAACCCCCATCCGAGGAGGGAGCCCCGGGTCCCCAGCCCAACTGTCTAAGCACCTTTAGAATCGGGGTGGTTCCCAGGACAGAATAGGAAGCCGGAGAGGGGCTGCCCTGGGACTGATGGCCAGCAGCACTGGCTGGGGGCGGGCCGGGACGGTACCTTCACTTCCCCCGCGGGAGTCGCTCCGGAAGACACAGTGCTCCTCCTTGATGAAGTGCCCACTCAGAACAATGTCCTGCCGCTTCTCCGCGTCCTCCCGGCCCACCCTGCATGCAGCAGGCCGTCAGCACCGCGGGCCCAGCGCACCCGTGATGCCGCCCACCGGCCCACGCCGCCCCCCGCAGCCTCCTGGATGTCCAGCCCTTACAGGGAACGGCTGGAGAGCAGACAAATAGGGGCACAGGGGACACCCCCAACACCGCCTGGCCGCGGGGAGCCGCACTGCCTAGAGGGGCCCACAGCATCGCCACCAGCGCAGGGCCGGGCTTGGCGCCCCTCCCTGCGCCCCGCCCCTCGGCGCGCCCCGCCCTCCGCGCGCCCCGCCCTCCCCATGCCCGCCCTCCGCGCGCCCCGCCCTCCCTGCGCCCCGCCCCTCCGCGCGCCCCGCCCTCCGCGCGCCCCGCCCTCCGCGCGCCCGCCGACCCCCACCTGGTGATCCCATCCTTGATGTAGTAGAGCAGGCACTCGGACATGAGCGGGTCCTCGTTCAGGTTGACCAGATGTGGCGTCTGGGGAGACAGGGGGTCACCTCTCTTGGGAAGGGCTTGACCCTGGCTGCCCGCTGCCCTCTCTCCCTGGGACCACCAGCCCTAGGCCTGGCCTCGTGAAGACACAGTGTCCCCCAGCCTGGCTGAGAAGACAGGAGGAGACTCCGATGGGGACCACAGAGCCATGGGGGCAGCACTCGGGGGCGCTGGACGTCCAGAGGATCTGGGAATCCAGCTCTAAGCACTGGAGGGCGCGCGGGGCTTGGATGTGCAGGGCAAGCCTGGGCTCGTGGGGCCTGGGCCTGGTCCTCCACTAAAACCCAACCCAGGGGCTGAGGTCCCAGGGGGACCCAGGAGCCAGGAGGCGGGCTCGGGCCCTGGAGGCTGAGGAGCAGACAGGCTGTGAGCCAGCCAGGTCGGACGGACGCCCCTGCCTGTCCTCACCAGGGTTCTACCACAGCGCGAGTGACGGCCAAGGGGAGCACCTCCCCCGCGGCCCTGTCTAAGCGCTGCCCACCCCGTGCCAAGAGCAGCTGGGCGACTCCGCCCCACCCTCCCCTCCTCCCCTGCTCTCCCTCAGGGTCTCTGGGCCCCAACACTTCCTGACTTCCACCCCGTCCTGGCAAGGACTCTGCAGTATGGCGAGGCTGGACAGCTTCCTGCTGCCCACCTGGCTCCCTGGGGCCAGCTGTCCACACCCTCACTACAGACCCCTGGGGCCCCCTAGTAATCAGCGCAGGGTCAGGGCGACTTGGTCATCAGACATAGGACAGACCATCTCCAGCCACCCCGTTCCTAGAAGGGTGTCCTGCGCATCTCCAGAGGAGATGTCTGGGGGGGTTCTCCAGGGCCAGCCCCCTCCTGGGCAGTGTCCAGGCCTGGGCCACCAGCAAATCCCTCTGCCACCAATGAAGCCAAAAGACTGTGCAACTGGTGCCCCAAGGGCATGTGCATCCCAGCTCTGCACACTTCCCAGGGCACCCCCCCAGGGATGGGGCATCCTCCCATGGACAGGGCATCCCCCAGGGACAAGACACCCCCCCCAGGGAAACAGCATCTCCCCAGGGACAGGGTGTCCCTCCAGGGACAGGGCACCATCCCCCAGGGACAGGGCACCCCTCTCATGGACAGGGTGCCCTGCCACGGGTAATGAATCCCAAACAAAATTAAAAGCCTATCTGGACAGATGTGAAACACCCCCAGGGTGCCACTGTCCCCTCCACCCCCTGCCCGCCCAGGGCCCCAGACACCCTCCCTCCTGCCTCTGGGCCTCCGCACGTGCTGCTCCCTGGCTATCGGGCGGGGTGCAGACACAGCCTGAGGGGCCTGGCCCCATCCCCAGGGAGCAGCCACTCTGAGGGATGAGCCCTCACATGGGCGCCCCATTCTCCTCTTCCCTTGGGGCCCCACGGGCACAGCACTGGCTTCACATGCTGCCAGCTCCAAGACAGGCAAACACAGAAGCCCTTTTGTGGGATAAAAAGTCAACCAGGCACTCCCTCGCTAGAGAAGGGGCAGGGCCAGGGCCTGAGGAATCCTGTGCTGGGGCCAGAGTGGACTGCCACTGCCTCCAGGAAGGCTTCCAGGCTTGAAGCCCAGCTCCTGAGGGCTCTAAGGATCTAGCAGTCTTTGGCGGGGGTGGGGGAAGGGGGTGGGTGGGTCTGTGTACTAGAATCACAGAGACTTCTCCCCAGTGCTCGTGCTCGGCCCCACCTGAGCTACGGAATGGGGTAGGGGGCGGGGCTTGGTTCCATGTGAGGTCCTGGGCCACGGGCAAGCCTGGCTAGGTGCAGAAGAGGAGCCCCTGCTGGGACAGCCGGACTTACTTTAGCTAACCTCCAAGAGGACAGCTGGTTCCTGGCTCGTGCCCCCCAGCCCAGCCCTGCAGGCTCCTGAGGGGGCGCTGGCTCCCCCTGTTTCAGGAACCTGGTCTCAACCTAAGGGGCACATCCCACCCCTCAGGCAGCTAAGTGACCTGTCTGATGTCCTTCAGCCACAGAGACAACCCGTGGTGAGCAGGGTGGGGGGGCACACAGGGAAGGAATGGCTGTGGTGAGCGTGGCCGGGTCCCCGGAGCCAGCTTCCCTGCCCCCAGGAGTTGACAGCTGCTGAGGGCTGCAGGTCCCCCTTCGGTCCACACTGAGGCAGCCCAGGGAACTGGTCGGCTCCTACCTTTTTGGGAGAGAACACCCCCAGCGTGCCACCATCCTCCCGCATGGCCACACCCATCTCGGCCAGCAGCGCTTCCCTGGGGGACAGAGTGAGGGGGTCAGCACCTACAGAGGGTTTCATCTGGTCTGTGAGTTCAGGTGCCCCTTGGAGGGGCTGGTCCCGTCAGTGGGGCCACTGGTGACAGGCGAGGGGTCACTGGATGAGAGGGGACAGGTATGTCCCACACTGGACATGGCCACTCCTGGCTGCAAGACCCCAGAGCTGCACAAAGAGTCCCAGCCCCCACCGCCCAGCTCTCCATCAGGTGGTCTGGTCCCAGCCCCCACCGCCCACCTCTCCATCAGATGGCCTGGTCCCAGCCCCCACCGCCCACCTCTCCATCAGACGGCCTGGTCCCAGCCCCCACCACCCACCTCTCCATCAGATGGCCTGGTCCCAGCCCCCACTGCCCAGCTCTCCATCAGATGGCCTGGTCCCAGCCCCCACCACCCACCTCTCCATCAGACGACCTGGTCCCAGCCCCCACCGCCCACCTCTCCATCAGACCAGCTGGTCCCAGCCCCCACTGCCCAGCTATCCATCAGACGACCTGGTCCCAGCCCCCACCACCCACCTCTCCATCAGACGACCTGGTCCCAGCCCCCACTGCCCAGCTCTCCATCAGATGGCCTGGTCTCAGCCCCCACCGCCCACCTCTCCATCCGGATGGCTTCCGTCCGCCGCAGCTTCTCCTCCCAGGTCTCGTTGAGCTCGGCAATGATCTTTTCTGTCTCCTGGGAAGGAAGACAGAAAACAGTGAGGTCAGGGTGGGGGGCAGGCAGTGCACAGAGGCTTGGATGCCAGGCAAAGGGAAGATGAGTAGCCAGGTGTGCAGGATCCGACCCCCAATTCCGGTCCATCTAGGCAGCATGAAGTCTGAAAGAGCAGGTGAAAGGCTGAGGGTCAGCGTGTGTGAAGCAGGCGCGTCTCCTGTGGATGGAGAACAGAGGGGGGGCCGACTACACTGGGAGAGAAGCAAGTGCACGTCGAGACGCTGAGTCGCTGGTGCCGAGGCTCAGGCACCCCCAACCGCGGGGAGACCGACCACGCGCCCAATCTCCACGCTGTCCCCCGCTCCCTTCCCGGCCCCCAGCCCCGGTGGGACCCCCACGTCCTTGGTGGAATCCCACACCACAGGTGGAACCCACACTCCGCTGGGTCCCCCAGCACAAGGGGGCCTATGCCCTGGGGCGACCGCACGCCCCCTCGCCAGCCTGGCTCTGTCCCCTGGGCCTTTGTCCCCTCCATGGTCTGGGCTCACCATCCACTGCTCACAGCCGGCACCGAGTACCCATCTGCTGAAGGAAGCCAGTAACCAGAACCCTACACGCAGCTCGCCTATGGCCAGCCAGGGGGTGGGCGGCCATGCCAGGGTGGGTGCAAGCACAGAGACCCGGGAGGGGGCGCAGAGGCCCTGGGACGCCTGCCCGCCCTGGTCAGCAGATGGACCCCGTGATCCTGGACAGGGAGCACTGGGCTCCTGGGCGGGCACCGGTGGGTCTGGGGCCAGGATGCAGCTGCGTCCCCCGGCACTGCTCACGCCGCCTCTGACCCTCTGCCTGTGACCGTCCGAGAGGAGGGGTCTCGCACCCCATGCCCGCCGCCCGAGCCCGGCCCTGCCTCACCTTCAGCCTTTCGATGGCCTCCTCACTGCCCGGGGCAAACAAGATGCGCTCGTGCAGGCTGGACACGGAGGCGGCGCGGCTGGACAGGGCCGAGAGCGAGGACGAGGGGCTCACGCCCACCAGGGCGTTGGTCACTGTGAAGAGATTGTCAGGGGCTGGGCTCAGCGCCACCCCGCCGCGGCCGCGGTTGTTGTTCTCAAGGTCGGACACGCCTATGGGGGAGGCGGGGCACACAGACGGGAGGAGAGAAAAGAGGACCAAGGTGGGAAAGGCGGGAGACGGCAGCACGCAGGACCAGGAGCTGGCGCCCAGGCGCACATGCAAGGCTGCCCCCGCCTGGGGCCGCTGCTCCCCTACCGGCTCGCCAAGCCCCACTGCCCTCTGCCGGCCCCACCTGGCGGCCCCCTGAACCCAGGCCCTGAGGCTCACCCTCACCCTCTCCACCACCCCACGCGCCCACTGCGACCCCGAGCTGTGGGGGCCGGGCTGCACTGTCGACCCCACTGAGCACCCTGGCAGAGAGTGAGCCGTGGGACCTCCTCCACCCCACACACTGCTCTGAGACCCCCCACGGCTGAGAGGCGGGGGCTGTGACACCCCTGGGGCAGGGGGTGCCCGGGCCCCCCCCGGCAGAAGCAGACAGCAGAGCGGCCGTGAACGCAGGGCAGCACGGGGTGCTGGGAAGCCAGGGCGGCCTGCAGCTCCTGGGTGGGGAGGGGGCACCAAGCTCCTCTCCTGCCCAGGGCCAGTGGGGGACGCAGGCCAGAGGGGCCTGGCAGCAGACTCCTGGCATTTCCAAGGGAGGGGGCTTGGGCTGGGTAAGGTCAGGGGAGGCTGGGACAGAGCCAGCCACCAAGCTGTCCTGGCCTCTGTGCTGATGTTCAGCATTTCCCAGGCCTCTAGAAACACGGGGGTCAGAGCCTGACCTCAGCCACGCTCAACTTCAAGAGGCCTTGGCTGCTCCGGGGCTCCCCGTTGCCTTAGTCACCCAGCAGACACGGGGGTGAGCCAGGAGCACGGCCCACAGGGCGCGTGAGCGAGAGGACGCTGGTCCTCCAGCCCCAAGGAGGGGACGGCCTCAGAGGGGGTGCGCCCGCCCCGTGCTGCCCTACGCCCGCGGGCCGGAGGAAGCGGGGTGCACAGAGAGCAGGGGATACACACATCTGGGTCCTCCGGGCACAGTGCTGGCTACGGGGCAGGCGTGGGAGAGACAGAAACAGAAGAGCAGGTTTGTCTCCAGAGGGCACGTCCCAGGCCAGGCCTCAGGCGGGGCGGTGGTCCTCGGCGGGCGCGGGGACGGCCCGGCGCCTCCTGCCCACGCGGCTTCCAGGAAAGCCGTCGCTGGCCTGCTCGGGCCAGCCGCAAACCCAAACACGCAGCCCCCCAGGTCCCTCCAGGACCCTGGCCCCCCACCCAGAGGCCACTCAGCCCTAGAACCCGCCGCAGAGCCTGGGCCTCGGGCCAGAAGGGCCGCCATCGGCGGGCGGTGGTCCCAGGAAGGAGCTGGGCCGCAGCCCCACTGCCCCACCGCCCTGCGGGGACAGGCGGGCACAGACACTCACTGTCGGCGATGTCGCCCAGACCCTGGGCGTAGAGCAGGTCCCGCAGCCGCGTCACCTCGTCCTTCAGCTCTCGGATCAGCTTGTTGTTGGGGTCCTCATTGATGACGGCGTTGCAGCGGATCTGCTTGGCCCGGTCGGCATACCTGGGGGGCAAGGGGGGCTGGGGGCTGTGCACCTGGCGGCCGGGGGCACCCGGAGCCCCACCCACACCCACCTGCGGGGGCACCGACCCACAGGGGCTCAGCACTCGGGGAAACCAAGGCCCCAGGAGGGGACGGGACGGGGGGATCTTCTCCCCATGGGGAACCTTTCCCACTTGGCCCTGTGACCCCGGGGTGCACGGAGCAGTCTAACCTGCACCCCAGCCCTGTGTTCCTGGAGAGGAGGCGAGAGCGCCCAGCCAGGCCACTGAGCAGCACCCTGGCCAGTGGCACCTACAGACACGCCTGTCCCCAGGGGTTCACTAAAGACTCCCAGTGGCTCCATGGTCGGGGTGACCCACTCAGCCCAGAGCACTGCTCTCCCGGCCTCATTTCGAGGGCCCGGGGCCACTCGAGGCCACAAGCGATGGGACACACAAAGAGGCCAGTGAAGTCCTGAGGGCCCTGCCGGCCACTGGGAGCAAGGGGCCCAGCAGAGCCGGCCCCCGGTGGAGGCGCCTGGAGGGTCCGCTCCCGCCCCCCCCAGCCCCCTCGGGACACACCTCAGGGTGCTCAGCGTCTCGTCATAGTTGATGTCCGCGGGGCTCAGCGCCGCCACCATCGCGGTCCTGGAGTTCCCGCCTGTGGGAAGAGACCCAGTGGTCCCGGCCGAAGGTCAGCCCCGCCCACCATCCCATCCCCCACCCTCCTGGCGCCCCCCACAACAGGCCACTGGGAGGGAGCAGACGGCAGGGGGCCGGCCTCCCTCTTGAGCCAGGCACCTGGCTTGCCTGTATTCTACGTATAAAACTGCTTTTCTCACGTTTGGGGTCACATTACAACAAGCAGCCACCCCCCTCCCTACGATAAAGAGGCACGCTGTGGAGGTTTTACGGCATTTACTGGTGGATAAGGACTGTTTCTGTCCAACAGAGATTTCACTTTGGTCCCTGTCATCTGAGATGTATTTCCCATCAGACTCCCGGCCCGGGTCTCCCAGATGCAGCGTGGCGTGAGGAAGCCAGCCATCTGACTCCATTCTCCTCTGGGCAGCGGGTCCTGTTGGGCCAGGGCTGGGGTGGCCCCAGGACTGCTGCTTGCCCTGCCCTCGCTGGGGCTCTGGACGCACTGACCCCAGGGCCGCGTTCTCAGGGAGCAGCCCCCCCAGGGACTGCAAGCTGACAGTATGAAGGACTAGGAGTGCAATGCCCACCCTGGGATGGGGCCTGGGTGTGGCCCCGGGGGAGAGGCCAGGTGAAGGGACACACACACCTGTGACTCTCGTATTCCCCCCCGGGGGGCACTTTCCCCCTGTCTCCCACCTGCCTGGCGCTGCACCCGATGTGGCCCACGCCAGAGACCAGCCAGGTTGCTTCTGGGGGTCAGGGTCACGGCCCTTGGTAGCCATGCAGCCAAGGAAGGCCCCAGAGCCCCAGTTGTCCACAACCACCCAGGACTCAGCTTACCCTTCTGGACATCAGTCCCCCCAACCCCCGCGCCCTGCTATAAGTGTAGGCAGCGAGGACCCCAAGGCCATTTTAGGTGGAACACATGGGTGTTGGGGTGTCTCAGGCTCCATCTCCCTCTCACTGGCTCAGAGCTCAGCTGGAGGGGAGGGCGGGGAAGCAAGGCAGCTCCAGATAGCCAGCAGGGCTCCCAGGGGTCACAGACGGCGGGAGGCAAGGCCCTGAGATGGTCAGGGCGCCACTGCCCCAAGCCGGGGCACCAACACGGGGGCTGCAGGTCTGTGGCCCCGAGGGCCACCTGCCCCCAGCCTGGTGGCGTAAACCCACGGCTGACACCGCCCTGGTCCCCTGGGAGGAGCCCCCGGGCTCACCACTCAACCAGGGAAGGATGGCGCCCTCTGAGACGGAGCAGGGGCGAAGGTGGCACCCGGCAGGTGTCAGATCCCAGGCCGGGCGAGTCCTCACCTAGGTTTTCCCGGAGGAGCCAGGTCAGCACCGAGTCTCTGTAGGGAATGAAGTCTGTCTTCTTCTTCTTCTTGTTCTGTAGGGGACAGACATCCAAGGTCAGCCCCGAGCCCACCTGAGGTGGGATCAGGGGGGGCATGCACGGGGCACGCGGGATGGCTGCCCAGGGCTCGGGGCCGGGCCTGCCCTCACGGCCACTCCCCCCAGACCCTGGGCGCCCCCGCTGGGCCTGGAGCCGGGAACCTGCCAGCACGTTCCTCAGCCTCCCCCGTATCTGTCCCAGCCCCTTGGGAGCCACACCGACACGGGCCGCTGCTCTTCAGGCCCCAAGGGGAGCCTGCAGGACCGAGAGAGTCCTGGAAGTCCTGGCTGTGGGGCAGGGTTACTGAGCGGGTTTGAGAGCACCCAGCCCCCAGAACTCCTCCTTGGCCCAGGCAGGCTTTCCTTGGCAAACTTGGTGGTGACAGACTCGACGTGCACCTTGCGTTTCTACTACTTCACCCTTCAAGGGTGAACCTCTGCCGCCTCTGTCAGACTCATTTCCACAGTAAATGCCCCCTGCTCACGCAGTCGCCCCATGAGGCGTCCTAGCTGGCAGCTCCCTCACAGGCTCTTCCCTCTGCTCCGCCTGTGTTGTCCAAGCACCTCAGCCCCAGGACCATCGTCCCCCTGACCCTCGTCCTGCTGCCACCCGGCCACCCCCGCCCGCTGCTCCCTACATGGCGGCCCGAGGGCGCGTCCAGATGCCGCCAGTCTTCACCAGCGCGCAGCTGACCCATGGCTACCTCCCACCACGTCCCAGCCAGTGCTTCCCGATGCCGCTGGGAGCAGGTCAGGCCGGGCCCTCGGGCCTCACCACCTGCAGGCACCCACGCTGCTGCGTCCAGGGCCGACCCTCAACTGGCTGCTCAAACCCGTCCTGCCCAGCTCCTGGACGTGCGCACGGCGCCTGACGGCCCCTCCCTCGGCCCGTGGCGCGGCTCCCCGCGGCTCCTCCCGCCGGCGCGCCCCGCGATGCCGAGCTCTGCGCCTCCTCACGCGGTTTCTCGTGCTTCCCCGAACAGCTTGTCACGGCTCGTCACGGGATCCCTCACGCGGCTCTAGGCCCCACGGTTCCCACACGCTGCGCGCGCGTCCCTCACACAGCGCCTCGCACGCTTCCTCTGACGCTGCCTCAGCCCCCAGCGCCCGCAGCGTCTCCGGTTCCTCAGAGCTGCACAGCGTCCCGTTCCCTGCCCGCTCCCCTCACAGAGCCCCTCACAGCCGCTGCGGGACCCCCGCCACGGCTCGAGCCTCCTCCCACGGCTCCTCACACACACCCGCTCGGCACCTGCACAGCCGGGCCCGCTCTCTCAGACGCCGTGGGGCTCCTCTCCTGCCTCCTCACCAGTCCTAAGCTGCATCCTCCCGCTGCCCCCCACGCTGACCAAGCTCTTCCCAGCTCACGCCTCGGGGCTTCACAGCTGCTCCATGGCACTGCCTGCCCTCCCGGCTCCTCCACGAGCCCCAGGCCCCGGACCTGGGGCCGCCTCCCCCGTGACGCCCCCCAGGCCATGCCGACAAGAGGCTCCCACTCGGGTCACGCTCACAGCCCAGCCCTGTCCTTCACGAGGCTCGTCCCTGTTGGTTCACAGTGATCTCCTGGTCTCCTGCCGTCTCTCACCCACCCGCAGGCTGCTCTCTGCTCACGGGCCCAGCCCAGCTCCGGGCAGGGCTGCTGTGTCCTGGGCTCCCACGGCCTCCCCCTTCCCCACCAAAGGCTGAGACCTTCCCCCAGAAGAGGGGAAGTGCTGCTTACCTTGTTGGGCCCAGAATCCTGCAAAAGCAAAGACAGAGTCTGAGGACAGAGCTCTGGGCCTGGGGTGAAGGTCCAGCTCTGCCCACACCCCCCGCACCCCACAGCTGCCCCTCATGGCCGCCAGCCCCTGCTTTGCCCTCAGCCCGATGGAGCAGAATGTGAGGTCGCTGCACCCCACACCCTCCAGCAGGCCGAGCCCTCACTCGAGGGTCTCAGCTCCTGACGGGCAGCCTGGGGGGCACCCAGGGTCAGCACCCGGAGCCCAAGGCCACCCTCAGGACGCGTGAGGGAGACGGCATGTCCTGGTCTCACAGGCCGCCAGCCAGGGACTCCCTCCCCACACTCTGAGGCTTTCCCGTGGGCCCAGCCCCATAGCACGGACAGGGCCGGGACAAGGGGCCACTCTAAGCATCCCCCACCCCCGCCCCGTCCCCCGGGCGGCAGCACCCGGGGCCCGCTCACCATCTCGGCCAGCGCAGAGATGACCTTGCCCAGGGTGGTCAGAGACTTGTTGATATTGGCTCCCTCCTGCACGGGGATGACACGGCCGGATGTCAGGTGGCCTTGGAGCCCCTCGCTCCCGTGGGACCCCAACCTGAGCTGGGCTGCCCTGATGGAGGCCCAGCGCCCAGCCCCATGGCCTGGGGGGCCTGTGAACCCTCCCGCCCTCCCCAGCCCATGATGGCAGGACCAAAGGTGGTGTAGGAAATCAACTCCCCTTCCCGCCACCCTTTGTGGCTGCCCCCACTGGGTGTCAGTCCATTTTCCCCTGAGCTGCAGTGCCCCCTTCTCC
This sequence comes from Moschus berezovskii, assembly GCF_049115385.1. NCBI lineage: Eukaryota > Metazoa > Chordata > Mammalia > Artiodactyla > Moschidae > Moschus > Moschus berezovskii. The sequence goes on along the minus strand of NC_142463.1, from coordinate 928,764 downwards.
TCAGATCACCCGGGCGTCAGGCCCCACTGGGCAGTCGGTGGTGGCAGGTGTGGACCCTCGTGGGGGTGGCCCTACCTTCAGGCGTGTGCCCTTGGCCCCCGTGGAGTCGGCCCGCTCACTGCCAGCCAGGTCCACCAGGCTGATTTTGCTCACCTGTGAGGACACAGGCGTCACATGCACACATGTGGGAGCTGCGATGCCCAAAGGGGCCAGTCTCCCATGGGTACGGCCTGTAGGGCCCACCCTCCCGGGCCAGTGTCGTCCACCGTCAGCTCTTCCCACTCTGCCGTACAAGCCCACCACCCCGGGTAGGCTGCGCCCCACCCCGCACCCGGCGCCCTGCTGGCCCCTGCGTGCTGGCTGCTCTTCACTGTCAGCCACTCCACAGGCCAGGTTCACTGTACAGTGAGATTTGAACCCAGTTCCGGGAGCCCCTCCGCCACTGGTCAGCTGCCCTGTCGGGGTGGTGGTGCAGCTGATCCAGCAATGGGTAGGGACCCCGGCACTTGCCCAGGCTGGGCGGGCCGCCACATGCTCCAGGGAGAGGCCCACGCCCTTCGGTCTGCGGAGGCTCCAGGCAGGACCCCCCTAGTGCCCAGAGCCTGAGGGGCGGGAGTGGCAGGCAGCCTGCAGCCTGGCCAGCTCAGGCCCTGTTCTGTGCTCCCGCCCTCCCAGGTCCCCGGAGGATGGGGCCAGGCGGAAGCGACCGCAGTATCATCAGGGACTGAGGGACCCCTCTGCCGACCCCAGGGAGATGCCTGCGAGAACCCTGTCGACAGGAGGCAGCCGAGCTGTCCCGGGAACAGGGCCTGGATAGCAGCGTGGGCGTAGGGGCCACCAGAGAAAACAGTATGCTGAGCGTCAGGGCCACAGAAGGCGCCCGCCCTGCTGCCCCTTCCGGCACCCTCAGTCAGCGTGTCTGGTAAAGGCCCCAGGAGACGAGGCCCCTGTCCTGGTCCACTCACAAGGCCAGGGCGCGTAGGAGAGGCATCTGGGGTGGGTGCGTGGCGGGGTTTTCAGCACAAGCGCTCCTCTGTGCTCACAGAGGCCGGCGCCCACGGTCAGGGGGTGCCCCCAGCCTGTACCATGGCCCACAGTCAGCCAGCGACAGGCGCTCACTCTACCTGAGGCCTTCAACTCCGCCCTGGGAGGGCCCCAAGGCGTCCCTGGGCAGCGGGGCTGTCCTACGGTGCAGCCCAAGGGACACCCTTCCCAGGCCCCGTGGGTTCCACGATAACTGCCTGGCAGGAGGCTCATCTAAGGTCCCGGCCCCTCAGCTGAGGCCCGTCCACTCCCAGGTGGCACCCAAGGCCGAGATGAGGGGGCCTCTCAGGCCTGGCTGCCTCTCCCTGAGGCCAAGCTGGGCAGTGGACGGTCAGCGCCCCGTGAAGGCGCCACCTGCCCCTTGCGGTCGACGCCCAGCGTGGCCTCCTCGCCCGCCTGACCGGCCGCCCCGCCCCGCCCCGCCCTCACAGCTCACTTTCTCTGTGGTGATGTTGGTCTCCGCATCGTGGCGCTTCTGTGTGAAGATGATGTTGAAGACGGCGTGCGAGCGGCTGCTGGTCTCATTCATGTTCGTGGCTGCCACCGTCCTGGGGAAACGAAGCCACACACGGTCACCGGCGTCCCACGGCTGGACGTGAGGGCCGCCGGTGGTGCCAGCCTGCTTGGCAAGGACATGCGAGGGCCGCCGGGGCCGTGCTGTCAGAGCTCGGGCAGGGCCCATGCCATACTCTCGTCCACTGCGGCTCTGCAGCCCCCAGCTCGAGCCTGGCACTCAGGGCACCATGACTAGGGGGGCATCTCTCAGCTTCCAGGGCTTCAGCAGAGCCCAGCTATTGCTCACTCAACGCCTGGGGCAGTGGTCTGTGGGTAGTGACGTGGAAAGGCCCCCCAGGAGGGGAAAGAGGGTTCACATGCCACGCCAGCTGCTCCAGGAGAAGGTCTGAGGCTGCCTGACCAGAGGCCAGTGTTGGACCCAATGCCACCGACCTGCAGAGCCCCCGGGGAAGCCCCCAGGCTGGGTTCACTGCCGGACAGCTCCCTGCACAGAGAGGCCCCCGCGGGGCCACAACCAAGTGCGGGTGTCAGCTACCGACGCAGTCTTCCTCACCCTCCCAGGAGCCCCTGGGTAGTAGATGGGTGGCTGTTACCATGACAACCAGGGCAGACCCTCCTGGGCTGGGAGGTCCAGGGCATTGCAGCCACAGAGACCAATAGCTTGTGGCTGGCAGTGCCTTGAGGCTAACCCTCTCCACATGCCCCGAGCAGGCAGGGCTGGGCCTCACAGCCTGGCCCCACCCAGGGCAGCCATCACCAGACCCTCGAGGAGGAACAGACCCTGTGTAGGCGAAGGCGTCCCCTGCACTGTGCACGCTGGAGGTCCCTCGCAGGCTGGCATGTGCCTTAAATGGCCGTAAGCCCAATGGGGGCCCTGGACAAACTCATGGGGACACCAACAGGCGCAAGGACCAGGCTCCCTCGGAGAGGCCTGAGGCTGCGCTTGTGATGGAGGGGCATGGAGGGTGGGACCCGCACACACCGGGCCTTGTTCCCTGAGTCCATGAGGTCTTGGATGTCATTGTAGGAGGTGACTGCCAGCTTGGACAGGTCCTCCACGTAGGGACCCAGCAGCGGATGCTCCCGCACACGCAGGTTGCCCTTGTTCTTGGGGTTCAGGAGGTCACGGACACGCTCGCAGTAAATCTCCATGTAGCTGACCTGCAGGACAGAGTTGACATCAGGGACCCCCGAGGTGGGGGAAACTGGGTATACCATGTGCCCAAGTCACCCGCTGGGACCAGGGCCCCTGCTGGAATGTGTAAGTAGAGGTATCAGCCCACCCCACCTGCCTGGCCCTGCCCACCCACGGCCATGCTGGGGGCTGGCCCAAGGAGGTCACACTGGGGCCACCTTGCCCACAGCCCCGCCCAAGCCATGCAGCTCCGAGTAGCTGCTCAATAAACACCATGGCGATAACACTGCCCCTTCCAGTGTCCAGCGTGGGGCGGGCATATTTGCAACATACATGTGAGAATGACAAGATACGGGCACAGACCAGTGCGGGGACTGGCTTTAGGTCAGAAAAGCCACGCTCCAAGGGACGGGCCGGGGGAGACCTACCTCCACGGAGTAGGACATGTTATCGTTGGTGGTGTCGCTGATGCGGGAGAAGAGGTCCTCGCAGAGCTGCCGGGAGAGAGGATACAGGCAGACGTGAGGCTGGGCTGTCCCCAGAGTCCTGCTTCTCGAGGTAATGGGCTCCTGCACCCCAGCAAGGATTCTGCTCCCCAAGCCCCTCCCACACCCTCATGGTCCACCTTAAAGGCACCGAGAAGGCCTGCAGCCAAGGAGTCACTGTCTTCTGATAACTCAGGGGCCCCCCGGCTGACGTCTGATCCTCTCCTGCTCCTCCCGCCATCCTCACCTGCATGCGGTAGAGGATCTACCATGCTGCAGACCACCTGAAATTCTCCCCTCCCTGACCAAGTCCAGTGCTGACCAGCTCAGGCTTGGAGACATGCCTAGCGGGCACCCCCTGTCCTGAGCACCTCCCCCTGCCTGGACCACCAGCCCTCACAGCTCTCCCCGGGAAAGCCTGCCCCCACCAGCAGTTGTCCCAGCCTTCCTGTCATGGGTGTGACCGTTGTGGGCGCTGGCCAGGGCCGGGCCGCTCCCGCAACTCCCCATCCATGGACCCGGGTCTCCAGCCTCTTCACAGCCAGTCTGCCCCATGCTGCTTCCCGCCCAGGCCCCACCCTCCTTCCTGGTCCCTGCTCTCTGGAGGGCCTGTTCCACCCTCCCCAGGCCCCGCCCCAGGCCCCGCCCCACCCAGCTTCAGACCACACCCCATCTGCACGGCCTTCTTCAGACCCTGCCCCACTTCAGGCCCCGCCCCGCCCCAGGCCCCGCCCCACCCAGCCTCAGGCCACACCCCATCTGCACAGTCTTCTTCAGGCCCCGCCCCGCCCCACCCAGCCTCAGGCCACACCCCATCCGCGCAGCCCTCTGCAGGCCCCGCCCCAGGCCCCGCCCCGCCCGCCGCGTGCCTGTGGGATGATGCCCTGCTGGTCCTTCTCCTGCTTGCCCATCATGGTGTAGGACTTGCCGGCTCCAGTCTGTCCGTAGGCGAAGATGCAGACGTTGTAGCCTTCGAAGGCGTGCTGCAGCATCTCCTCGCCGATGTCACGGTACACCTGCTTCTGCGAGGCATAGTTGATGTCTTCCGGCTGCAAGACGAGAGGGGAGCAGCTGCAGGAGGCTGGGGTGCCGAGCCCTCCGCCCGCCAGGTTCACTGAGCGCCCGCATCGCACCAGGGGCCTCTGGGGGCCAGGGCCAGTGCGGTATGGAGGACGCCTGCCCGCCCACCCCCTCACAAGACACCTGGAGAGGGAAAATAATCTGGGGGGGGCGGCTTCCGGAGGGAGCGGTAGGAGGAGCCGTCAGTCTAGGGCCGGATAGAGTGGAAGGGCGTTTCAGCAAAGGGAACAGCACGTGCAAAGGCTGGGAAGCGGGAGTACATGACGTGGTGCCTGAAACCAAGCTTGGTGTGGCAGCCGTGGGGTGACAAGATGGGGCTGGAGAGGTGGCAGGGTAGGAGCCCGTGGGCTGGGCTATCACTCCTGGACACTGTCCTGAAGACACTGGTCTCTTTAGGGGGGGTCACCCTGACTGTGGGAGAGGAGGGGCTGGAAGGTGAAATGGGGAGCTGTGGGACCAGGCTCTCAGAGATGTGACCCAATGTGGGCCCTGGCCCAGGGGCAGAGGGCCTGGATGCTGTCTAGGTTGCAGAGGGCTGGAGGATGGCAGGACTGGGTGTGGACAGGATGGAAGAGGCAGGGGGTGAACAGCCCAGAGGCCTCCCAGGCTCCCAGGGGAAGTGGAAGGAGGGCGTGGGCAGGCCGGTGCCAGGTGGGCAGGCTCAGCTTCACACACTGAGCCTGGGCCGTCTGGGGAGAGGGGAGGCTGGTGGGCTGACAGCCCCTTGGTCCCTGTCCCAGTGGGGCCGTGCACAGGGCACCTGCGCTATGACCTTCCACACACAAGGCGACTGAGGGGAGCAGGCCCCTCCCCCGGGCCTCCACCCAGCCCATACCTCCCATACCGGCCCTGCGGGGAGCGGGTGGGTCCCTCACCCCGCGGGCTAAGAGAGGTCAAGGGACTGGCAGACGGCCACACAGCGAGCAGGGCGGAGCTGGCCAGCACCCCCGGAACCCCAGCCCTGGGCTTACCGAGGTGTGTGACCAGTAGGAGTAGTCGAAGCTGAAGCTTTTGGGCGTCTCCTTGGGCTGTTTGGGGTTAACGATGGCTGCGGGGAGGGAGACAGACATAATGGTTAGTGCTGCCTTGCAGGGACACACTGACTCTGGACATGCCCAAGAGGAACCCCAGGGCAGGGAGAAAGGGTCCTCAGAGGCCTCTAGCCCCAGAAAATCCAGCCCTTCCCAGAAATGGGCAGGGATGAGGCAGATAATCCTCTGTCATGAAGGCAGTGCAGAGCAGTCCCTCCGTGCAGGGACCGGGCGAAACGTAAGCCCATGGCCATCCCCTCCCCTTGGGTCCACACTGCTCGCCTCCCCAGCCCTGGTCTCTCCCGTCTGTGCTGCACGCACGGGCCCTAGGAGGCCCGGGAGACCGTCAGTCGCCGCCGCGGCCCCACTGCTTCTGGGGCCCGGCACACCCGTGCGCTCGCCCGTGTCCAGGGCGTGCTGGCTGTCCCTCTGGGGGACACCACGCATTCTGCTCCTGCGGGGCCTGCACGTCCACTCTTGGGGGCCATGGGGCTATCTTCTGCTCAGCTCCCCCCAGGTTCCCCTCCTCCACCAGCCATGCCTGGGCCGGCAGGAGGCGGCTCTCACAAAACGTCAGTTCATCAAGCGACGAGCAACACCGCTGGCAGGCCTGCTGACGCCTGTGTCCAGCCCAAGGCCGAAGCACCCCAGGGCTCCCACAGCCTGGATGGGCCTTGGCTCCCGGAAGCCTGGGCTTGGCCAGCAGCATGTCTGCCGTGGCCGGGCAGCAGGGACTGAGGCCCCTGGGACACTGTCTGAATCCCGAAGCCTGTGTTGATAGAGGACCCCAAGAACCCGAGAGCCCACCTGGCCAGGGACAGACACCTCCCTGGGGCTTCTCCTCCACCAGGAACTCGGGCCGTCCCAGGGGGAGAGGGCTCCAGGCCACTCCCCGCCACGGCATCCCATCTGAGTTGCGTGGCACCCTCCTCCCCATACCTGGAGATGCGGGCCATGCTGCCCACCCCTCAGACCGGCTTTCCTCAGCTGCCGGGGACTGGGGCCCTCGCCTTCCTGAGCTCCAGGACCCCACACCCTGCCCCGCCAGCCTGCCCTGGGTGTCCTGTAACTCACTGGGAGCAGACTCCACCCCTGCGGCAGGCGGAGTTACGTCCCTCAGAATTCACACATCACTGAGTCCTGACCCCGCTCAGAATCCACACATGGAGTCCTGACCCCAGGGCTTGGGATGTGACCTTACTTGGAGTCAGGGTCCTGGCAGGTGGAACTGGTAAGGAGCAGGTGGCACTGGAGTTGGATGGGCCCTGATCCCACGGGCCTGCTGTTCTTATAAAAGGGGAACGTGACACAGACACACACACGGGGGAGGCCGTGTGAAATCAGAGGTGGACACCGGGACAGTGCTTCTCCAGGCCAGGAGACACTAGCATCTCCAGAAACCACTAGAGGCGAGAGCCATAAAGAAGGCTGAGCGCCAAGGAATTGATGCTTTCAAACTGTGGTTTGGATAAGACTCTTGAGAGTCCCCTGGAGTCCAAGGAGATCAAGCCAGTCAATCCTAAAGGAAATCAACCCTGAAATCCTTGGAAGGACTGATGCTGAAGCTCCAATACTTTGGCCACTTGATGCGAAGAGCTGACTCATTGGAAAAGACCCTGATGCTGGGAAAGATTGAGGGCGGGAGGAGAAGGGGACAACAGAGGATGAGATGGCTGGATGGCATCACCGACTCAGTGGACATGAATTTGAGCAAGCTCTGGGAGATGGTGAAGGACGGGGAGGCCTGGCGTGCTGCCGTCCACGGGGCCACAGAGAGTCGGAGACAGCTGAGTGATTGAACAGGAAGAGAACGGGGTGAAAGAGGTGGGAGAACAGTCTTCTCCCCTCAGAAGGAACACCGTGACGTCAGCTGGTGACACCCTGATCGGGGACTCGACAGCCTTGGGACCTGCTGTTTAAGCTGCCCCATCTGCAGCACTCTGCTCTGGAGCCCTGGGACACTGGGACCTGCCCCACAACCCTGGCCACCCTGGCCTTGACCGGCTCGGCAGGCAGGCCCCCTGCTGTGTGCTCCAGAAGGTCTTGCTCACGGCCCAGGTGTTACCAGAAGCCCGGTCCCCAGGGCTGACCCGGCTTCGGGCCCCAGGCCCCAGGTTTGAGGAGTTCTTGGTGATGACTCAGCACCCTGGGGAGGCCGGCAGGAGGGAGCAGGTGACCAACCATCACAGCCCTTTCTTTGGAGCCGAAAGGGGGTCACGTCATCCATGCCGCCTCCAGGAGTCAGGCTGAGAGGAGACCTAGCTGCCCAGGTTTCAACTCCTGCTGGACGTGGGGACGCGGCCGCCGGAACTTCGGCACAGATAATGCCGGCGCCGTGGAAACGACAATCACAGCGCCCCCCCGATGCACACAGGCCCCGGCACCCACCAGCGCCCCAGCTCAGCCCACCCTGTCACCCCAACCCTCCCAGCCCCCTTTCCTTCCCGACCGCAACCCCTGCCCCCCAGGTGCTGACGCTGTCCGGGCGCTGGGGTGTCTGCCTGCACTGGGGCCCCCAGCCCCCCTAGGGACAGGGCACAGACGTGCTCAAGGAACATTGCGTGGGCAGGGGACAGCCCGCTGCCAGGGTCAGAGTGGGGAGCGGGCTCAAGGACAGCCCGCCGGGGGAACCAGTGGGCAGACTTACTCTGGCTCCGGACCTGCAGACACCTGACCCCCGGCTGGCACAGTCCACGTGTGACTGAGACCCCACCCTGTTCTGACCCTGGGGTCCTGTGGTGTCCCCATCACAGACGGTCTTGGGCTTCAGAGGGGACGGCCCTCCCCAGGGTCCAACCCAGGCCTGCTCTCCACTGACGCCTCTGAGCCCTCACCAGGGCAACCTCCCTGGGCCAGGGGGACACGTCAGCACCCATCTCCCAGCACCGAGGCGATCTGGTGGAGGGAGGGGGCTTCCCATGTAGGCTCGTGTCTCCTCCTCCTGAGGCTCTGAGGAGGGGCCAGGACCTGGGCTTGTCGGGGTCTCAGCACCTCGGCCCCTGCTGCGGGCACACGGGGGCACAAAGATGGGCGCCGTGGGGGTGGGAACAGCAGGGCGGGGGCTGAACCACGATGAGCTGCTTTCTCAGAGTCTGAAGGCCCCACACGCCGGGAGCAGCCTTCACTCCTTCCAGGAGCATGTGCTCAACGCTGAGGAGTTCCGTGAGTCTGTTGGTAAACCCCTGGGGGCTTGGAACTGACATGGGGGCAGTATTTACACCACGGAAATGGGCAGAGGGTGCATGTGTGTGTGTGTGTGTGTGTGTGCGCACGTGTGCATGTGTGCATGTACGTGTGTGTGTGCGTGTGTGTGCCAGAGCAAGTGAGGGGCTAGTTCAGTGACAGGCCGCTGCTCACCACCAGCGAGATTTAGGAACTGGCCTCACTGATACAGAGACAGAAACATCGGTGTCAGGGGCCTGGGGGACCTTCTCTCAGCATCCAGCTCGTGTCAGGAGAGCCCTCCGGGTAACAGGAGTCTTCCTGCCCAGCAGCGCCCCCACGCCCCCAGCAAGGCCCTCGCGAGGCTCCGCCAGCCATGGCCTTGTCCCTGACCCATCTAGTTCCATCTCCGTGTCCCCATGGGAACGTCATTCCCCGGGCAGTGGGGGCCTTGGTCCTGCTCCCCAGGCCTGACGCTGGAGTGGAGCCTGGTGCAGGCTGGGGCTCAGTGATGTCCCCTCTGACGTGGGTGTGAAGGAACCCCCACCTTCTCCTCCCGAGTGCTGGGGGGTGTTGACCTGACCCCACCCAGCCTCCTTTCCCACCTGTGCTGTGGGAGCATCCTTGGCCCTGAGGGGCTCAAGGCAGAAAAGGAGGCCCTGTGGCCCCTGCAAGTAGACAGCCTGTCTCGACCCTCACAGGTGGGCCCCAGGGAGAGGCAGCTCAAGGCAGGGAGCGCCCAGGGCATTTTGGCCTGGGGCCGGCCGGTGCCAGCAGGCCCCCAGCCCCTCGCCAAGGCTGCTGGCCAGGGCCCCGCCTTTGACACCGTGTCTGAGCCGTTCCTCCAATGCACAGGCCCACAGCTGTGTCACCACCTCCTGGCCACACCCACGCTCCCTTCTGTGGTCTCCCAGGCCCAGTCTCACTCTATTTGGAGCCCAGAACATTCTAGAATAGTGATGGCAAGTGGGGCCAACTTCTCTGAGGACGTGGGTGTTGAGAATGCACACGAGCTGCTGGTCAACAAGAGCCTTTGTGCAACCAGCAGGGTCTGTGTGGGCAGAGGAGGCCGTCAGGGGGGTCCCGATGGACCTTCCAGAATGGCAGTCCATTCCCTGAAACACACAGCAGGCCCAGTTAGCCAGGGTCCAGCCTTGCAGGCAGGAAGGCCAGGCTGGGTGAGGGCCTGTGGGGCCTGGCGGGGCTGGAGGGCCTGGCCTTGAAGGTGTCCACCCCGCCATAGGCACTGGCCTGGGTTGAACAGCGTCCTCCCCAAATTCCTGTCCACCGGAACCTCAGAATGTTACCTATGACCTTACAGAAATAGGGTCCCTGCTGCAACACCTCCTCCAGCCTCAAGGGGGCCAGACTGGACAGACCCCCACCCACATGAGGGCCAGGCTGGAGATATAAGAGAGCCGGGTCCTGGACAGACTCTCTGCCTGCGTCAGGGCAGCAGCTGGACAAGACCCCAGCTTCCTGGAGAGGACGCCTGGAAGTGTGTCCCTTATTAACAGGCCCCAGCGAGCGGGGCCCTGTTCCTGCTGCCCGCGGTGGCTACCCGCTCAGCAACGCCCCTTCGCAGCCTCTGTGCCCCCACAGTGCGACCAAGGACCACCTCCCAGGTAAGCTGTCGGCACCCGAACCCTCATCTCAGGCCTGCTTCTGGGCACCCGGTGGAGACAACACCATTCTTGAGAGTCACTATGAGCCCCAGATGTACCTGGGTGCCGTGCTCAACAGTGCCCCCTCACAGGCTCCTAGTGGGGCCTCTACAACCCAGACCCCCTTCTACAGAGCCCAGTGGGGTCCCAGGACACCCCCAGGATAGGACACCCCCAGCCACGCCCGAATCGTCAGTCCTCCGCCCCGGGAGGCAGCCAGCATCCGCCCCAAGTGCCCCTCCCCGGGGCAGACCCTTCCTCCCATGCTGTGGACGACAGAAGTTGTCCCCACCCCCACCTCCAGGGCTCCCCTTGCTTCTCCGACAACTTGAGGACTGCTGGGTGCAGGTTCCACCAAAGAGCTGCAGGCCACAGCTCCAGGTGCAAGCCGCCCGCCGAGCCTGCCAACCACACAGCCAGGAGACAGAATTCCCACCTGACACCAAGCGTGGGGCTCGGCTCCTGATCAGCAGGAAGTGATCCAAACACTGGTTCCACTTCCGCGGCCCCAAACAAGCCCGCTGGTCCCCAGTGTGAGAAGCAAAGATGCCTGCTCCAGGGGTTGGGGCGGGAGGCCTCCAGGTGTCAGCAACACCCTGCTTCTCTGTCTGGGTGGGGCTGAGTGCTCCCCAGAAGCACACGCCCTGTCCCCTCTCCCCGGGAGCACACTCTCTGTCCCCTCTCCTGGGAGCACGCGCCCTGTCCCCTCTCCCGGGAGTACATGCCCTGTCCCCTCTCCCCGGGAGCACACGCCCTGTCCCCTCTCCCCGGGAGCACACGCCCCGTCCCCTTTCCCGGAGCACACTCTCTGTCCCCTCTCCCCGGGGGCATGCGCCCTGTCCCCTCTCCCCAGGGGCATGCGTCCCGTCCCCACTCCCCGGGAGCACACGGCCCGTCCCTTTCACAGAGCATGCTCTCTGTCCCCTGTTCCCGGGGGCACGCGCCCCGTCCCCTCTCCCGGGAGCACACGCCCTGTCCCCACTCCCCGGGAGCACACGGCCCGTCCCCTTTCACGGAGCATGCTCTCTGCCCCCTCTCCCCGGGAGCATGCGCCCTGTCCCCTTTCCCGGAGCACACTCTCTGTCCCCTCTCCCCGGGGCATGCGTCCCGTCCCCTCTCCTGGGGGCACGCGCCCCATCCCCTTTTCCGGAGCACGCTCTCTGTCCCCTCTCCCCGGGGGCACGTGTCCCGTCCCCTCTCCCGGGGGCACGTGCCCCATCCCCTTTTCCGGAGCACGCTCTCTGTCCCCTCTCCCCGGGAGCACACGCCCTGTCCCCACTCCCCGGGAGCACACGCCCCGTCCCCTTTCCCGGAGCACACTCTCTGTCCCCTCTCCCCGGGGGCATGCGCCCCATCCCCTCTCCCGGGGGCACGTGTCCCCTCCCCTCTCCCTGGGAGCATGCACCCCTGCACCCTGTCCCCTCTCCCGGGGGCACGCGCCCTGTCCCCTCTCCCCGGGGGCACACGCTCTGTCCACTGTTCTGCCAACACGCCCCAAGTCAACGGAGAGGCCCCAGAGCGCGGGGTGTGGGGCTGAGCCTGCGGCTCCGGCAGCCGGGTGTGTGCAGTAGAGGGGCCTGGAGGCCACGCTGACCTCTCAGAACCGCCATCCTCTCTCACTACACCTTCCTGTTGACCCCATGCTCCTACTGCTCAGAAAGGTTTGAGATGACTTACTGTTAGAAATAAAAGAGCAGACACAAGATGAGAAATCAAGAACCTTGTGTCTTGGGCTGAAAAGTACCCTCCGCAAATTCACGTCTCCCCGAGCCTCAGAATGGGAGAAACAGGGTCTCTGAAGATGTATGTAGCTGTTGACACGAGGTCACACTGGATCGGGGTTGCTCCTAAGTCCAGTGGTCAGTGTCCGTGTGAGGCCACACAGAGACGCAGGGCAGCGGCCCCGGGAGGACAGAGTGTGGGGGGGCAGGCGTGCAGGCGTGGCCGAAGCTGGATGCCACAAGAGGCAGCAAGAGTCCTCCTCCCGCACTGCCACCCGGAGGCCCGCCTTGTCAGCACCTCGGATTTGAACTCTGGCTCCCATGACTGCGAGAGAATGTACTTCTGTGGTTTGAAGCCACCCGATGTGTGGCCTCTGCTCCTGCAGCCCCTGAAACCATGCACGCTGTGGACGAGGGGGCCCCGGGGCCGCGCGGTACTCACTGGTGGTGCTCCCCGACATCTGGATGATGCACTTGGATTCGCGGCTCATCTCCCGGGAGTTGAAGGGGCGGACGCGCACCGCCACCTTCACCGAGGCCCCGGCCATCTCTGCGGCCTCTGTGGGTCACTCCTGGCAGCGGTGGGAGCCCCGGCAAGCAGGGGAGACACCTTGGGGAAAAGGGAGACGTGAGTCAGAAACAGTATCCAGAAAGGCGGAGCAGGTGTTTCTGGCAATGGAACCCCCTCTGGTCCAGCCCCGGTGACACCCATTCAGATGACCAGTCCAGGAGGAGGAGGGACGGAGCAGGCAGCTGCGGGCGAGAAATGCCTTGAGTTTTAGGAGAGAGAGTCAACGGGGTGGGAAAGCGTTAGACTAACAAGAAGCAGCTAATTCACTCCAGGGCCCGGAGAGACTCCATCCAGATGCCTCTGGAGTTCGCTGCCTGAGTGGGACTGCCCAAGGCGCCCTAGAGAGACACATGGGGGGAGCACCATGGGAGAAAAGACGGGGCCGGCCAGCGGAGGACCGCGCGGAAACCACCGAACGGCAGGAGACAGGGCTTCGCTGGCGGCTCAGGGGTGCAGGAGACACGGGTTCCATCACCAGCCCAGGAAGATCCCACATGGCCGACGCACCACCTCTACTGAGCTTGCGAGCCCAAGAGACCGTGCTCTGCCACAAGAGAAGCCCGTGCAATGCAGTCAGTGTAACCCCTGCTTGCCACACTAGAGGAAAGCCCACACAGAAAAAGACACAGCACAACCAAAAATAAATCAAGAAATAGTTTTTTTTGAAGGCAAGAGACCGCAGGCAAAGTTCTCGCCCACAGCCTCAGAGGGAACCAGCCTGCTGACCCCTTGGACCGGGACATGCAGCCTCCAGACTCAGAGACAATACACTTCTGTTGTCTAAGCCCTCGGTCTGTGCTACTTTGTGACAGCAGCTGCTAGCTCCAGCAGAGTAACGAAGATCCTGAGACCCCTACCCGTGAACAGCCGAGACGTGCCCCCCAACACCACTGCCCCCGCCAGGCAGGAGGCCAGAGGCTACCCTCGGGGAGACTGAGGCTCTGTGCAGCCTGGGGCTCTGAGGACCAGCGGAGGGTGCATGTCAACAGCCCAGTGAGACGGCCGCAGGGGGACCCCAGCCTCCTGCTCCTGCTTCGGGGCCCCTAGTGTGCTGGCCGCCAGGGGAGACTGAGCAGGATCACACCCTTCTTTGCAAACCCATGGACTGTAGCCAACCAGGCTCCTCCATCCGTTGAATTCTCCAGGCAAGAGTACTGAAGTGGGTTGCCATTCCCTCCTCTAGGGGATCTTCTCAACCCAAGGGTTGAACCCAGGTCTCCTGCACTGCAGGCAGACACTTTACCTTCTGAACCACAAATTTTAAACACTTTGTAATTCATATTCTCAGAAAGAGAAGTTACTCATCCAGGAGCAAGTGACGCATACTATTTTTAACAGGAACTTTTAATGAGTAAGAAAGAGTTGTTGGAAATTAAGAATATGAAAACAGAACCTTTAAAAGTAAACAAAAAGCTTGGAAATTAAGTAATTTTCTATGAGAGAAGAGAGATAAAATTAAGAGGATCAATGAAAAGAAACTATTAAAGAAATAAGTCAAGAAAACTTCCCAGCACTGCCAGTCATGAGTTTCCAAATTCAGAGGTTTCCCTTACCCCACTTGCTATAAAAAGTCAGAAACCACGGCAAATGGTGAACTTTCAAGAGTTCCGGGCTAAAGGGAAGATTCCAGAGAGAAGGACAGGCCACAGAGGAGGAAGACTCAGAACGGCACCGTCATCTCATGGACCCTGGAGAAAGAAACACTTTCAGATTGCTGAGGAACAGCAGCAATATTCAGCCTAGAACTCTGAGCTCAGGCAAACTACAGCCAGGGGGAGGGTGAAAGGGAGACCCAGGAAGACTCTGGAAGAGGCGGGAACCTGTGCTCCACACGTGAGGAAGACGTGGGTGGGGTCCCAGCCAGAGGACGGTGAAGGGGTCCCAGGAGGGCCCTGGGGCTGCCTGGAGGGGGCACCCCCAGTCAGAGGGCAGTGGAGGGGACCCACCCAGGGGCCAGACGGCGCTGCAAGGCCGGAGGGGTGTCCCATGCAGAGAAGCGTCCGTCAGAACCCAGGCATCAGCTGTCAGTTTTTTCTGACAACATCTTCTATAAGAAGGAAACGATAGGGACTTCCCTGATGGTCCAGAGGGAAAGAATCTGCTTTCCAGTGCAGGGGATGAGGGTTTGATCCCTGGTCAGAGAACTAAGATCTCACACCCCACATGGCAACTAAGCCCAAGCGCCACAACTAGAGGCTCTGTGAGCCCCAACGAAAGATCCGCATGATAAAGGAAGATCCACATACAGCAACCAAGACCCGACTCAGCCAGATTAATAAATATTGAAAAAAAAAAACCACACAAGCAGAGTGCACTCGAGCAGCAGGAGATACTATTCGCCAGTCCTGCTGTTGTAAACGGCACCCTACACTCATCAGCACGCAGGAAGCGTGGCAGGAAGACGGGAGAGGTTGGCGAGTGCCGAGGCGCCGCTGATGGCGCAACGGTGCAGACACGCTGACTGTCCCGGGGGAGCTAAATGGAGCAGACCAACCAGGCCACGGGGACTCCGGGTCGGGGGCACGGCGGGGCTGCTTCTCACAGACACCCTCCCAGCCCCGACGGACCTCGATGCCACGTCCGCAATGTGTTGTTTGCTGATATTTTAAGAACAAAGAGAAGAGAAGGGCCAGAAAGCAAACGGAGGTTTGAAGACCCACGGTGAGACCCAGCTCGGGGCCAACGTCTGAGGAAGGGGACAGGGGTGCGGCCGCTGCCACCTGGGTGTGAATGTGATGCTGGCCATCACAGCCACTTGCGGGTCACACGCACACGGAGCAGGCAGTCCTCCTGGGGATGCGGGCCAGGGCAGGCTCCCGGCTAGGTCTGTGCCAGCTTGGGAGGGCTGACACTCCCTGGGCTGGAAGCCCACAGGCAGGAGCTGAGTGGACGGAGCAGTGCCCAAGACTGGGATAAGGTGGGCGGGCAGGCAGGAGGGGCTTGGTTTCTAGGCTGAAGAGGTGGGGACCTGGGCAGAAGCAAGGCCTGTATGTGGCGGGGGGCCCACCTGATGCCCCACCCTTCCCCTTTAGGAGGGTGGCCCGTGGGCACCCACCTATCCACCCAACACGGGGCAGCTCCCAGACTCCCAGGAGGGAAACCCGGGGGAGGGCAGGACCTGACACAGGGCACCTGCTTTCTCCCGTCCCTCCCCCTCCCAGGGGGGCCCTGGAGACCCAGCAAGGAAAGTGAGCTCTGTCCAGTACGGCGGGCTGTGGCCCACTCCCCCACGGGCCACAGTCAGGGCGCGGGTGTGTCCAAGGGGAGCGGCCCGGGGCCCTGAAAGGCCAGGAGACGGGGGGTGTGGTGAGGTGTCACCCCCGGTTCCAAGGCGGCGGACACGGGGCCGAGTGTCCCTGTGGACAGCAGCCCAGTCACCAGCACGGGGCCAGCCCATGGTGCTGGGCACACAGAGTCTCAGCCCCATGTGGCAGAAAGGCAGAATCCACGGGAACCAAGTGTGCCCCGAGCCTTGGCCTCTGCAGAGCTGTTTCACCTCCTCCCGAGCTCCTCGAGCCCTGACAGTGCCCCTGCCCTGGGAGCCCCCAAGGGAGGCCAGTGCCCAGAGGCTAGTGCCCGGGTGCCAGTGCCCAGAGCTGCCCCCTGGCAGCCTCCGCAGCGCAGAAGGAAGAGGGTCGGTCAGCCCCAGGCCATCAGGGGCCACAGGGGGCCAGTCCTAGGGGACTCAGCCCGGCCGGGAGCCTCCCTGTGACTCCTCCCTGGAGCCCGAGTCCAGCCGCCAGCCCGCATGAGGCCCAGCACATGCGTCCTCACCTGCGACAGGGGCAGTGACCAGCTGGGCTCTCTGCAAGTGAAAACGACCCCTGCCTGGCCGGACCTTTAAGTCACCAACATGGCAAGGGCATTCACAGCAGGGTGTCCGTGCGTACCCTCCCCTGGGCTCCCGCTGGCGGCCACGACTTGGTGTGGTCTCCAAGTAGGAAAGGGGCGATTGACTCAGCAAACCGAAAGGGTGGGGTAGACTGTCCTAACCAATGGGACGGACGTCTGCACCATGCCGCCTGTCCTAACTCCCATAGATCCCGGGGTCCTGAGGCAACGCCCAGGCTGGAGTCACTACGCATCGCAGCGATTCGGTGCAGGCCTGGGGGTGGGGCCAGCCCCGCTCCTGCCTTTGTCTCAGCTGTGTGGCTCGGTCCCTGGGCCTCAGTGTGCCCATCTGCACCATGAGGAGGCTGACCCCAGAGTGACTGCGCTCTGCGGTCCCGGACCTCCAGAGCGACTTCCCCAGGGCTGCAGGGAGAGGCCGTGGCCGAGTCACTCGGAATAGGCCAAATGAGGAACAGCTTCCCTAGTGGGAAAAAAGATGCATGATTTTTCATGCATTATTAAAACAAAATGTAGATAAATCCCTTAGCACAAGGCCTGGCATATGGAAGGAATGAAATAGAAAGCTGATAAGGATTTCTAGTAAGTAGGAAATTTTTCCTTCCCCAGGGCTGCAGGGCAGCGGCCATGCCATCGCTGCCCCCCGCGGAGACTCGGGGCTGGGGAGGGGCTCCCGGGAAAGGGGAGCGGGCCGGCTAAGGAAAGCGACGGCCAGGAGCCCCAGCAAACAGGCAGCCCGGAGTTCCGGTGGCTCCTCCTCGTCGCTGTCGTTCAGCCATTCAATTGCCGGGGCTCCCCTGCTACTGTCTGAAGTGAGCTTGTTGCCCGTTACGTCCTGAGGCTCCTGTCACCAGAGGCACCCAAGCAGAGCAGAGGCCTGCGGTCTCGTTGAGGCCCGCCCACGCTGAGGGTCCGTGACACCTCCGCTTCTGAAAAGATCTGCTTCAGCTTCCCCTGTGATCATCACCCTCTGGACGGTCTGACCAAAAGACCCCCTTCCGGGATGGGGGGCGCCTCTGCGTGGACACAGGACCAAGAGCAGGAGGGGCTGCGGAGACCAGGAGCCCCTCTCTCTACAGGCGGGAGGGCACGGCCAGGGCTGGGGTCGGTCCTGCAAACCCCCAGGGCCAGCTCCTCGGTGCCCCGGGACTCCCCAGAGAAGGCTGGACAGGAGCAGGGCTGTCCTCTCAGGCGACAAAGCTCATCCAAGGCTACACGGAGACGAGAAGGCACCAGGCCGGCCAACAACCAAGGCCAGAAGCTCCGGACATGCGTGAAAGCCAGGGTGGTGGGGGCCGAACTCGGGGGCTGGACTCACCCAGTTCCCCCCGCAGCCCCTCCCAGCCACCAGCGCACCTCCATCCACACACCACGGATGTTTTCCAACACGCGCACCTTCTTGCGCCCATGGACGGCCATCCAATGTGGACTGCGGGGCGCACCTCTCTGAGAACGCATGTTGCCTCACGTGGGGAAATCTTTGCACTTTTGAAACTGAGAGAAGTCTTAGGACATTCTGGCTGGGGTGGGAAGAGTACAACGGGTGGTGACTTCCTAGTGAGAACGCAAACTAGGATGAGGATTTCAATACACCTTCAGCAACAGGCCCCATGCCTGAAAAGCAAAGGCTGGGTCCTCTGAATACGGGATCTCAAGTCCTGAAACAGGTGATAATTAGAAACAGAGAAAATGCTCATGAAAGATGTTCGAGTTGATAATAAAACATTTTCAGTTCTCCCCTATTTAGCTATATTCATTCAGTGCAATTCCAATAAGCAAAACATCCCAACAGGATTTTCAGTGAAATTTGGCAAGAGTTTGGAAGAGAGTTTTGACAAAGAAGAAAGCGGGGAGCACAGCCCACCAGCTATCGCATTTACTCTACAGCTGCAGTAGTTCTCGAAGTCTAGTGGTGACGCAAGAACAGAGGAAAGTGGGAAACATGAAGCTGGGCCACAGACACACACAGACAGACAGACCCAAAGCCCAACAGTGATAAAGCCGCGTCACGCGATGGGACAAGGTGGGTGTTGGACAACTGGCTCAAGAGACAAGAGCTAGATCTTAGTCTGGGAAAGCATTGACAAGAACACACAGGAGCCTCTGCTCACGGCCCTCAGGGGAGACCATGCACAGACACCAAACAGGAAAAACAAAGGAGGACTTGTGCGTCCAGGTGGGGGAACGCTGGCTGGAGGGAGAGGCTTGCTCCCTCCTGCCCCCGCCCCGCCGGCCCGCCCACCCCGGCGTTCACAATGGGAGGGGCTGCACACAGTTTTCAAATCTGCTTGAAGGAATCTAGGAGCTACAGAAGCCACGCAGACTGGTGGGCGGAGATTCCAGGGATGGGGCTGCTGTGGGGCAGGGGACGACTTCCCCAGCACATTCTCCCCCAGCACATTCTCCCCCAGCGCTTTGCATTCCTGTCACAGGCACGAGGCTGGGAGTCCGGAGTCTTCCCACGCAGAAAGCCGTTGCCGAGGGATGGAGAACCTGCAGAGCTTTTTGGTTGAGACAAACAACACTTAAGAGGCCAAGATCCCAGGAGAAAGAAGCAGAGACTTAAATGGAACAAATGGTCAGTTCTCCCCTTAAGACACTTGCCAAATTCCAAAGGCAGGAAGGGTGGAAGTTTCGAACTCAAGCAGAAAGCCTCTGGAAATCAATGAGAATTCTCCCATGGCCTCAGGTGCCGAGGAGACAGAGGTCACAGTTCAGGTCCCCGGGGAGAAGGGGCCTCAGCAACCACACCAGCACCTGATCTAAAAAACCCTGAGAGGCACAGACTGTAAAAGCAGGGCAGAACCACAGGTAGGACTGTTGCTGTTGTTCAGTTGCTAACTCGTATCCGACTCCTTGAGACCCATGGGCTGCAGCACCCCAGGCTTCCCTGTCCTCCACCGATTTCCAGAGCTCGCTCAAACTCATGTCCATCAAGTCGGTGATGCCACCCAACCGGCTCATCCTCTGTCATCCCCTTCTCCTCCTGCCTTCAATCTTTCCCAGAATCAGGGTCTTTTCCAGTGAGTCAGCTCTTTGCATCAGGTGGCCAAAGAATTGGAGCTTCAGCTTCAGCAACAGTCCTTCCAATGAATATGCAGGGTTGATTTTCTTTAGGATGGACTGGTTTGATCTCTTTGCAGTCCAGGGGACTCTCAGTCTTGTCCAGCACCACAATTAGGAAGCATCGGTTCTTCAGTGCTCGGCCTTCTTTATGGTCCAGCTCTCACCTCCCTACATGAGTACTGGAGAAACCATTGCTTTGACTTGACAGACCTTTGTCGGCAAAGTAACGTCTCTGCTTTTCAATATGCTATCTAGGTTGGTTATAGCTTTTCTTTCAAGGAGCAAATGTCTTTTAATTTCGTGGCTGCAGTCACCATCCTCAGTGGTATTTCGGAGCCCAAGATAAATAAAATCTGTCACTGGTTCCACTTTTTCTCCATCTATTTGCTATTAAGTGATGGGACCAAATGCCACGATCTTAGTTTCTTGAATGTTGAATTCTAAGCCAGCTTTCTCGCTCTCCTCTTCCACTCTCATCAAGAGGCTCTTTAGTTCCTCTTCACTTTCTGCCATAAGAGTGGTGTCTTCTGCATATCTGTTTCTCCTGGCAATCTTGATTCCAGCTTGTGATTCATTCAGCCTGGCATTTCCTGTGATGTACTCTGCATAGAAATTAAATAAGCAAGGTGACACTATACAGCCTTGATGTCCTTCTTTCCCAACTGAGAACCGGTCCATTGTTCCATGACCAGTTCTAATTGTTGCTTCTTGGCCTGCATACAGGTTTCTCAGGAGGCAGGTAAGGTGGTCTGGTATTCCCATCTCTTTAAGAATTTTCCAAATTTGTTGTGATCCACACAGTCAAAGACTTTAGTGTAGTCATTAAAGCAGAAATAGACGTTTTCCTAAAATTCCCTTGCTTTTTCTATGAACCATCGGATATTGGTAATTTGATCTCTGGTTCCTCTGCCTTTTCTAAACCCAGCTTGTACATCTGGAATTTCTCAGTTCAAGAACTGTTGAAGCCTGGCTTGGAGAATTTTGAGCATGACTTTACTAGCGTGTGAGATGAGTGCAATTGTGCGGTAGTCTGAGCATTCTTTGGCATTGCCTTTCTTTGAGATTGGAATGAAAACTGACCTTTTCCAGTCCCGTGGCCATTGCTGAGTTTTCCACATTTGCTGGCATATTGAGTGCAGCACTTTCAGAGCATCATCTTTCAGGATCTGAAATAGCTCAACTGGAATTCCATCACCTCCACTTGTTTGCACTGATGCTTCCTAAGGCCCACTTGACTCACACGCCAGGATGTCTGGCTCCAGGTGAGTGATCTCACCATCGTGATTTTCTGGGTCGTGAAGATCTTTTTTGTACGGTTCTGTGTGTTGTTGCCACCTCTTCTTCATTTCTTCTGCTTCTGTTAGGTGCATACTGTTTCTGCCCTTTATTGAGCCCATCTTTGCATGAAATGTTCCCTTGCTGTCTCTAACTCTCTTGGAGAGATCTCGAGTCTTTCCTATTCTGTTGTTTTCCTCTGGTTTTTTTTTTTTTTTTGCATTGTTCACTTAAGAAGGCTTTCTTATCTCTCCTTGCTATTCTCTGGAACTCTGCATTCAGATCCTTACATCTTTCCCTTCTCTCCTTTGCATTCGCTCCTCTTCTTTTCTCAACTATTTGTAAGGCCTCCGCAGACAGCATTTTGCCTTCTCACATTTCTTCTTCTTATGGGTGGCTTTGGTCACTGCCTCCTGAACAATGTTGTTAACCTCCGTCCACAGTTCTTCCTAGTTTACCTCTAGACAGCGTATTAAAAGGCAGAGACATCCTTTGTTGACAAAGTTCCATGTAGCCAAAGCTATGGTTTTTTCCAGTAGTCATGTACAGATGTGAGAGCTGAACCAACCATAAAGAAGGCTGAGCACCGAAGAATTGATGCTTTTGAGCTGTGGTGCTGGAGAAGACCCTTGAGAGTCCCTTGGACTGCAAGGAGATCCAACCAGTCCATCCTAAAAGAAATTAACCTTGAATATTCATTGGAAGGACTGATAGTGAAGCTGAAGCTCCAGTGTTTCAGCGCCTGATGAGAGGAGCTGGCTCACTGGAGACTCTGATGCTGGGAAGATTGAAGGCAAACAGGGAAGCGGGTGGCAGAGGATGAGACGGCTAGATCGTATCAACGACTCGATGGACACGAATCTGGGCAAACTCAGGAGATGGTGGAGGACAGGGGGGCCTTCTGTGCTGCAGTCTGCGGAGACACAAAGAGCCAGGCATGACTTTCTGACTGAGCAACCGCAGGTCTTTCACTGGCATTTCAGGAGGGAGACAAGACAGGTCAGAAGTGGCGAACCAAATACTAAACTCTGCATAACTCTACTCACAGAACTTCTAACACAGGCCCGAAATGAGCAGAACGAGCACGCCATTTAGCAATACACAGCTGAACAGCAACGGCAGCAACAAAACAGCTACAGGGAGCTGAGAGTGGTCGGGCACAGAGAGCGGAAACTGCCGATTTCCGACATGGGTCTTGTAGGTATATCTGACTCTTCTAAATGGTGTTCATACTTAACCTAGAAGCTATTTCTAAAATACTTACCAAGTGGTTCAGGGAAAGTGGAGAGACAGAAAGCTGGCTCACCTTGGTTGGCAAGTGCCAAGTGCGTGAAAACAAAAACCGGTTTTGCTCATTAAGATTTCATTTCAAAACGGATGGGGGGAAAGGTGAATGAAAGACTCCCATATCTGGCAGTATGGTGAGTGAGATATCCTCCCGTTAGAAATCACCATGAAATTTGGGATATATAACAAGCATCAGAATAAAAGAAGGGAATTCTGGAAAAGGGGAGAAAGGAGAGGCGCTGAAACGGAAGTGGGAAGCCCATTCCACCGGCCCACCCCAGAGGAAGCAGCAGAGAGGCAGAGAAGCGGGTCTCCCTGCTGAGTGGGGGCTGGCAGGCGTGACCTCAAAGGCAGGCGGCCAGCAGTGGAACCCAGTGTCACAAAAATCCGGATCCTTTGGAAGTGGGGGACAGCCACTGGCCATCAAGGGACGTGGGAATTGTTCTGAACGGCCCTCAGCTCCTTGTGGTGAGAAAGCCAGTGCTTCTGAGAATTTGAGGCCACAGACCTGACCTCACGCAGGTTTGGGTCTAAAATTCACAGAGCCTGTGTGATCAGGGAAGCCCAAGGTTGAGACAGTAGCTCAGAGTAGTCTCAGGTGTTTGCACCCAAAGTATCTCACAAAAGCAGACACACACCCTCCCTGAGAAGAGCCTCCTCCACTAGGCTCCCCAATATTCCCAGAGGTGAAGATCAGTTAAATGGGTGCTCACGGTGACAACTACCCAACACCCGAGGTGAAATTCACCACCAGAGTCAGGGGGAAAATGTACAGAAAACCGGAACTAGATCCTCAAGAACCTCAGATGTTGCAGTTGTCAGATTCGGATTACAAAATAAGTGCACCTAAAATAAATCAACAGAAATAAGCAGGAATGGAAAAGGAATGTAAAATATGGGGGTAAGCCAGGCAGAACTTTAAAAAATGTAATCCTTTAAATTTTAAAGTTTAACTGACATTAATTAGCAAATTAAATGGAACTGAACAGGGAATTAATGAACTGGAAAATGTCAGGAAAAATTTTACCCAGAATGGTCCCAAAGAGACAAAATGATGAAACCAGAAAACCAAGGTTAGGGGCCATGCCACACGGAACAGTTCACCGATTCATCATGGCAGGAGGTTTAATGCACCTCTCACTAACTGATAGACCAAGCAGGCACACAATTAACAAGGATGGAGACGATCTGAACATAATAATCATGAACTAATGAACACATGTGCTCTCTCTTGCCCTCAAAAATTAGAGAAACACATTCTTTTCTAAAACACAGGGAACATTTACAATATTTTACCATGTAGACTCTGTATCAAATGGATGATGTAATTTGAATACAATGAAATCAAAAAATCAATAAAAGATCATTAAGAATCTATATGTTAAGAAATTTTTAAAAATAAACTTCTTTTTAAAAAATGTTTCTGGCCATGACACGAGACATGCCAGATCTTAGTTCACCAACCAGGAATCAAACCGATGCCTCCTGCAGTGGAAGCGTCCCGTCTTAACCAGTGAACCACCAGGGAAGTCCCAACATCCAAACAACCAGTGCACAAAAGAAAAATCCACTGCAGAGTAACAAATGAAGTCAGTCGTAAATGATCACGGAGATACTACCAGCAAAACTGGCAGACTTCCACACCCAGCCATGAAGTTGTCAGGACCACGCTCAGCCCCGCACTGTAGACGACAACTAGCCAGCTGGACAAAGCGGATGCAAGTGACTGCTTTTAGACGTGACAGGAAGGCACCCAGAGGAGGGAAACACGTGGGGATGAGCCCCAGCATCGCCAGATCTGCCCAGAGGCGATTTACAGACCCCAGGCACTGGCAGGGGCGCTTGAACAGCTCAGCAACTCTGATGAGTTAAGGAGGTGAAAGTCAGAGTTTGGGTGGGTGGCCGCAGCTGGAATGTGAGGTTCAGAGTCTGGAAAGGAAAGCATTGCTGGTAACAGAGCTCCAGAAATCTGCTAGGGATTCACTTGTCTTACTACTGTTGTTTAGTGCCTTAATCCTGTCTGACTGTTTGCAACCCCATGGACTGTAGCCTGGCAGGCTGCTCTGTCCATGGGATTTCCCAGGAGAAGGTTGCCATTTCCTTCTCCAGGGGATCTTTCCAACCCAGGGATTGAACCTGCATCTCCTGCATTGGCAGGAAGATTTATTACTGCTGAGCCATGAGGGAAATGTGTAGACTCCCAGTCCAGGCCCAAGTGGTCCAGGCAAAGTAGACTGAATAATTCCCAAAGCTCAAAATCAGCAGACATCTGCGCTTCCACCAGTCAGAATACAATCTTTTGATCCCTCCATCTCAGATTCCCAGCCACTCAGTAGAGACCCCAAATAAAACAAGTTTATTGTGGGCTTAACTATCCCTGCAGTGACATCTACCCTAAAGTAATTCTAGAAAAGCTGAAAACCAGGACTTGAAGGATCAAATAAGTCTTCAAACAATTTAACTGCCTAACAAAACAAAGCCAACATTCTTCATAGAAGAAAGCATAACTCAGATGCTCCACAATGTAGAAATGGCTCAAATTCAATTTTAAAAAATGACTACACACATGCCAAGTTGCAGGAGAAGATGATCTATAACTAGGAGAAAAATTCAGTAGGAGCTTGAATTATCCTACAGCCAGTAAAGAAATAGATTCAATAGTTTAAAATTCTAACCACCAAAAGAAAATCAGAAGACTCAGATACTTTTATAAGGGAGTTCTACCATCATACAAAAAAACCCAGATACTTCCAATCTTATACAAACTATGTAACAGAACAAGAAAAAGAGAGGGAAGCAGAAGGGGAAAGATTATATCCCTGACTCATTCACTGAGGCTAAAATGACCTTGGTATCAAGTCAGATAAAGAAAATTTAAGAAATTAAGATTTAGACCAGTGTCCCTGATGAACATAAGATACAAAAGTTCAAAATCTAGCAAGAAAGTCAAACAGAAAATAAAAAGGATAATGTGAGAGGTTTATTTCAGGAGTACCAGTGTGGTGATGTAATGGCTCGATGTTAGGACAGCTGTTAAGACAGTTCACCACATGTCAGGTTAAAGGGAAAAACAGGTCAGGTGCAGCTCTCCACAGGTACTGAAGAAGGACTCAACAATTTTCAAACCCATTTATGGTGAAACTCTCGGTGACGTGAGGAGGAAAGAAAACTTTAATCTCATAATGTGTGCGTGCTAAGTTGCTTCATTTGTGTCTCGGTACGTGGCCCCACGGACTGCAGCCGCCGGGCTCCTCTGTCCAGGGGATCCTCCAGGCAAGGACACTGCGGTGGGCTGACATGCCCAGGGGATCCTCCAGGCAAGGGCACTGCGGTGGGCTGACATGCCCTCCTTCAGGGGGTCTTCCCGACCCAGGGACTGAACTCGGGTCTTCTATAGTGGCAGATGGGTTCCTTACCACTGAGCCACTGGGCAGCCAATCTCACAATACGTATCTACTGATAATCTACCCAAATAGCATACTTAACGCTGAAATACTGCAGACATTTTCTTTAAATTTAGGAACAAGTTCAGGAAAGCTACTATCACCACTCTTGTTTAACACTGTAGCAGAGGCTCTTGCCGGAGTGATAAGGCAGGAAGGCAGAATAACAGTGGCAAACATGGACTGGAGCAGAATAAGACAAACTGCCATTATACGCAGACCATCTGCTTATCTACACAGAAATCAAGAGGATCCATAGACAAATTATTTGAATTAGGGGGAAGGGTCAGCAGAATTGCTAGGAACCAATCATGTTGGTATGCCCTAGAGACAAAGAGTTTAAACAGTATTTTTTAAGGTACCATTTAGAGAAAAACCAAAAGTACAAAGTACGTTTGTGGGAATAAATGTAGCAAAGGATACATCATATAGTATAGTGAAGTCCTTCAGTTGAGTCCAACTCTGCAACCCAGTGGACTGCAGCCCGCCAGGCTCCTCTGTGCGTGGGGTTCTCCAGGCAAGAATACTGGAGTGGGTTGCCATTTCCTTCTCCAGGTCATATAGTATAGAAAATCTGAATAAATGAAGAACTATAATCTGGTCATAAAAAAGAAATTTCAATATCTTGAAAATGTGTATTTTCACCCAAATGAATCAAAACATTCAGATATAACTTCAAACAAAATCAGGTGGGGTTTTGTGTGTGTGAAACTGGACAGATTGCTTCTAAGAATTTCTAAAGAGTAAGATGCTACAAATACCAATAGCAAGCTTGAAGAAACACAGAAGGTAGACAGCATGTCTGATAAGAAGACTTAGGATAAAACGGAAGTAACACAAGGTGGCTGGGACAAATAAGTCACCACAGCCGTGACAGAAGGGACACCAGAAACAGAGCTGCACACCCAGCCTTCTAACGCAGATGAAGGGGCCCTGCAGACTGATGAGAAGAGAAAGGGGGGCTGAGAAAACGTGTCATGGGCTGAGTGCCTGTGTCCCCCAAAAGTCCTATGTCGAAACCCTACCCTCAGTGTGACAGCGTTAGGAGGCGGGGCACTTGGGGGCCTCGTGACCTTAGGACATTCCAAGGGGCTTGCTTCCTGTCTGCTCTCAGCCTTGTGAAGACACAGAGTCAGCCATCTGCAGCCCAGAAGAGGGCTCTCCCCAGAACCTGGCCGTGCTGTACCCTGACCACGCTGGTGCCCTGATCCTGGACTCCCAGCCTCAGAACAGTGAGAAAGCAGACTCTGCGGTTTGTAAGCCCCCAGTCTGTGCTTCTGTCCTGTTACAGCAGCCTGGACAGGCTAAGACAACTGGCCAGTCACGTGGAAAAATACACAATGAGACCCCCTTTTATACCGAAACATTCCACGTGGACTGAAGACCTAAGTGTGAATAATACAGTTTCGGAAGAAAACAAAACGTGTTCTCTCCATGCTCACCTTTAAGAAGGGTTCTAAACCCATGGAAGATGCCAAAAGGAAAAGTCCAGGCATCAAAATCCTATTAAAAGGAGAAGAGAAGTCCACCCATCCAGCCATACGATCAATAAGGACTCACACGCAGAACATGCAGAGAACAAAGTCAAAGAGACACGAAAGGAAAAAATGGGCAAAAAGAAATGAACAGGCAAGATACTTATTTCGCCTTACAGGACAAGATACTCACCCACAACAGTAATTAAGAAAGTGTTGTTTAAAAGCACATCCATCAGGTGAACATTAAAATGTCTGCAACCCCAGCTGCTGTGAGGATAGAACAGCAGCAACTTGGGATCATGGGGGAAACGTTTGTTGGTTCAACCACTTTGAGAACAGGGCAACTTCTAGTAAGGCTGCAGAGCAGCTGCATAACTGCAGATGCTGTGCGTGAGCCCAGGAGGTGACAGGGAGGGAACAGAGGCACCTAACTGCCCCCAGCCGGAGGCCGCTCAGTCTCACTGGAGCGCTGTCCAGGCGGGAAAGTGGACAAACGTCCTGGGGAATCCGACAACTCGATTCAGAGAGGAGCAGACAAATGTGCACGGTGAGGTCAGCCCACAGAGCCTCACGCCTTGGCACACTGCTGAGAGCAGGGGAAACAAGGGAGCTCCGAGAACGCTGACACCGAATTCAGGGCGGTGGGGACGCCCCAGGTCAGGGGTCCATCCAACTGACGCTGAGGCCCCAGCGTGAAGCCCCAGCACGTCAGCACTGGGGACAGAGCCCTGCCCGCCTCTGTGGGCCCGTCTGCAGGGTGGCTAGGATAGTCCCTCCTCCTCCTGCTGTGAGGATTAGGGGCGTGGGCCTGTGCAGCACAGCAGGGGGCTCTGGGGGGGCTCATGGGCCCAGCTGGGGGCAGGAGTGGGGAGTGAGGCTGAAGAGGGGCCCTGGGTGCAAGTCTGCTGCAGAACCTCCACACCAGTGGGGAGACCCTCATCCCGCTCCCTGCCCCCACCCACAAACAGCGGCAGGCTGTCCTCTGCAGAGATGGGAGAGAACACCCAGGAAGCACGAGGCCCTCCATGTGGCTGCAGCCCCCCGAGTCTGGCACTGACGGCACAGCTTGGCTCGCAGCTGCCACCCCTTCACCTAAAGCAAACCTGCTAGCGGCACTCCCACTCCCCCCGCAAGACGGTGGGAACACATCCACTGCCCAACAGGGCCCCTAAGATGAATGGGCCAAGGCCTATCACATGCATGAGGGGAGTAACAGCTTCAGCATAAAATAAACCGGCAGAAAACAGGCCCTGTGAGAAAACAACTAAACAAACAATAAACCTCTCTAAACTTAAGAGTGTTTTGAGAAGGCACTGCATTTTCGAAACAAGAATAGGGTGCTGTGAAATGGGAGCTCACAGAGGCAAGGAAGATGGCGCTCTTACTGATAAACTGTAGATGCTGAAACACAAAATTCCCCCAGAGAACTCCAAAATGAAGTCCAAAAATTGTCCAGAAAATAGGACATAAAACATAAAGGAGACAGAACACCAAAGACCAACGCGTGAGTTCACGGAAGAAAACAGAAAAAGTGAGAGGGGAGAGGCGTGAACCGACGGAAGAATAAAGCCTGCCTTCCACTGAAAGGCCCCGCGGAGCACCAGTGAGCACAGACCACAGTGAAAGGCCCCGCGGAGCACCAGTGAGCACAGACCACACTGAAAGGCCCCGCGGAGCACCAGTGAGCACAGACCACACTGAAAGGCCCCGCGGAGCACCCGTGAGCACAGACCACACTGAAAGGCCCCGCGGAGCACCCGTGAGCACAGACCACACTGAAAGGCCCCGCGGAGCACCAGTGAGCACAGACCACACTGAAAGGCCCCGCGGAGCAACCGTGAGCACAGACCACACTGAAAGGCCCCGCTGAACACCAATGAACACAAAAACCACACTGAACCCGCCCACGTGGCTGGTCAGGAACCCACAGATGAAGAGAGGATGCTAAGAGATCCAGGGAGGGAAGTGAGTTCCTGACAAAGACTTCTCTTGAGCGCCTGGATGCAGGTGGTGATGACAAAGCCTTCAGCACGAGTTACGGACAAGGAGGGCCCTGGATGGAGCAGCAGCCCAGCACGCGGACAGAGCGAAGGCGCTCTCAAGCAGCCAAGGACTCACCACCCTTTTCAGGAAGTCACACAAGGATGTGCTCCAGCAAAAGCAACACAGGAAGCCAGGAAAGCAGCCGCTCTGGGGCCCATCAGAGAACTCCAGCCCAGGGGACGCAGAGAGCAGCAGGAAGGAGGCGGTTTCCGGGCCGAGGATGCCAGGAAAGCCGGGGTGACTGGGAAGTGGGGTGGGGGAGGACAAAGCACAGGCACTCAGTAACAAGGGGTGCTGAGCTCTGCCCCGATCTGGGCCCGGCCCCGGCACCGCTCAGCCTGGAGCTGCCGCCCTCCCGGGCAGCGGGGCTGCAGCCAGGGTGCGGCCCCAGAAGCAGGTGGGCATGAGGAGCAGTGACACGAGCCGCTGAGAAACCCCGTGCTCCAGCCCCACAACGGCCCCCAGAAGCATGGTCCCCACGGACCCACGGATCTTGGGCCTCGATGGTTGAGCCCTGCCCCTCGCCCTCCTGGCTTGAGCTAATGACAGATGGAGAAGGGAGCTGAAGCCCACTGAGCATTGCTGGCAGGGCTGGGACTGGAGGCGGGCACAGGACTCCGGACACCTGCCCCCTCCCAGGGCAGGACGAGGGCTGGGCGGGGCAGGGGCTGCAGCCGGCTGGAGCCCCGGGTGTGGAGGCTCAAGCCAGGTAAGGGCTGCAGTCTGTGTGTGTGTGAGTGTGTGTGAGAGTGGTGGGGAGTGTGTGTGCATGGGTGTGTGTATCAGAGGTGTCAAAGTTAACGAGAGGGGATGTGTGTATGTGAGTGTGTGTGAGAGTGTTTGTGAGAGAGAGAATGTGAGTGTGGAAGCGAGTGTGTGAGTACGTGTGTGTGAGTGCGAGACTGTGTGTGTGTGTGTGAGGGGTGTTTGTGGGAGAGAATGTGAGTGTGGAAGCGAGTGTGTGAGTACGTGTGTGTGAGTGTGTGTGTGAGAGAATGTGAGTGTGGAAGAGAGTGTGTGTGTGAAGGGGTGTGTGAGAGTGTGTGTGTGTGAGGGGTGTTTGTGTGAGAGAATGTGAGTGTGGAAGCGAGTGTGTGAGTACGTGTGTGTGAGTGCGAGACTGTGTGTGTGTGTGTGAGGGGTGTTTGTGTGAGAATGTGAGTGTGGAAGAGTGTGTGTGAGTGTATGATCGTGTGAAAGTGACTGTGAGTGTGTCTCCAGTCTGCCCAAGGGCGATGGGGAGCAGAGTGATGGCTGAGAAAAGGCGGCCGGGCCCCCAGGAGCCGTGTGGGGGCGGGGCGTGGGCGGGCGTGGTCGGAGCGGGGGCGGGGCGTGGTCGGAGGGGCGGGGCGTGGTCGGAGGGGCGGGGCGTGGGTGAGCGTGGGCGGGGCGGGGCTCGGCCCAGAGCTGAGCGGGATTAGGAGAGTAAATCCCAGGGATAGAGAGGAGGGGACAGTGTGTCCCGCTCCGTCCGGTGGCACCTACGAAGCTGCCAGGGGGCCGGGCAGGGGTGGGGAGCCAGCTCAGGTGGTGTGGGTGGGGGAGCCAAAGCCCGCAGGGAGGCTGGGGGAAACGCAGAGGGCTCAGGAGGCTCGGCCTCCGCTGACCGCTGACCTTGAGTGTGCCCTCCCCACTCCAACGTCTCCAACGCGGCGGCCCCCTCACCGAGGCCCGGAGGCGCTAGGCCGGGAGCCCTGGGGGAGCCTGGGGTCACCGCTGGGCCAGAAGCCAGGGTCCTGGCGGTGCTCCGGAGTTCAAACGCTAACCTGCTGGAGCACGTGGGGCAGGAAGCACGGGCCTGCCAGTCACCCCATCTGCCATCTCGCCCTCCCCCTACCCTGGGCTGCCTCTGCGGGTGACGCCAGGTGGGAAGGGTCCCCTCAGCGACGGGGACAGCCCAGCGGCCTGCCCGTGTCCCTGGGCACCCCAGCCGCGGAGAGCTTGGGGGAGGGCATGGCCCTGAGTTCTCAAAGGGGAGCCTGGTTGTGGGGCGGGGGAGGCGGTGCAGGTGGCACACCGGGTAGGGGTGGGGAGCCCGGGCCTTTGGCCTAAGAATATTGACTGGAGAGCGCTCTGGGGAGCACCCGGGACTGGGCACGGGGGTGACCCCAGCCAGCCGCTCTCCATCCCAGGGGAGGCGGCCCAGGCCCCTCAAGGCTCCGAAGGGTCTCAGGCCTGAAGGACTAAAGGCCAGGGTGAGGTTCCTGGCCCCCTGGCAGCAGGACCCGTGCCCTGCTCACTCGCCTTGGCTGGCCCATTTGAGCTGAAGGGGCCTGCTCCTGAGGCTGGGCACCCCTATCTCCACCTCCCACTCAGGTCTGTCCCCCCATTCCTGGTCCCTCCCCCAACCCCATCCCACCTCCGCAGGGCCCTTTTCCTTGCTCTGCTTCCAAAGGATGCGGTCAGCCCTGGGTCAGCAGCGGTGACACCCAGGGGCTGAAGGGGGCCAAGGTTGGTGGCTGGGGTCCGTGTGTCCGGTGTGACTGCCAGCTTGGCTGCACACCAGCCTCCACCTGGATGTGTGTGGCCGGCCCCGCGGGAGGTCGCAGGAGGGCAGTCTGTGGGCGACTCCAGCGGGGGTGGACGGAAGGGAGGACACGCAGGAGGGGCCGCGCCGGTGGCGGGCACCCGCAAGCCCTCCTCAAGACCCTGACTCCACACCGGACGCTCCGTCTCCCTGTGGGCCACACCCCGCGGACAGCCCTCTATCACCCTCAGCTCCAGGTCCAGCACCGGATGAGCTCTGAGTCCCCGCCCTGGCTGGGACCCGACCCCTCAGCAGCCTTCCCAGCCGGGAAGCGGGCCGTCCCTGTTCACTCCATCTCCGGCTCCCAGTCACTTGTCTCTTTGCAACGGTCAGCCCCAGAAGGTTCCTGGGCCTTGACCGCAGTCGAGTGCAGACCTGAGACTTGACCCGGCCCGCAGCACCCTGCACCCTACACTGCAGACGCTGCCGGCGCCGCCCCCGCCTCACTCCAGACCCCCGCGCCCCGCGCCCCCGGCCGGGGCGGGTGGCCAACCACACCTGCAAAATGGCCGCCGCAGGTACAGCCCCCGCCCCCACTCCAGACCCCAGCGGCTCGCTCAGGGGGCTGGGCACGCGTCCCGGTAAAGGCCCCTCTTGCAGCCCGCGAGCCGGGGGCGGGTGAGGGGGGCGGAGGCGGCGGTGCTGCAGAAGCGCGCCGGGCGACTCCCCGGGGTTAGGACGCAGACGGCCCTGCGCGCACGGGCCTCCCCGCACCACCGCCTCCCGCCAGCCCTTTGCCCTAACGGTCTTCTACCCCAGCAACGCTGGCATCTCCGGGAGGGGCGGCCGCCTGGGGTGGGGTCCGCGGGTCTCGGCGAGAGATCCCCCATCCCCGGGAACGTGGGCGCGCAACGCGCCCGCGCCCGGCGGGCCCCATGACTCGGCATTCCCTCCTTCCCTCCCCCTCCCGGCCCTGCGGCCCGCGGTCCCCCCGCCCACCCGGCGCCGGGCAGACCGCTGACCCTCCCTCCCCTCCGGGATGCTGTCCGGGCCCCTCCCCGAGCGCGAGAGAAGCCTGCCGGGTTTGCGGGAGAGCTAGGGCGGGAGGCGGCTTAAAGGACGAGCCAAAGGGGCTGCGCGACGGCGCCCCTGTCACCCGAGCCCGGCGCCCGGAGAGCGCCTCCAGCCGAGTCGTTGCGGTCCCGCAGACCCCTCCCCTCCTGCCGCCGGGCCACACCTGTTACTGGGGCGCCCACTGCGTGGATGCAAGTCGTGTCCGCAGGCGGGCCCTCCCAAACCGTGGGGCTTTCTGGAAGGGAGAAGGGGTCTTTTGGGAGGAGGATACGACCTGGGCCGAGCGCTGGGCAGTCCCGGCGGCGCGCACCAAGCCGGCGGCCAGCCCTCCCGCCGCATCCCCCGCCTGCCCGCCCTCCCGCCTGCCCGCCGGTTTTGCTCTCCGTTCCAGCATCCGCCCTCCCCCACCCCGGGGACCAGGGCCCCGGCCTGCGCCCCGCCGCCCGGACACCCTCCCCTCCGGCCGGGCCGCGCCAGCCGCGCCCCCTCCGGGGCGCCCCTTCCGCCTCTCTCGCCTTTGCTCCATCCCTCCCCTCCCCCGCCGGTGCAGTCCCAGCCCGGGCCGCATCCCGGGTGTCGGCTCCAGCCCGGGCGAGTGGAAGATCGGGAAAGCGGGGAGGGTTTATCGAGATGCTGCCGGCTGCCTGCGCCCTCCCCGCAGCGACCCCGCCCGCGCCAGACCAGAGTCCCCCCGCAGCCGGGACCGCAACCAAAGGGCCTCTCCAGAGGGCCGTGGCTCGCTGCGCAAGAAGGGCGGACACCCCTGAATTTGCCCCATTGTTCTCTGCAGGGACGGGGGAGGGTCGGGCGAAGGGAAGAGGCCGCGCCGAGGGCTCCGGGCGCGAGCTCCCCGCCCGGGGAGCGCTGGACGCAGGTGCGGGATGCGGCCCTGGAGGTCCGGCGAGCCGCGGCCCTACCTCTCCGGCGTCACTGGCGGCGGCGGCGCGGCATGAGCACCGGCAAGGGCGCGGGTCCCGAGCGAGCGCAGAGCGGCTGCTGCTCCCCGGCTGCGCTGGGCGCTCTGACGGCGGCACCGCGTGACGGCTGCGGGCCCCCGGCCCGGCCCGCCCCGCGCCCCTCCCGCCGCGCTGGTTGGCTGCGCGCGGCGCCCGAGCCCCAGCCGCCAGCTGGTTTGTCGCGCGGGGAGAGGGACGGGTGTCGCGGCCGCCGCGGGGCCGGAGGGGGCTGGGGCCGGAGGGGGCTGGGGCCTGGGTGTGACATCACCGCTGACGGGCGGCGCCCTGGTGGGAAGGTGGGGGCCCGGCAGCGCAGCCGGGACGCGCCGCCCCCTCCTCTAGCGCAAGCCCAGCTCACGGGGCAACCCCGAGGCCCCGCGACCACCCACCTGCATTTGCCCGCGTGCCCCGCGCGCCTGGCCCTCCCCAGCTCGGAGCCCTTTCGCGTGCAACCACTAAATCCCCACCTGCCCCACCCGCGATGCCGGCAGCACAAACGCGTCGACCAGGAGAGACAAACCCGGGTGGGCTCCTCGCTCGGGGAGGGGCGCGGGGCTGTAAGGGGTGTGGGGAAACGGACTCCGAGGTGTAACAGGTGGGTTTTTCGATCGCGCCTGGCGTTTGGCCAGAGCATCGCTGACAGCCCTCAGCGCGGGGATGATGCAACCGTCCGGCCAGCGGGCCGGCCTCCTCTCTTCCCGGCATGCTTCGGAGGGAGACCCCCACCATCCCCTGGCCCCCACGCCCCGGTCCCCACACCCTGTTTCTCCAGCTCAGCTGGCTGAGACCAAGTCGCTGGCGGCCCTCGGTCCACACCGGCAAACTCCAGCCTTAGTCAGCCCCCAGGCCGGAAAGCAGGTCGCCAGGGACGGACTGGCATCTCTGCCTGCCACCGGCCTCCATCCGCAGCCCCACCG
This sequence comes from Moschus berezovskii, assembly GCF_049115385.1. Taxonomy (NCBI): domain Eukaryota; kingdom Metazoa; phylum Chordata; class Mammalia; order Artiodactyla; family Moschidae; genus Moschus; species Moschus berezovskii. The sequence goes on along the minus strand of NC_142463.1, from coordinate 894,500 downwards.
CTGGGCAGTTTTGACAAAGCCTCCGGCCAGCTCGCCCACCGGAACTGCGGTGACGTCATGCCGCCCCTTCCCACGCAGCCCCTGGCGCCTGCACCCTTCATCCCCAGGGCCAAGCCTCTGCGGCATCCAGCAGGTGCCAGGCGCTACCCCAAGGGTTTCCTGGATTAACCATTTAATCCTCAGCCAGCGCGTAAGGGAGATGCTTCGCCTCCACGTGCAGCGTCCGTGGGGCCTGGGCCTTCAAAGTGGCGAGGGCGCAGGCACATACAACCACCCTACCCTCCGAAGCCTCAGAGAGCCTCTGTTTCCTGGAACTACCTGCAAAAGAGGAATTACTGTTCTTCCAAATTTTTGGTGGAAACAGCAGAACTATGTGGGCCCCAAGGAGGTGAATCTTTAATCGTTCCTTCTGTTTCATACTTATCCCTCTGGTCAAGTGTTCTATTTCTTGAGCTAAATCTGGCATGTTTCTAGGAATTAATCCATTTCACTGAGATTTTAGAATATTCTTATATCTACTGCTTTGACCTTTAAACCATAGCTTTGTAAACCTTCTAAATTTCTGACCTTTTTAAAGACACAAAATTCCTTCTCCAGCACTGCCCTAGCTGGGTCTCACAAAATTTGGATGATCAATGTTTTCATTTTCTTCAGATCTGAATATTTATTTTTAAAATATTTATTTATTTGGCTGCACCAGGTAAATTTGACAGGTTCAGAATGAAGGTCAAGGAGTCTCCATGTTTCTGGCTGGAGGTTGCTGCTCTTCTTCCTTCCTGCAGACAGGTTTTGAAACGATCAGACCCGTGTATCAGAAATGTCCACAGCATAACAAACCTCCTTGCTTTCACCTCATTGCATTGTGGGAAGGAGGCCACCCTCAGAGACTGGGAGCCACACGCAGCTTGCAATCTAAATAACAGTAAAACGATCCCATACCTTGACTAAATTTTCTGGAATGCAAGGATGGTTCAGTATTAAGGACTCCGTCAGTATAAACTACCATTCTAGTAAGTCAAAGGATAAAAAGAAATAGGATTATTTTAGTAGATGTTGAAAGGCTTTTGACCAAAGGGCCACCCACTTTTTGGTTAAAAAGCAAGTAATTACACCCTTTGGGGAAAAGATGCCTTCTTCTTTCACTTGAGGAAAAGCAGCCCTTCAGGGTCTTGAAGGATAAGAGTCTAGCCAGAATTCGTGTCTGGCTTCATTCTGCATTAGCTGTGTGACTCCAGGCAAGTTCACCAGCACCTGTGTCTGTCACCTCTCCTGCAGGTGGGATAAGAACAGTGCCAACCTCAAAAGGCAGTGGTGAGGATTCATATGTGCAGTGCTGGGTCCGGGGCTGGGCACACAGCAAGCCTAGTACAAACAGTAGCTGTAATGGTGAAGCAGCAAAAGAATTCCCATTTAAAGAGGGATATACAGTGTTGTCTTTGGTTTATTTAGAAGTATCAGAGGTTAAAACATTGAAGCAAAAAAGAAACAAAATTATCAATATTTGCAGATGATGTAATTCTCTACTAAGAAAATTTCAGGGATGAGTGAAAAGCTATGGGAAACAGTATGGTAATGGAAAGGTAAGAAAAATTATCACCAAGAAGACAACAGTTTCCATAAAGACAGACCATAACCAGTAGAGCTTATAATGGAAAAATCCACTCACAACAGTACCAAGGAAGGCAAATGCCCAGAAATAGCAGGAAATGTGCAGGCTTCTTGTTGATAAAGAAAGTATATAGGAAAACCTTGAAAATCCATGAAAAGAGATCAATTAATGGAAAAGCATTATATACTCTTGAAAAGGAAGAATTATATTGCTTAAGGTCCAGTTTTCCCTAAATTATGAGACTGCTGCGCTGCCTACTGCACTAGGAGGGCAGGTCCGTTTTTCTAAATGAAAGCTACGCATTTGTTGCAATCTCAAGTTAAAGAAAAAGCAAACGTGAGAGACTAGTGAGGAAGTCTGTTAGAAAAAGAGTGAAGAGGGTTTGCCCAGTTAGGCATTAAAACATGTCATGGAATTCTAATAATTGAAAAGATGACAGTATTAAAGGAAATAGATCAAAAGTCTATGATAAAGGCATCATTTCAAAATATTTGAAGAAAGTAGTTGATTTGTATAACTGGTGCAGGCTAATATAGGAAATATATAAAGTTGGATCCCCCTTGACACAGCATCAAGATAAATTTCCAATGAGGTAAACATTTATCTGTAACAATGACATTTTAGGAGACTAGGATGCAGTGTGAATGGATGCACTCAGCATCTCGGGGTGCAGAAATCAAGATACATAAGCTGATTGCTCCAAAGAAGACAGAAGGACTACATAAAAATTAAGCATCAATTAATAAAAGCAATAATTAAAAAAACCCAAACATCTACATGGCCCAAACATCACAAACAAAGCCGAGAGACCAACCCCACCCTGGAAAAATATTTCAAAACATATGATGATGAAAGGAACTTCCTAAAGGAGTAAAAGGCTTATGTAAACTAATAGCAGAAGTTGTAAGTAACCACCAGAGAAATGGCCAGGAACCATGAGGGGATGAAGGGACACTACAGGAAGAAAATTGCTCCATAAGCAGAGAGAATCCTACTTAAAGAAACGCAGGCCAAAACAGTGCAATACTGTTTCTGACCTAGTGCACTGTCCAAACTGTTGGGTGACGCTTGTGTGGTGAGGGTTGGGGAGATGAGCTCTCCGCACTGCGGCTGTGCTTGGCATCAGCTGTGTGATTTCCCTGAATGCGTCTGCAGCTAAGGTGCCCCTCTATTTGATTCAGTAATCCCATGGCTAGAAATTTGCCTACGGTATCCACATATGAAAATTTCCCCCAAGAAACAAGATCAGCAAGGGGGTCACCCATGGGCACTGGCTAAATGCATCAGGCTGAACAGGAGTGATTTCTCTGATGGTACTGAAAAGCATGAGTCTTAAAAGTTATGCGCTGACGTGGAAAGATGAGCAAGGTGTTTGTTAAATTACTTAAAAGGAGCACAGGAGAGTGTGCCTAACTACCCACCAATCACAGGACACTGTGCGCAGTGCTTGCCGTGGTGGAGGCTGCCGCTGGGGAGGGACGCCAAGGACACACTCACATGTAAATTCCTGTGTGTGCAGTGCGAGCGCTCTCTCATACTCAGGTATGTCTGTAGGTCAGCGGCACTACCTAAGAGTAGACATTAAGACCCATTTTCATTTCTCACTTTTTTGGGTACCATTCACAGTGCTAATAAATACTGCAATAAATTGTTTAAGTTTTAAAAATCTTATCAAAGCTGTAGGCTTCGGTAAGGCTGAGAAACCTAGAAAGACCCCAGTCCATCCAAATACTACGTTAAGTTACATAAAATTGCTGCTGCTCAACTAGTTTTAATCATGAAAAATAGTCATTTTAAATGGTTTAGCCTCATAAGAATGTAGAAAAAAATATATATCACGAAATTCAAAGTACACAAACCAAGTCCTTGCAAAGAGGAAAGAAAAACAACCCAGGTGTCACCAACCAAAAGGGAACTACACACAGTGGCGGCGGCTACACCGAGGCGAGCTGCCACAGTGGACAGGGATGGTCTCGTCTGGACAGCAACTGGGCAGGTGCAGAGGGGGCCAGGTGAGTCAGGTGGATAAGGGGTCCAGCTGAAGGAGCTCTGTGGGCAGGATGGAAGGTCAGGAAAACGACTGTCCAACACGGGTCATCCTCGGGGGCTGAACCTACTTGAGTCCTCTGAGCAAAGTTGGAAAGAAAAGGGTTGGGCCGGGGCTACTGCCTGGCGGGCAACCAAAATCTAGGCGGAGTCATGGCTCAACAGAAAAGTCAAGGGTCAGTAGTGGGGTTGGGGAACCAGGGAGCTAGGTCGAGCCTGTGACCTGTGCTTGAGAAGGATCCCTGAAAGAAGGAGGAATAGATTATTGAAACAATATTTGCAGAAGTACTGGCTTAGACTTTTCCAGGATTGTAGATAGAAGTGCTCAGTGAGGACTCAGTATGATCCCAAATAGGAAAGAAAAGACCAAATCTGCAGAAACCAGAGACAATGAATGAGCGAAGGATGGAGTCAAAAGACAAGTTACCCGAAAAGAAGCCACAGTCGCGGGATGGGGGGTGGCGAGCGGTTATGCAGCTAGGTGGGGGCCCTGGAGGAGTTTGAGGGAACACGTGGAATTTGAACTGCTGCACTGTCTCAACCCGGGTCTCGTCTACCCAAGCCTTCTGCCCCGCGAGGACCACAGAGCATCTGCTGTTCTTTCGGTCCAGGCCCTCGAGACCCCGCCCCACTGGAGGCCCGCCCATTGGAGGTGCTGTCTGGTTGCCTTGGCAACCCCGGCGGCCGAGTTCCGGGCTTTGCGTGCCGCAGGGGAACGCGGTTGCCACAGCAACGGTGGGGCGTGTCTGGCCTGGCACCGGGAGCGGAGCGTTCAGCCCCGCAGATGCAGATGCTGTTGCTCCTGAGACGAGAGGACCCTCGGGATACCGAGCCAGACGCGGAACTGAGGCCAGTTCGCCGGGGGGCTCTGTGGGCTCCAGCTGCCTGGCGGTGGGGTTCCAGGTCCAACGCCGCGAGGCCCTTAGCTGCATTTTCAGTTCAGTTCAGTCGCTCAGTCGTGTCCGACTCTTTGTGACCCTGTGGACTGCAGCACGCCAGGCCTCCCTGTCCATCACCAACTCCCGGAGCTTGCTCAAACTCATATCCATTGAGTCGGTGAGAGGAAACTGAGGCCAGAAAGGGAAAGACTTGCTCCAAGTCAAAACGCTGGTGTCCAGGCAGGATCCTGCCAGTCCAGCCAGGACCGTTTTCTTCCCAACTTTGGCTCCAGCGTGTCCAGGCCCCAAGGTGACCTGTGTGTCAGTTTCCCCGATCTGGTGCATCCTGTGTCCACAGAGTGCTCCTATCCGGTGGAAGCCCACCTGGCCCCCGTTGACCCCCTGGAGGCCTCTGCCCCGCTCCACCACGGCCCATCTGAAGTCATGCTCTCTCTCAGTTCCTGCGGCCTTCCCATCCTCCAGAGTCCCATCTGGAAGCCCCTCCACGCAGCCTTCCGCCTTCCCCCACCCCACCAGGGATGGAACCTCTCCCCGCTCCGAGCTCTCACTTGCTTCATGCTCAGAGGGCCTCCTGTGGCTGTGTTTAAAGTGGACCCGTTGCCCTCCTTGGGGTTCAGGGAAGAGCAGAGCCAGTGTGTCCACACTCAAGTCTGTAAACTGTCTGAGAACCAGGCTGTCTGGTGCGTCCCAGGCAGGAGACCCCCCAGGCTGGTGGCAACACCCATGCCAGCACCCAGGGACCTCAGCGATGGTGCAGACAGGACTCCTGCGTGACCCGCGGGGCTGCTGGGACGGGGTAGAAACCAGACACCGGCCACTGGCCTGGGTGCTGGGAGAGGCCCGGCAGAGACCCTGTCACACACTCAGCACAGGCAGGGGCTGGAGTCAAGAACTGGCCAGAGACTGCAGTCGCAGGGCTGGACTCTCCAGCAGGCTGACCCCAGGGCGGCCCGAGGCTGAGCACACGCGGACACAGAGTGGCAGCCAGGCAGAGTCTCAGGTCCGTGTTTCGACACCACTCCGGGCGCAGCCAACCTTTGTGTCACGATGCAGAACTTGCAAGGTGCATCTTTGTGAATATCTGTGAATGTCTGAGCTCCTTACACCCAGGCCCCTTTGCACAGCTGTCAAACCCGCTTTGCAGATGAAGAAACTGAGGCTGAGGGATTTGGAGAGGCCCTGAGGGTCCCAGGACCCCTGACCGAACACTCTTTCCACGACTCCAGTACCTTCTCTGGGGGCAGGCAGCCCCTGAGGGAGTGGGAGGAAGCAGGCTGATAGGGTGACCACCTATGCCCGGCATTGTTAATGGAGGCTCTGCTTAGCCGGACCCACGAGCTCCGCCCTGGGAACTGGGGCAGGGCTGGGGTGCAGCCCAGGAGTCTGAATCTGCACCTGCACCCTGCATCCTCCACCCCGTGTCACTACCGATCACGGGGAGGAAGGCAAGGTGTCATCAGACTTTATGTAGAAGGGAACCGACCTGCAAGAGAGAGGCAGTGCTGAGTCCCAGACCTTGAATCTGGAGCAGAGCCGGGGGACCCGCACCCCATGGGAAAGGAGGCAGGCACGGCCCCTGGGCTCCCAGCTTGAGAGGCCGGGGGGACCTGCCCGGCGTGTGGACAGCTCTGTGGGTGTGTGTGTGGCGTGCTGACAGAGCTGCTGACTCAGTGTCTGGCCGGCAGCATCGGGCAGCCAGGCGGCTGGGCTGGACCAGAGCCCACTGTGGGGGACCACGTCCACGGGTCGCTCCTGCTCCCTCCGTGACTTGGAACAGGAGGAAACGCTGACCTTATAAAGGTCAGTCAAAACTTCCAGCACCCCGCTTCTGGCCCCTCCACTGTTTCCCCTCCTCTGTGCGTCTGCAAAGATCCCACAGGCTCTGAGCTATGTCTGGGCTTTGGGGGCGAGGACACAGGGAGGGGATCCCTCTCTGTGTCCTGGACATGGTGCTCGTTAGGAGGGCTGGTCATCAGGGTCTCCTGCTGCCCACCGCAGGTCAGGGGTGGGAAGGCTGGGACTCCCCAGTGGCATGGCAGGGATTCTGTCAGCCTGCTCCTAAAGCCGGGGAGGGTCTGGGGGCTAGAGCAAGTGCTCTGGGGTTCAGACGAGGAGGGTGTCCCACCTGCTGCTAGATGCCAGCAGGGGCGGGGAGACACCATCCTGCCCAGGGCAACTTTGCAGTCTTAGAGAAGACAGAGCTGTCCCCAGGAACTTTCTGGCAAGTGGGGACAGCTGCCGTGGCCATGTCCAGGGGTGTACAGGGCACCCTGAACCCCTGCTTCCCCACTCTGTCCCTGGAGGCTGACAGCTCTGGGCTCTGCTTTGGCTCCAGCCAGTGGGAGGGTCCCGCAGGAGGTGATAGCACAGGAGGAGAGTGTGGGCTGAGTGGGGCAGGTTTCCTGGGGTCTCCTTTTCAGAATCCCCACGGGGGACGCGGGCTGCCACCCGTGCTGAGGACTCTGATTCCCTCGCCAGCTTCTGGTGTGGAACCTCCCTGTACACCCCAAAATGAGAAGCCCCTGAGTCGCGTGGACGAGTGGGTAAATGAAGTGTGCGGTGCTCCCTTAGTGAGTGCTACCATAGGCAGGGTGAATGGACCAAATCTGCGTCCAGTTGCATGGAGCAACCCCCAAACACGCTGGGGCAAAGAGGCAGACGGCCAGTGCTTACCAAGTGCATTTGTCTACAAGACTTTTACCTATTGTTTACCATCCATACAGGTACAGTAAAATCATGGAGGCATGCATTTATTTCTACTGACCTTGGAGTTGAGTTTCTGTGGGGAGGGAGGAAGGAGAATGGGGTTAGGGAAGGGTCATTTGAAGCTTCCACTATCTGTGAGATATTCATGGCTTTGGTCATTAATGAGGTGTGAATTACGCACGGTGAATGCTCAGATGTTTGCATTTCGACTCAGCAAGCTAGGCCCCTTCCCACCACTCCCGAAGGTTCTCCCGTGTCCCTCCCCAGTCCATACCCTGCCCCAGATGTGACCTCGGAGCTGAAATCTAGTGTCAGAGGTTCCTTTGCTGAGTCAAGAATCTCAGTAAATGGAATCGTACGCTTCCACGTCTGGATGGTTCCAGCACAGTGTTTCTGAGCTTCACCCACGCTGTTAAGATATCAGCAGGCTCCCTCTTGTCACTGTTGAGTAGGGATCCCTTCCGTAGCTATTTGCCAGAGTCCTGCTGACAAACATCTGGGTTTCTAGTCTCTGACTATTATTAATAAAGCTTGAACATTCTTGTACAAGGCTTGGAGAGGACATATATTTTTAGTTTCTCTTGAAACTAAAGGGGAAATGCTGAGTCATAGAAAAACACATGTGTGTGTATATATATACTTTCCAAGAAACTGCAGTAAACATTTTCCCTCCCGTCCGTGGTGTAGGAGGTTCCACTTACCTCACAGCCTCGCCGACATTTGCTAGTGTGGGCCTTTTTCTTTTAGCCGTCCTGTCTTCCTCGGTGTTCCTCGATGACTGATGACGAGCACTCTCGTGTGTTTACGACCACCCGTATATGTGTGTGCGTGTGCGCGCGCGCGCGTGCCTGTGTGCGCGCCTGAGAAGTCGGTTCAAGTCTCCGTCCATTAAAAAAGCGGTTGGATGTTTCTCTCTCTACTATGAAGTTGCAGATTCTTTATGGAACACGTGCAACGCATTTGTTAACTGTGTGCCTCGAATACTTTCTACCAGTTTGTGACTGGCCTGTTTGTTTTCCCAGTGATGTTTTGGATGAGGAGAAGTGCTTGGTGTCTATGAAGCTCAGTTTATCTGTGTGTGTGGAGTCGGTCTGTGAGGTCTGTGAGTGTTTCCTCCTGGGCTCCCGTGTTTGCGTCTGGCTTTTACCTGCTTGTTGTTTTTGCTTTTTTCTGTTATACTCATGATGCAGCTTGAAATGACATCCAGTGGTCCGAGCAACACTCACTGAGCCTTCGTCTCCCTGGCCAGCGACACTGGCCCTGGACAGAAACCACTGACCGTGGTTTGGGTCTGTTTTTACACACTCTGTTCTGATGCATTGATTAATTGGTCTTTTCTTTCAGTGCCACACTTTCTTGATTACTGTAGGCATCAGTACATTTTATTGCTTTAAAAAACAGGATCTGAAGCAAAAGGAGGAAAATGTTAGCATTCGTTAAATCTAGTAGTGGGCACAAGGGTTTTGAAGCCTCTCAAATCATTTAAAAACATAAACATGTAATGGAAGATAGGTTCCAGTCACAGCAGCAACAAAAACTTGTCAGTTCCTAAGAATAAATTAATAAATGGACAAGTTTTTTTTTTAAAAAAAACAAAAAAGGTTATTGAAGATATTGAATTTATATGAGTAATTTAAAGAATACTTTCCTGAAAGGAAAGACTGAGTATTATAAATTTAATGTAATTTCTATAAAAATCATAAGAGTATTTTAGGAAGGTAAATTCATCCTCAAGTTAATCTAGGCAAAGTCAATAAGAGTGAATACAAAGAAAAACTTGAAATAAGCACAAGAAAAAATGTTAAGGGAAATTGATCTACCTTATGGGAACTCAACTTTAAAGTTATAATAATGATGATAATTCAATACTGGCAAAAGATAAATCAAACAACTGACAAACATAAATGAAACAAAACAGATATAAATGAATTTAGCTTGTGATAAGGTCTCACTTCAGACAAATAGGGAAAAGTCAGTCTATTTTCTGAACCTTGTTGAGTAAAAGATCTATTTGGGGGAGAAGAAAATGAGGTGTCTCCCTCCCTTTACAGACACACAAAATCCCAGATGGACTCGAAACCTAAGATAAGAATGACAACTTCTGGGTATTTTTGTCCCACAAAAAATTACAAATGCTATTTTTCGTTTCCTTGGGCTATGGAAGACCTTTCCAGAACATCAGGAATCCATAAACCATAGAAGACAAACCTGAGAGATGGGGCCACCTCAAACTCTAGAGCTGGAATGTCACAAAATTAGCCACAGTCACAGTTAAATTTAAAAAAAAGAAAGATTCAGCCAGGAGAAAATGCTTCTAACACTCACAAAATACTGTGTGTGTGTAGCCATAACGATATTGTTGTTTAGTCGCTCAGTCGTGTCTGACTCTCTGAGACCCAAGGACTGCAGCCCTCCAGGTCCTCTGTCCATGGAATTTCCCAGGCAAGAATACTGGAGTGGGTTGCCATTTCCTTCTCCAGGGCATCTTCCTGACTCAGGGATCGAACCCTCATCTCCCGCATTGCGGGCAGATTCTTTACCGTCTGAGCCACTGGGGAAGCCCAGCAGTGTAACCCTTGCTGTGATATCAGTTCTGCCAACCCTGTGAGCTCCCAAGGGTTTTGAAGGCAGAGACTGCATGGTTGGTGGCCTTTCCTGGTGGCCCAGGTCAGCGACATGGCTTTGGGTCATTCCTGGACATTTGAGACGGTCCTGATGGTCAGGAATGGTGACCAGCACCCCGTGACACACCCCTTTCTGCTCGAGCCAGCGCAGTGAGTTCTCACTGAGCCCTGGCTGGTGTGACCCACAGGCTGTGGCTCTGGTGACATCTGACACTTTGTTGCAACACTCTGCGATCGTGGACCTCACCCACGGCTGCACTTAGAGCCCCCAGGAGCTGGCCCGAGATTCACAGAGCTGGCCGAATCAGGGTGGCTGCGAAGACGTCCGCCCCAGGCCAGTTGACAGGCTTCCCCAGCTGACTCCCGGGTGCAGCCAGGCTGAGAACCATGCTTTGGTCAGCTGCGTCTGCAGCGGCTTCTGTCCCGCTGAAGTATGGTTTATACCATCCTATACCACTTCCTCCATCCACTCCACGGCGGCAGCGGTCCCCGCCAGCACATCCCCGAGCTCGTCCAGATGACCTTCTGCCAGTGGCGTCCAGTGGTCCGTCCCTGCTCCACACTGGCTCCCAGGAGCCCCTGCCCTAATTCGGCACGTCCACCGGCCCCTTCAGTTAAGTTCCCAGACCTTCTGCACTCAGAGTTCCTTCATCTCCATGCTTTCTGGTGTCTGTATCTTCCTGTTTTTTTATTTCCCCTTGAATTTGTGTTTCTCTCCATATGAAGATGTGCTTGTTATTTTTCTAGAGAATCCATCCATCATCCGGGACCCCTTTGGTGCAGACGACCCTGTGGACGGGATTCTGGCGACGGGCTGTGGGTGTCTCCAGCAGAGGAGCTTCAGCCCGAGAAATCGCAGCTCACAGAGGTTTTCCTCCCACCCGGAGGTCAGAAGATGACATCGCAGAAACAAAATTGGCAGCAAAGTGGCTGAAATGAGATCTTTTCTTAGATCTTGGCAGCAGAGAGGCTGACCTTGGAGGAAGGAGTTTGGGGATCAGTCCCTCGCTCATCTGTTTTTCAGGAGCAGAAGGGAGGGAGCTGGAGGCCAGCCTGCACCCCGCGAGGCTGCTTCTTGCTGAGCACTTACCAGGAGCGCGCCTGAGGCTTGGGTCCCTCCACCCTGAGCCCTGCGTAGTGTCTCCGGTCCATTCAGGCCTGCTCATGGAGGGCCGTGGGCTCCCAGTCGCCCCCCACCTGAGGGGCACTCTCTGGGAAATGGGTGACCTGGTGGGGCCCCTGTGCAGGGGTCTCGGGCAGCAGTAAGCAGAGGCAGCCATGAACCTGGCAGCCCCCGGAGGAGAGCGCACTCCCTGGGACGGGCGGCAGGAGCGAGATGCTAGTGGCCTCGTGGTCTGAGCCACGTTCTGGGCACAGGGCAGGGAGAGGAAGAAGCAGACCGCACCTAGAAATGACAGGGAGGTCAGCAGAGCTCCCCTGGGGCCAGTCGTCCATGTGAGCCACCACACCCAGTCCCGCCTGCTGGGGGGAGCTGCCACAGCCATGCCCAGCACACCCTCTACGTGAAGACCAGGGCCTTGGCAGAGCTGGGCATGCCAGAGGGTCTGCCCGCCTCCATGGGAGATCCAGGCCTTGGCCCTGATGGCAAGCACCCCCTGGAATGCCCCAGCGTTTGCCTCCTCTGCAGGACCACCTGGCCGGCGTCTGGGAGGACGCTTCTCCTCTGGGTCAGCCCGGCCGCCTCCCTGTCCCTGCGCGATTCCCCTCTGTAATGGAACTGCCCTGGGGAGTGAGGTCCCTGCTCTGAGCCTCAGGATCCTAATTCATAAAGAGCCTGCTTTCCTCGAGGGTTGCGGGGCTCGGCTGAGTGAAGTGCTGAGAAGTGAGGACAGGCAACCCCAGAGCCCACCCCCCACGCCTGGGGCAGGAGCACAGGCGGAGGTCAGCAGAAGGCCAGCACCTCCGTCTTCCCTCTGCCCACCCTCCCCGTCTGGGGCCGGGTGGCACAGAGGGAATTGCTGGCCTTCCCAGAAGCCCCAGGGCCAGGCAGAAGAAGGGGGAGTCCAGGTTGCGAGCTGGACCCCAGTGTTTCCCCAAGACTGGACAAAGGTCTGAGCTGGGGTCCCGGGGAAGAAACCCGAGGAAGGGACCACTCCTGACCTGGAGCGCAGGGCAGTCTCACCTTCCCCACCAGGAAACCAGGTGACCCCGCGCCTCACGGGGTCAAACCTCAGACCCTGAGGAAAGGTGAGCCTCCTGCCCGGCCCCCTTGGTCCCTCTGCTCTGCCCAGAGGCTTCTGGGGGTCTGGGGTGCCGGTGAGTGAGAGAGATTCAGGCAGAGGAGTCCAGCCAGCTCACCAGGGGACAGGAGGCAACCAACCAAGGCCAGGAGATGCAGAACTCTTCTCCACACAGGGACTTCTCATGCATACAGAGTCTCGGGCCATACCCGGGCCCCCGAGTCAGGATCCGCTTGTAGACAAGCTTCCCACTGAGGCCTTTTCCACCGAGGCTTGAGAGACGCTCACCCATCAAAATAGACTTGAACCAGCAGCATGCGCCGCCAGGACCTAGTCTCAATCCCAGCTCGAACAAACCACCTTTGAAACGTCATCTTTGGACAGTAGGTTGAGTCTGTCTCCAGGCAGGTGACATTAAATAGAATCACGGCCTCGAGCTCGGTAGGAAAATGTCCATGTTTTATGTGCGCATTGGAAGCTTTGGGGGAGATCACATGAGGTCTGGGATTTGCTTTGAAACAGGGAAAACTAGAGACGAGAGACCATGGGGGCGGTGGGCCAAATCAGAGAAATGAAGCGGAGAAGACCTGCAGGGCGGTGTGCCCGGGGTGCTCATGGGAGCCAGGTTCCAGGATCCTGATTTCGGTGTCAGTTTGGAGGGTTTCCGTCGTGACTTGGGTTGGGGATATTTTAAATTTGTGACCATCCTGCGCGCGTCTCCGTCGCAGCCTGCGCACGGCCTAAGGACCGCGCAGACGCAGCCGTGCAGGAGGGCGAGTGTCCAGCCCCTCTGTGGGGCTCGCCCCCTCACCAGCAGACCCGTCCCTGGGCAGGATTTGGGCAAGGGGCCCATCCTCTTTAGACCTTCCTGCAGTCCCCTCCCCTCAGTCCGGGTGTCTGTTCCCCGCGGGGCCAGACCTGCCGCCTCACCGCCTCTGTCCCAGCCCCAGGCTGGAGGCCCGCAGGGTGGGCCCAAGCGCCGGCTTTCACAGCCAGGTGACCTCTGACCTGGCCTACCCGCTCTGAGCCTCCATGTCCTGAAGGTCCTCTGGGACTCCAGCCGCCTTGGGCTTGCCACAGAGCGTCTCCGGCCAGAAATGCAGGTTCCCGGCCCACAGACAGTCTGGGGTTCCGAAGCTCGCTCACACGGGGACCCTCTGCCCTCTAGACACAGGTCATGGGGATGCACCTCTCCCCTGGCTGGCTCTCAGAGCACCTTCTTCGCCACGGTGCCAGAGCTGCAGGTGACTTCTGCGAGTCCGCAGGGCTTTCAGGATAAACCCCAAGGTGCCCTCCTGTGCTGAAGCTGCCGGCTCCCGGGGCTGCCTGCTCTGCCCTCCATGCTCATGCCCTGGTTAACCTTTACCTGGTTATCCGGGACCCATGAGCTGTCCGTGTCATCTCCACTCGCACACCCACATACAGTAAATGACCTCAGTGATGTAGAAAAAAGCCTGGCAAGTTGCACATGAGAGGATAAACGTGGTCTGGTGTCAATGGAGGGTTTCCAGGGCATTTCATTTGCTTTCAGTTCAGTTCAGTCACTCCATCGTGGCCGCCTCTTTGTGACCCTGTGGACTGCAGCACGCCAGTCTTCCCTTCATTTATAGGGAAGCTTCATTTGCTTTAAATTTATTTTACCCTTTAAAAAAATTATTTACAGTGAGTATATAATGCTTTTATCTTTCAAAATCCAAGTTAAAAGGTGACTGGGGCTTTCTTGTTGGCTCAGTGTTAAAGAACCTGCCTGCCGATGCAGGGACACAGGTTCTATCCCGGGTCAGGGAACATCCCCCATGCTGCGGGACCCATGGGCAGCCACCGCTGAGCCTGCGTGCCTAGAGCCCATGCTCGACCACAAGAGACGCCCCTGCCGTGAGACGCCTGAGCACTGCACCCGGAGAGCAGCCCCGCTCTCTGCAACTAGGGAGCACCTCGGCAAAGCGAGAAGACCCAGCGTAGCCAAGAATAATAAATACATCTAAAAACAAAACCGTGAGTGTTAGGGAGGTGCTGAATTCATTTTCTTGGGGAAATTCCTGAGAACAAGTCCCCCAGGGTCTCCATCTCATCAGGCTAAGCTGACTCATGCCAACATTGGCAAAGTGTCTTCCACGTATGAGGTCTTTTGAGCCTCACTAACCCCCGACTGAACTGAACTGAACTGAACTGAACCCCCAAGTGGGGTAACAGTGGAAACAGTGTCAGACTTTATTTTTTTGGGCTCCAAAATCACTGCAGATGCTGATTGCAACCATGAAATTAAAAGACGCTTACTCCTTGGAAGGAAAGTTATGACACCTAGATAGTATATTAAAAAGCAGAGACATTACTTTGCCAACAAAGGTCTATCTAGTCAAGGCTATGGTTTTTCCCGTGGTCATGTATGGATGTGACAGTTGGACTGTGAAGAAAGCTGATCGCCAAAGAATTGATGCTTTTGAACTGTGGTGCTGGAGAAGACTCTTGAGAGTCCCTTGGACTGCAAGGAGATCCAACCAGTCCATTCTAAAGGAGATCAGTCCTGGGTGTTCATTGGAAGGACTTATGCTAAAGCTGAAACTCCAATACTTTGGCCACCTCATGCGACGAGCTGACTCACTGGAAAAGACTCTGATGCTGCGAAGGATTGGGGGCAGGAGGAGAAGGGGCTGACAGAGAATGAGATGGCTGGATGGCATCACCGAGTTGATGGACATGAGTTTGAGTGAACTCCGGGATTTGGTGATGGACGGGGAGGCCTGGCGTGCTGTGATTCATGGGGTTGCAAAGAGTTGGACACGACTGAGCGACTTCACTTTCACTTTTCCCTTTCATGCGTTGGAGAAGGAAATGGCAACCTACTCCAGTCTTCTTGCCTGGAAAGACCCAGGGACGGGGAAGCCTGGTGGGCTGCCGTCTATGGGGTCGCACAGAGTCGGACACGATTGAAGTGACTTAGCAGCAGCAGCAGCAACCCCCAAGATGTAGGTGCTCGGACGCCCTGCCACAGAGACAGTCCAGGTCGAGGAGGTTAGGTGACCTCCCAGGATCTGGGAGGACAGGAGTTTGCGGAGGTCTCCCAGCTGCCCTGACAGCGTTAACTGGCCCCAGAAGTAACTGAGTTTAGGGAGCTGAGATTTGGGGGGAACTGTGGTCATGAGTCCCATGGGACGTGGGCCATTTCTCAATCTCTTTCCATAAGAGCTGGGGTGTGATCGGGGCTGGCTGGGAGGATCTCGCCAGCCTGCTAAGACCCCACCAGGGCCAGAGAACAGCCTCCACTTCTCTGTGTGCTAAGCCAGGGGTGTGAGACAGTAGAGCTGGGTGAGGGCTCATGAAGGAGCTGCAGTGCACCTCTGAGAGGCTGTGCCCAGGCCCAGGGGCAACCAGGGTGTGGCCATGCTGACCATCCGTGGCGGGGAGCTGGGGTGCCCGGCTCTGAGCGTGGCAGCCGGCAGTGCCCTGGCACGCGGCACCTGCAGCTGCTGACAGCAAATCCCGAAAGCATTCCCCAGGCCTGGGAGCCTCCTGACACCCGAGCGTCTGGGGCAGACCCCACAACCTGGCGCGTCCTCTGCCAGAGCTGGCCTGGACGTCCAGCACAGAGGCCACGCTCCTCTGAGGCCTCCCCACCCATCCGGCTCGCAGCCGCCTCACTGCGCCTCTGCCTCCATCGTCACAAGGCCCCAGCTCTGAGTGTCCGAACCTCTGTCCTTGTAAGGACACCCATCCCTGGAGGGGGCCCATCTGAGTGCCACCCCGTCTTACCTGGCACCTCTGCAGTGATCTGTTGGAGGCTGGAGGCACAGACATTGGGGTTAGGACCCGAATACGTCTCTGGAGGGGAGCACCACCCAACCAGGGCGCCTGAGAGTGCAGAGCTGCCTGGACTGGGCCTGTTTCCCGGAGCCAGGGCTGAGTTCCCGGGGCTGCAGACGCCAGTTGCCTGAAGGCATGGGGCGGAGGAGTGGGGCCAGCCCCCAGAGCCACGTTCGGTCCTGCCCTGAGCAGCAAGTCCTCGCAGACAGCCTTCCCGCCTGGATCCCATGGTCACCTCAGCAAGGAGAGTGAGGCTGTCCCAACCCAGGGCTTGGCAGGAGCCTCAAAACTCCCTGAGATTCTGACTCCTGTGGCCCAGAGGGTGGGACCCGGGTGGGACCCGGCCCAGAGGCCTTGGGGTACTTGGCACCTGTGTGCTGGGCAGCTCTGGTCTCGCTGCTCACCGTGGCCCCAGATGCCAGTGCACCCTTGATTCGTGGTCCAAGCAGGGCCAGCAGCTGCTCAGGGCACCCAGAGGAGGCGACTCTAGGTGCCCCGCCCCAAGCCGCCTCCTCCAGGAAGGAGGCCAGGCCTATCCTCTCCGGGGCCCTCTCAGTCTGCTCACAGCCCCTGTGTGGGGTTCCCAGGGTCCCGAGGATGGGGTCAGGGCTCTTCTCTCTTCTGGGAACCCAGACTAGACTCCAGGAGGGTAGTGCTGGTTTCTACACCTCCCCCTGGCCCTTCCCCCAGCACTGAGGAAAGCTTGCGTCAGCCGGCTGCAGGCCTGCTGCCAGGGATGGGCATCACGGCGCCAGTGCACATCCCCCCACGTCCCAGAGATTCCGACCTCTGAGGCCTTCCAGAGGTGAGGGTCATCCCCGGACTCCAGGGGAGGCTGCCCTCAGAGTTACTCCTCAGCTTCACGGGGGTGGGCAGGGGCATGGGCAGTGTTCGGGGGGATCGGAGCCTGGACAGGAGAGCCCGGGGTCCTGGACGCCCCTCCACATCTTGAGCCTCGGTGGGCAGGTGCCCTCAGCTCGTGTGCAGCCTGGAGGATCACAGAGGGGCACAGGACCATGGCCAGGGGGCGGCAGGCCTGGGCCAGGGGACACTGGCCCTGGGGCAGCTCCCTCCCCGCTGGGGGCCTGCGCTCATGGCCGCCGGAGGACCCGCTGGGCAGGCTGTGCTGTCCCTGATGACATGTGAGCCTCTGGGCTGCCCGGCACGAGGGGCAGGGCGACCCTTCACCTTGGGTGTGTGTGCCGAGTCGCTCAGTCATCTCCGACTCTGTGCGACCCCATGGACTGCAGCCCACCAGGCTCCTCTCTCCATGGGATTTTCCAGGCAAGAGTACTGGGGAGGGGTGCCATCACCTTCTCCACCTTTCACCTTACCTCACATCTAAAATGCAACTTCCAGTTAAAAGGCAAACAGCGAGGGCTTGTCGCCGGCGCCATGGAACTCGAGAGAGGAAGCGCCAGGCGTGCATGTCCAGTCAGCGGGGGACTCGCCATGCTTCTCCAGGAAACCTTGAGTCCTGGGTTTCGACGTCCTCTCATGCTGCGCTGTAAACTGAAGTTAGAGCCGGTGTTCCGTTTACCCTCCGGCTTGCCACAAAGTCTGGGTGCACTTGTCTGACATTTGTGAGGCCAGCGAGCACCATCTCCCGAGGTCTGCGGGTGCAACGCACAGAGAGCCTGTTCCTGGGTTCTGGGGTGTGAGAAGGTGAGGCGCCTGGGAGACCCTAGGTCAAGGTTCTGCTGTGTTTAAAGCAAAGCTTTTTAAAAACACTTTTATTTTGTATTGGAGTATAGCTGATTGGACTCTTTTGTTGACCATGATGGCTACTCCATTTCTTCTAAGGGATTCCTGCCCACAGTAGTAGATATAATGGTCATCTGAGTTAAATTCACCCTTTCCAGTCCATTTTAATTCACTGATTCCTAGAATGTCTCTGTTCAGTCTTGCCATCTCCTGTTTGACCACTTCCAATTTGCCTTGATTCATGGACCTAACATTCCAGGTTCCTATGCAATATTGCTCTTTACAGCATCTGACCTTGCTTCTATCACCAGTCACATCCACAACTGGGTATTTGTTTCGCTTTGGCTCCATCCCTTCATTCTTTCTGGAGTTACTTCTCCACTGATCTCCAGTAGCATACTGGGCACCTACAACCTGGGGAATTCCTCATTCTGTATCCTATCATTTTGCCCTTTGTTACTGTTCATGGGGTTCTCAAGGCAAGTATACTGAAGTGGTTTGCCATTCCCTTCTCCAGTGGACCACATTCTGTCAGACCTCTCCACCATGACCCGTCCGTCTTGGGTGGCCCCACACGGCATGACTTAGTTTCATTGAGTTAGACAGGGCTGTGGTCCATGTGATCATATCAACTAGTTTTTTGTGATAAGAGTCCGAAATGCAGTACTTGGATGCAGTCTTAAAAATGACAGAATGATTTCTGTTCGTTTCTAAGGCAAACCATTCAATATTACAGTAATCCAAGTCTATGCCCCAACCAGTAACGCTGAAGAAGCTGAAGTTGAGCATTTCTATAAAGACCTACAAGACCTTTTAGAACTAACACCCAAAAAAGATGTCCTTTTCATTATAGGGGACTGGAATGCAAAAGTAGGAAGTCAAGAAACACCTGGAGTAACAGGCAAATTTGGCCTTGGAGCACGGAATGAAGCAGGGCAAAGGCTAATAGAGTTTTGCCAAGAGAACGCACTGGTCATAGCAAACACCCTCTTCCAACAACACAAGAGAAGACTCTACACGTGGACGTCACCAGATGGTCAACACCGAAATCAGACTGATTATATTCTTTGCAGCCAAAGATGGAGAAGCTGTATACAGTTAGCAAAAACAAGACCAGGAGCTGACTGTGGCTCAGATCATGAACTCCTTATTGCCAAATTCAGACTTAAATTGAAGAAAGTAGGGAAAACCACTAGACCATTCAGATATGACCTAAATCAAATCCCTTATGATTATACAGTGAAAGTAAGAAATAGATTTAAGGGACTAGATCTGATAGATAGAGTGCCTGATGAACTCTGGACGGAGGTTCGTGACATTGTACAGGAGACAGGGACCAAGACCATCCCCATGAAAAAGAAATGCAAAAAAGCAAAATGGCTGTCTGAGGAGGCCTTACAAATAGCTGTGAAAAGAAGAGAAGCGAAAAGCAAAGGAGAAAAGGAAAGATATAAGCATCTGAATGCAGAGTTCCAAAGAATAGCAAGGAGAGATAAGAAAGCCTTCCTCAACGATCAATGCAAAGAAATAGAGGAAAACAACAGAATAGGAAAAACAAGAGATCTCTTCAAGAAAATTAGAGATTCCAAGGGAAGATTTCATGCAAAGATAGGCTCGATAAAGGACAGAAATGGTATGGACCTAACAGAAGCAGAAGATATTAAGAAGAGGTGGCAAGAATACACAGAAGAACTGTACAAAAAAGATCTTCACGACCAAGATAGTCATGATGGCGTGATCACTCACCTGGAACCAGACATCTTGGAATGTGAAGTCAAGTGGGCCTTAGAGAACATCAGTACGAACAAAGCTAGTGGAGGTGATGGAATTCCAGTAGAGCTATTTCAAATCCTGAAAGATGATGCTGTGAAAGTGCTGCACTCAATATGCCAGCAAATTTGGAAAACTCAGCAGTGGCCACAGGACTGGAAAAGGTCAGTCTTCATTCCAATCCCAAAGAAAGGCAATGCCAAAGAATGCTCAAACTACCGCACAATTGCACTCATCTCACACGCTAGTAAAGTCATGCTCAAAATTCTCCAAGCCAGGCTTCAGCAGTATGTAAACCGTGAACTCCCAGATGTTCAAGCAGGTTTTAGAAAAGGCAGAGGCACCAGAGATCAAATTGCCAACATCCGCTGGATCATGGAGAAAGCAAGAGAGTTCCAGAAAAACATCTATTTCTGCTTCATTGACTATGCCAAAGCCTTTGACTGTGTGGATCACAATAAACTGTGGAACATTCTGAAAGAGATGGGAATCCCAGACCACCTGACCTGCCTCTTGAGAAACCTGTATGCAGGTCAGGAAGCAACAGTCAGAACTGTACATGGAACAACAGACTGGTTCCAAATAGGAAAAGGAGTGCGTCAAGGCTGTATATTGTCACCCTGCTTATTTAACTTATATGCAGAGTACATCATGAGGAACGCTGGGCTGGAAGAAGCATAAGCTGGAATCAAGATTGCTGGGAGAAATATCAATAACCTCAGATATACAGATGACACCACCCTTATGGCAGAAAGTGAAGAGGAACTCAAAGGCCTCTTGATGAAAGTGAAAGAGGAGAGTGAAAAAGTTGTCTTGAAGCTCAACATTCAGAAAACAAAGATCATGGCATCTGGTCCCATCACTTCATGGGAAATAGATGGAAAAACAGTGGAAACAGTGTCAGACTTTATTTTTGGGAGCTCCAAAATCACTTCGGATGCTGATTGCAGCCATGAAATTAAAAGACACTTGCTCCTTGGAAGAAAGTTATGACCAGCCCAGATAGCATGTTAAAAAGCAGAGACATTACTTTGCCAACCAAGGTCCGTCTAGTCAAGGCTATGGTTTTTCCCGTGGTCATGTATGGATGTGAGAGTTGGACTGTGAAGAAAGCTGAGCACCGAAGAATTGATGCTTTTGAACTGTGGTGCTGGAGAAGACTCTTGAGAGTCCCTTGGACTGCAAGGAAATCCAACCAGTCCATTCTAAAAGAGATCAATCCTGGGTGTTCATTGGAAGGACTTATGCTAAAGCTGAAACTCCAATACTTTGGCCACCTCATGCGACGAGTTGACTCACTGGAAAAGAGTCTGGTGCTGGGAGGGATTGGGGGTAGGAGGAGACGGGGACGGCAGAGAATGAGATGGCTGGATGGCATCACTGACTCGACGGACATGAGTTTGAGTGAACTCCGGGAGTTGGTGATGGACAGGGAGGCCTGGCATGCTGTGGTTCATGGGGTCGCAAAGGGTCAGACACGACTGAGCAACTGAACTGAACTGAACTGAACTGAATAGCTGATTGACAATGCTGTGATAGTTTCAGAAGGATGGCAGTGGGACTCTGTGTCCATTCTCAGCAATCCGTATGCGTGTGTGCGCTAAGTTGCTCCAGTCGTGTCCGACTCTGCGACGCTGAGGACTGTAGCCTGCCAGTCTCCTCTGTCCATGGAATTCATACACCCAACTCTCAAAAGCAGGGTTTTCAGTCCAAACATCAGTGGGAAATGGCACCAAACACGGAATGACGAGAGCTACCCGGAGTATCTCTTTACTTCATGGTAAACTCAGTGTTGGCCCCGGCTGTGCCCCGGGGCGCGGGCTGGGAGGCGGCGGGCACTCAGAATGCAGCCTGGCCGAGCCCCCGCCTCACAGGGCAGGTAGAGGCTCCCGGTGCAGGACCCCAGCCCACGCCCTCTCTGCCCGCCACCGCCGTCACCCTATGACTGATGCAGTGCCCCGGGGAAGCAGAGGGGGACGGGGCTGAGCCCCCCTGAGGCCCCGAGCATCACGGAGCGGGCACCCTGGGAGCCCCCGGAACGCAGGGTCTTTCTGCACGCCCACCTGCTGTTGTGACTGACATGTCCCCATCACCCTGTGGCCAGGGGCTGCTCTTGTGCTGCCCGCCCAGTGCCCAGAAAGCAGGGAGGACAGGTGGGACCAGGGGTCCCAGGTGTCCTGGCCACCTTCATCACAGTGGGCATGGAGCGCCCGGGGGCCCCTCAGCCCCGCTATCCAAGGCTGCCCTCTGCTGGGCTCCTGTCCCTTCGAGGCCTGGCATCCTCACCCACAGTGCCCTGACCACAAGGAAGCAGCACAGTTGGACCAGGGGACGGGCAGGGACAGTTGACAGATGGTGTCTGGAGCCCAGGCCTTGTGGCACCTCCCAGGGCACGACTAAGCAAACAGCTGCGGACACGGTGTCTCCACAGGGCTGCTCCACGGGACAGGCTCCCTGTGGCCTGCTCCTGGCAGAGACCCCCCCCGCCACGCAGGTGGTGACCTGGCCAGGCTGCACCTGCCCACCCACCCGCCAGCCAGGACTGGTGAGCAGCCCCAGGCCCAGGCTTCCATGTGCCACACTGGGCACCTGCAGCACTGCGGGGAGGGTTCCCGCCCAAGGCCGTACACAGACAGGGTGATCCACGTGGCCTGCAACAGGTAACAGGCCTCTGAGGACCTCCAGACAGGAAGACTCCCTGGGCAGGAGGCTTGGCCACAGCTTGGAGAGGAGAATAGGAGGGCTGAGCAAACACAGGGACAAGCATCCAGGGAGAGGGAACAGTACATGCAAACACAGGGACAAGCATCCAGGGAGAGGGAACAATACATGCAAACACAGGGACAAGCATCCAGGGAGAGGGAACAGTACATGCAAACACAGGGACAAGCATCCAGGGAGAAGGAACAGTACATGCAAACACAGGGACAAACATCCAGGGAAGGGAACAGTACTTCTAACACAGGGGCAAGCATCCAAGGAGGGGGAAAAGTACATGCAAAGGCACAGATGCCTCTGTTAGACTGAAGTGAGGGTGGTAGTGTTCGGGAGGCAGGGGTGGGGGAGGCCCAATGAGTGGATACAGGGGGGCAGAAGGTGGGCCAAGCAGGACGGGGCTTGGTCACTGAGAGAAGGAGCCCAGAGCCCTGAGGGGCTGCAGGCAAGGAGGCCAGGGCAGAAGCCAAGCCAAAGGGTCTCCCCTGTGGGCCGGGGACCCCCTGCTCCCAGCAGGCAGGAGACCCCCCAGGGTGGACACAGCTGTGACCTGGGATCCTCTAAGGCAGAAGGCTCTTCCCCGTGGCAGGTCAGGTTAGCACCAGGCCAGGCAAGGTTGACACACCTGAGACCCCAGAGGCCCAGGCCAGCACCAGGTCCCAGATGCCATGGCAGGGCCGGACCTGAGATTGCTGGCTCCTGCAGGGGCCTGTGTCTCTGTGCCCAGGCCCTGTGGTTCACTCCTCCTGGCAGGCCCTGGGGTGGGCCCGCCTCTCGCTTTACCAAGACCCAGCCTGGAAGCCCCCACAACCTCCTCTGGCAGCCCCTGGGCGGTGTCCCCTCCTCCGGGCTCTCGGGCCTGTTCGGCCTCTCCTCTCAACTCCCAGGAGGCTGCCCAGGCCCTCTGCCCACCCCTCTTACCCACTGCTGGCACCAGCAGGGGCTTCTGCTTCTCTTCTTGCCATGCTGCATCGGTGACTGGGTCCTGGTCCAGAGTGGCGGCTGTAAGGACGGGGGGGCGTCAGGAGAGTGAGCAGGGGAGGGGAGGTGCCCACTGGGCCCCCCTTTGCAGGACAGCCCCCCAGGGGCTCAGGCCATGACTGTCCAGCATGGCTAAAGCTCGTGGAGTCCCTCTGCCCCAGGGCACCAGACAAACGTTCAGCTAGTGCTAAATGCAGGGGCTCCGCAGAGCTGAGATGCGAATCCCTGTGGAGTAAGGTTGCATGCAGGTCCTGGGGAGTGTGGCTGCCTCCTTGTCCACCGGGAAGCCTCCACGGAAGCTGGACTGTTTCCCTGGTTACTGTGGTCCCGGCATCAGATCCTGAAACACAGAACAGGAGCCCCCAGCAAGCTCCAACCCCGTCCCCTGCGGTCTGTGCCTAGCAGGGCCTACTCTCCGGATGCCTGGTCAGCGCCCCCGTGGCCTGGTCTCCCGCAGTGAAGGGCTCCTCTGATGTCCCAGGACAGCAGCAGCTCTGCCAGGCAGGCGGCCCTCACCTGGGCCTGGCCCCTCCTGCGGCAGTTGCAGTTACATTTGTTCTGCTCGCCTGCCGACTCGGAGGCTGAGGAGACTCCCCAGCGAGCACCTCTTGGGTGTGTCGACCCTTGGTGTTACACACAGAGGAAATATTTGCTCCAAAGGGTCAGGAGGACACGTGCTCCGTGTGTGCATGTGGAACACACTCTTCTTTCTTCATTTTCTTCTCAGAAAGCTTTTTATTTTTTACTGGAATGCAGCCAATTAACAATGTTGTGTTGGTTTCAGGTGGACAGCGAAGGACTCAGCCACACATGTACATGAATCCGTTCTCCCCAAACTTCCCTCCCATCCAGGCTACCTGGGAGCATTGAGCAGAGTTCCCTGTGCTATACAGGAGGTCCTGGTTGGTTATAGCAGTGTGTACGTGTAAATCCCAGGCTTCTCTGGTGCCTCAGACGGTAAAGAATCTGCCTGAAATGCAGGAGACCCAGACTCGATGGAAGATGCCCTGGAGAAGAGAATGACTATCCACTCCAGTATTCTTGCCTGGAGAATCCCATGGACAGGGGAGCTTGGCGGGTTACAGTCCCTGGGGTTTCAAATAGTTGGACATGACTGAGTGACTAAGAACGCTGCTGCTGCTGCTAAGTCGCTTCAGTCATGTTCGACTCTGTGCAACCCCATAGACGGCAGCCCACCAGGCTCCTCCGTCCCTGGGATTCTCCAGGCAAGAATACTGGAGTGGATTGCCATTTCCCTCTCCAATGCATGCATGCGAAGTCGCTTCAGTCGTGTCCGACTCTGTGCGACCCCATGGACGGCAGCCCACCAGGCTCCTCTGTCCACCGGATTCTCTAGGCAAGAATACTGGAGTGGGTTGCCATTTAATCCCAAACGCCGTAACTATCCCTTCCCCCATCCTTCCTTTCTGGAAACCGTAAATTTGTTCTCTAAGTCTGTGAGTCTATATCTGCAGTCAGAATGTAAGTTGGTACGCCACTGTGGAAAACAGTATGGAGGTGCCTTAAACATCTGAAAACAGAGCTATGATGTGACCCGGCAATCCCACTCCTGGGCGTGTGTCCAGAGGAAAAGACGGTCTGACAGGACACGTGCACCCAGCGTCCGTCGCAGTGTCGTTCACAGAAGTCAGGACACGGACGCAACCCAAGCGTCCACCGACAGATGCGTGGACAGAGCAGACGCGGTGCGGATCTGCAGTGGAATATTCCTCAGCCCTTAAAAAGGACGGAATAATGCCACTTGCAGCAGCATGGGTGGACTGGAGACTGTCATACCGGGTGACGTAACAGACACAGCAGGAGGAGTATTGTATGGCAGCCCTGATATGCGGAGTCAAAAAAGACATGGCACAAAAGGACATCTATGCTTCTAAAGTGGGTTTTTCCAAGAGCTAAGCGAGAGTCAGCAAGCTATGGCCCTGGGCTGAATCTGGCCCACGGCTCCTTCTGTAACTCAAGCGTCATTGGCACAGGCCCACCTCCTGGGACAGCTTCCTCACCACCACTGAGGCTGAGAACTTTAAACACAGCCAGTAGGCCCGCCAGATCGGAAATGTTGGGTCTCCGGTCCTATAAGTGAAACATAGGGTTGCCCTGCACCCAGGCAGCCTCATGAAGCTGGGTGTCCCTGGGGACAGCGGGGGAGGGCTGGAGGGCAGAGGCCAGCTCGCTCAGCTCTGTCCTGTTCTCGCAGACTGGACTTTGCCAGCTCCTCCCCAGACACCCGGGGCTTAACACCCCTGCTGCCAGGCCTTTCCACGCAGGACAGACATTGATAGCGGTCAGGGAACAACAGCAAAGGCAGGGGTGGAGCAGAAACCTGCCCGCCAGGCCCTCCTCCTGGACACGCCGGTGCCCTGCGGTGCCCGGTCATCCAGCACAGGGGCTGCTGGGAAATGCTCCGGGCACTGACCACGGCCAGGGCAGGCCTGGGACACGGGGCGGCAGGCTGGGTGAGGACTATGGCCTCCCACTCGCTGCTGGTAGCCCCGCCGGCGGCCCTGAGCAAGCCGCTGTCCGTCCCCAGCCGGCTTCTCCTGGGGCCCGGCCCCTCCAACCTGACCCCCCGCATCATGGCGGCCGGGAGGCTGCAGGCGCTGGGACACATGCACCCGGAGGTGTACCAGGTAGGTCGCCGAGGACTCAGCCTCGGTCCCTGGATGGCCTCCTCCCGGGGTGGGAGCGGGGAGGCTGTGAGCCGTGTATCCACCACCCACAGATCATGGATGAGATCAAGCAAGGCATCCAGTACGTGTTCCAGACCAGGAACCCCCTCAGCCTGGCCATCAGCGGCTCGGGGCACTGTGCCCTGGAGGCCGCCTTGTTCAACCTGCTGGAGCCGGGTGACTCCTTCCTGGTCGGGGTCTGCGGCATCTGGGGGCAGCGTGCCCAGGACATCGCGCAGCGCATCGGTAAGAGACAGGGCGGGGCGCGGCCCCTCACTGCATCCTTCCCCAAGGCCTCCCGCCCCAGCCTGAAGCCTAGAAGCACCCAGGTCCAGCCACCAACCTCAGGCCCCCCCCAGGTGGAAGCTACATCCCTCCCCACGCTTCATGCCTCCACCTCCTGCCGGCCAGCTGCCTCCTCCAAGTGGATGTCAGGATGCTCCAGGGGTCCCCATCCCCTGGTGTCTTAGAACTTGGGGTCAGCAGTTTCCAGAGCCCACAGAGGGGCTGGCACTGCAGGGTGTCCGGTGGTCTCAGCCCAAACCCGGGGGACCCCCCAGCTCTCTGAGGTCTCTAGGGGCCAGCCCTGCCTCTGTCACAGGACAAAGTTCCAGAAGCTGCATCTCCTGTAAAATCTCAGAAGCAGTTTCTGGAGCTGCAGAATGCTGAGGTAAGGACAGAGTCTGCAGTCCAGAGTAAACTTTTCTGGAGAGAGAGACAAAAATCGAAGCCCGAATGTGCTTCGGGTTTAATGATTGATCGTGGTTTGGAAACCCTGTGAAGCTCCTGGCTGGTCAGCTCCACACGTGGCCGCGTTCGGTCCAGGTCAACGGACAACCCCTGACAGCCTGAGGGGGTCTTGACCCCTCGCTGGGGCCCCTCTAGTCTACACACTGGCTTCAAGGGGACCCTGGGTTGTGCAGGGCACCCTCCTGGCCTGGGGCTCCCCACCTCACCCCACACCCCCGGGCTGGGGCTCTGGGACGGTCCTGGGCCTCCCTGCCCCCTGCACACGAGTCTGGGTGTCTGCCGTAAATGGAGTGCAGGGGCACGAGACAGGGAGCAGGACAAGGGCCTGCCTTCCTGGAGGCCCCGGCCCCAAAGAGGGCAGAGACCCTCAGGCCTCCCTCAGCCACTCAGTCCTTCACCAAGTGTTGTGGTCCCCTTGAAGTCACCTCTGATGTCACACTCCAAGGTCACCCTCCGATGTCACCCTCTGAAGCTCAGTCTTGCACAGATCTGCACGTCCTCTGTGGGGAGGGCTGCAAGGGACAGGGGTGTCCCCGCCTGGCTGGGCTCAGGGAAGGTGGCCAGAGCAGGGGACCTGCTCCCATCCACACGCTGCAGAGCCGGGTTCCCCAGCCTCCTCCCCTGGGCAGTGGCTGGGCCCATGTGGACGGCCCCCACAGGGCCCTCCTGCTCAGCACGCCACTGTCCAGTGCTGGTCACCACCTGTGAGTGGGCGGGGGCACTCACCATTCACGTTGCCCCCAGGAGCCTGCGTGTACCCGATGATCAAGGCACCTGGAGGCCACTTCACTCTGCAGGAGGTGGAGGAGGTACGGAGGATGCAATGACCCAGGGAGGGGCTGGTCAGCTGGGCCAGCTCAGGGTGGGGAGGGGCCATGGCAGGTCCCTGGGGCTTCTGAGCCCAGCTGCCTGGCCCTGAAAGCTTTCCCACACCTGGGGCAGGTGGAAGTTTGGCCGGGAGGGTTCTGCTCCTCAAGGAAGCTCGGGCATGACCCAGGCCATGGCAGGGTGCAGAGGCAGGAGTTGGGGGGGATCAGGCCATGCCCTGAGTCTCAGGGTGCCAGCCCCCGCTGTCAGGCAGGATCAGCCCAACCAGCGCAGAACCAGGCTGACCTCACGCTGGCCCCAGGAGAATGGGGTCAGGGGCTGGGGCCGCTCTGGCTCAGCCTCAGGAAGAAAGTCCACGTCGTCCTTGAACAAGCCCTCCTCCCAGACCCGAGGTGCCCGGCCCTGCCAGCACGGGCAGGGCTGGAGGAGGCTCCGGTTCCCGCTGCCCAGATCTGGCCGTCTATGGGCCGTCTGTGGGGTGGGAGTGTCTGGGGCAGGTCTCATCCCGCCCTAACAGGAGAGTCTTCATGTGAGGGGCCGGCAGACGGGGGGAGGCCCCTGCCCCGCTGGCTCTGCTTCAGGCTGTCACCTCCTCCCTCAGGCCCTGGCCCGGCACAAGCCGGTGCTCCTGTTCCTGGCCCATGGAGAGTCGTCCACCGGTGTGCTGCAGCCCCTCGATGGCTATGGGGAGCTCTGTCACAGGTAATCCCATCCCCACAGGTGAGCCTGGCCCCTCAGGTGAGCCTGGCCCTGAGCGTCAGTGCTCAGGGCAGAGCCAAGCCCAGCTCAGAGCCAGCCTCGGGATAGGGTGGGGTGGGCCGGGGTGCTGGCAGGCCCCTCCCCACAGGAAGTAACAAGGCAGGCCCAGCTCCCTCCCCCGCCGGGCCCACCCCAGCCTCTCTGACGTGGAGTGGGGTTCAGCCTTCTTGGGGTCCTCCTGGCCCTGGACAGAGGCTGGGTGGACGCTCCAATCTGAGAGCAGGATCAGGTGTCCCCAGAGTGCCACCTCCCTCCATGTTGGTTAGGACTCGATGCCAGCCCTGCAGCCTTGGGCACAGGGCCTGCCCACCTTGCCCTGACCCCAGAGCCCCAGAGAAGCCCCGCCCTCCACTGGCTTCCCCAGAGCCCCCACCCCTCCACGGGGTCCCCTTCCAGGACCAGCAGCCCTGCTCTGGACAGCTGACCACAGGGTGAAAGGAGAGAAACTCCACCTCCAGGCTGGATCATCCTGGCAGAACTGCTGTCCTCCAAGGGGGCCACGGGGCCACTGGGCACAGCCCCAGCCAGGACCAACTGCCCCCTGGAGTCCTGTCCAGGGGGCCACGCTCACCAGTGTCACCTGGGCTACAATTCCCAGAGGTCCACAGGGAACGCTCTTTGTGCGGGGTGGAGGAGAGTCAGAGGTCCAGCTCAGCCTGTTCCTGGGCTCTGTCCTCCACACGTGTTGGACTTCTGCCCGGTGGGTTGCTGGACAGACGGAGGGCCAGCCTTCTGCTGCCCAGCTCCCCGGACTCCACACAGCCCTGGGGCCTGCGAGCTCAGAGTGCCCAGCTGCCCCGCAGGACGCAGACTGCCTGGCTGGCCCTCTCGAGCACCTGCATGGGGACCCGGGGTCTGGCCCCCAGGGGCCCTGGCCATCCTGAACCCCCCGTGTGGCGTCCGCTCGGCTGGGGGCTGACCATGGCCCCAGATCAGGGCAGGTTGCCGAGTCTGAGGCCCCGTCCTGCTCTCTGCTGCCCTCCCCCAGGTACCAGTGCCTGCTCCTGGTGGACTCGGTGGCCTCCCTGGGCGGGGCCCCCATCTACATGGACCAGCAGGGTGAGTGCGCGCCCCCCACCCCAGCCTGTCGGTGGGCTCTGAGGGTCAGAAGTCCTTGCCGGTGTCCCGTGCCCCATGCCGGGGCCTGCACGTCCGACAGCCCCACACAGGCCCGGTCTCCACAGGCCCCAAGGCGCGCAGGGCCAGCACTCGGAGAGGGTCAGAGCCCTGACGTGGCGGGTGCGGCAGTGCCAACCAGGGCAGGGACCTGGGGCCCCGTCCAGCCGGGCCTCAGTTTCCCATCGGCCCCACCCTCAGGGAGGTGGCGGAGGGGCAGGATTCAGGTCCCAGCCCTGGCCCTCCGTCCTCCCAGCTGGCTGCTTGCCCAGCACCCTCTGCTGCTGCTGCCCGTATCTTAAAATGCCCGGGCAGTGGGGGCGCCCCGTGGACGGGCACCTCAAGATGTCAGAGCACCATCTTTCCTCCCGCCTCGGCCACCCGCACCCTCTCTGCCTGCACTTTGACCCCAGCGGTGTGGGTCAGCCATGCTGAGCAGACACTAGCGGGGGTCCTTTGGTTAGCTCAGCCCGCCTGGAACGGTGTCAGGCCCGCAGGAGAGGGGTTTAGTCCTACAGCATGCTTGGGTGGTGGGTCCCTGGTCCCCCCGACATCTGCTGGGCCGGGTGGCCCCGTGACCCCCCGCCATGGACGGCCCGAGTGTGTGCCCCTCCCCCGCAGGCATCGATGTCCTGTACTCAGGCTCACAGAAGGTCCTGAACGCGCCCCCAGGCACCTCGCTCATCTCCTTCAGCGACAAGGCCAAGTGAGTGAGCCCTGCCCGCCCCCACCCAGGACCGGACTGGCAGCGAAGGCCAGACGGCCCCCGGGGGGGGCAAGAAGGGGGAGGAGAGGCCGGCGGGGAGCCCGGGGTCTCCCAGCCCGGGGCACTGGGCTCTTCCCAGGCTGGTCCCTGGACCTCTCCAGTGAGCCCCAGCTTCAGTTGCCCCCAGGAGAGATGAGGCCTCTTTCCTAGGCCTCTAGCCTCAGTCTCCCCTCTGTCATTTTTTGTGGGTATACTATTTTTAAATGACTTAGATTTTAATTTCACCATTAAACACGGAGCATAAGTATATGGTGACCCTATGCTCAGATTTCTGAAACAGACAAGTGGACAGACAGATAACCTTGCGATAAACATTGTAGAATGCATTGAACACATAGAGAAAGCCTCAGGGCCGGTGTACCTATGTGTCTTATGCATTTGGCATCCGTTCAGCATAGGGACAGGCCAGGCAACCGGGAGGAAAGCCCGTTCAGGACTGAACAGAGGCCCTTGGCTGCTGAGAGTGTCTCTCCTTGACTTCAGGCTTGAGACAGACGGAGGAGTCTGACTCACGTATTGGTGCTGTTTAGTCACTAAGATTTGTCCAACTCTTTGCGACCCCATGGACTGCAGCACGCCAGGCCTTCCTGTCCATCACCAACTCCCGGAGTTCACTCAAACTCATGTCCATCGAGTCGGTGATGCCATCCAGCCATCTCATCCTCTGCTGTCCCCTTCTCCTTTTGCCTCCATCTTTCCCAGCATCAGGGTCTTTTCCAATGAGTTCAGTTTAGCTCAGTCGCTCAGTCGTATCCGACTCTTTGCGATGAGTTAGCTCTTCCCATAAGGTTGGCCAAAGTATTGGAGCTTCAGCATCAGTCCTTCCAATGAATTTTCAGGGTTGATTTCCTTTAGGACTCACTGGTTTGATCTCCCTGCTGTCCAAGGGACCCTCAGAGTCTTCTCCAGCACCACAGTTGGAAAACATCAGTTCTTGTGTGAAAACCCTTGCATTCAGGAGGAACGGTAGCAAAGGGTGGACATCCAGGAAGGAGCTCTTGCAGACCGGGCCTGTGGGGCGGCCCGCGATGGGCACTGCTGGGGCTCGGCCTGTGGCCCCCGGGCCTGGGCCTGTAGGTTAGAACAGCAGTCTGGAGACAGTCCCCAGATTTCCCCAGTTTTCCAAACAAGTTTCCAGGATGCTTTCCTCAAACTGGGTCCCCTCCGCAATCTTTCTGTGTTTGAACTCACCATCCAGCAGACCTTCCCATCGGTTCTCTCTGACCTGAGAATAGAGCAGGGTCACTCCGTGGGAGGGGACGGGTGGGGGCGGGGGCGCCAGCCCAGCTAGGTCCCCAGGGACAGGCTCACGCCCATGAGACAGAAGCACAGGCTGGACTCTCGGGGGCCTGAACGCAGACACTGGGTCCTGAGCACCCCCAACCCGGCTCACTTCTGAGAAACAAGGGTGCTGTTGCTGGTTCTCTCTCCCCAGAAATAAGATCTATGCTCGCAAGACCAAGCCCGTCTCTTTCTACCTGGACATCCAGTGGCTGGCCAACTTCTGGGGCTGTGATGACAAGCCCAGGACGTGAGTGAGGGGATGGGGGTGCAGGGAGTGGCAGGGACGGGGAGCCCCACCTTCATTCCCCCGCACCCTGGCTGGAGCCACAGGCTCTCCAGTGCCAGGCCTGAAACGCTCTCTGGGGTCCCCCCAGGCCTCGAGGCCCCAGGCATGGTCCCCGCCCCCCTCCACGAGGACCTTTCCTCCAGGAAGTCCTCACACTCCTGCAGGCGCTTCGCACCTGGCCTGACAGCTTCCCAGTCCTGGGCCTCCGCTTCACCCACTTCTCAAAAGGAGGGCTGACCCAGGCTTCGCTGAGGAGAGCTTGTCAACCTGAGCCCCTTACGTGACCCTCGGGGACAGGGACCCCAGGAACTGTGCCCTGCCCAGTGGTCACAGCGAAGCTCCAGGCTCCAGGCGGGACCCAGTGCCCAGCCTCCACTGCCGTCCACCTGCCCCTGCGGCCTGGCCAGTGACCCTGCCCGAAGCCCCGCCCCCACCCCCTCTGCCTGTCCTTCGGGTTCCGAGTCCATAACCCCTAAACTGGACCCTGCTGCCTTGGGAGGGGGCTGGCCCCACCGCACCCACTGACCCGGGCCCCTTCTGGCTCCAGGTACCACCACACCACCCCCGTCGTCAGCCTGTACAGCCTGAGGGAGAGCCTGGCCCAGCTGGCAGAGCTGGTACTGGGTGTGGTGGGGGCAGTCGGGGGGCCTGGGGCTGGGCCCACAGGGCGCGGCTGGGGAGCCCCCGGAGCCCCTACTTGGGGTTCCCTCAGGCTGGGGGCCTTTGCTGGAGGAGACTGGGCCGGGGCAGGAGGGCTCTGGGTGGGGTTGGGGGCTGGCTGCGGACCGAGGGGGGTCTGCGGGCAGACGCAGCGATGGGACGGGTGTGATCAGGTTCCCGCCCTCTGGCTCCAAGTAAAGCACACACAAGGGCCCACAGGGGAGGTAGCCTGCGAGCAGAGAGTCCGGGCAGAACGAGAGACGGCGGCTGGAGGGAAGGCTTGAGGAGTGAGACCCCCGCCAGGAGCCCCGCTGGGAGGGCGGGAGCCGCACAAGCCAGCATCTGTGACACCACTAGGGCAGCACCCGCGACCAGGGCAGTGTCCTCGCTCTTGGGACCCAAGAGGCCCAGAAACGCACCAGGACAGCCTCCAGGGCCCGCCCAGTGGCCAGGGAGAGGCCTGGGCCGCGGCCAGCCTCAGCGGAGATGCCATGCTGCACTGACCACAGCTGACCTGTGTCTGCTCACCTCACCACCGCCCTGGGCCACGGGCGGGGCTGTCCCAGCCTCGGGCTGGCGTGTGCAGCCGGAAAGGGCCTGTGGGGTCAGGGGCTAGGAGGGCACTGTCTGCACCTGGCCAGCTCCCCACCTCTGGCTGGGTGTGCGCCCCCTCCCAGGGGCTTGGAGGACCCAACCACCAGCTGGGGCCCAAGCTATTTCCCCTCCAGACTATTTCCACTCCCCCCGAGGGGCCCAGGCCTGGCCTTTGGGCAGAGTAAGGGCCCTAAACCTGTGGCTCAAGGGGACTCCCAAGGGGCTCAGTGTCCAGGACAGGAGAGGAGACCCTCCCCAGGCCACAGCTCCCCTGCCATGGATGCCAGCCAGCTTCTCCCACTCTGGCCCCTGAGGATGGAACCCACCCAACACCCAGCCTGCAACCTATCCCTCCAGGGCTTGGAGAAGAGCTGGCAGAAGCACCGTGAGGCCTCTGAGTACCTGCACACATGCCTGCAGGGGCTGGGCCTGCAGCTGTTCGTGAAGGACCCGGTGAGGAGGGCGGGGCATGGGGCGGGGGCAGGGGGCAAGAGAAGGGATCAGGGGCAGGGGTGGGGGGCAGGGGTGGGAGCAGAGGGCAGGGGGCAGGAGGCAGGGGCAGGGGGCAGCAGGTGGGGTGGGGAGAAGGGAGAGTGCCTCTCCAGCCCCATCTGGATGTGTGGGTCTGGGGTGGGGGCTGTCACAGTCACGGTCATGGTTTTCTGGCTTCTGGATCTCAGGACACTTAAGTGGGAGCCTCCTGCCTGGAGTTGTTGTGGGTGATCTCTGAGCTGGAAGATGCGCCTCAGCCAGCAGAGCCCCAGCCAGACACCAGCCTGGAAGGGGTTAGGGGTGGGGTGTGCTGGATGAGCCAGTGTGTGACCTGCCAGACAGCAGACTCAGGGCCGGGGTGAGGGTGTGGGGGGTGGTCCCTGGAGGCTGGAAACCCCGCCCTGAGTGCCAGCCCATGGGCATGGCTGCTGGGAGGGTGGGGACCCCGCTCTCTGGGCCCTTTCTCCCGCCTCCATGCTCGACCCTCCCCGCCGGCCCTCTGGAGGCTGAGCGGGGGTCTGCTTGCCGTCTCTGCTGAGGTGGCTGAGCCCTGTGCGTCCCGCAGGCACTCCGGCTGCCCACCATCACCAGCGTGGTGGTCCCCGCGGGCTCTGACTGGAGAGACATCGTCGAGTACGTCATGGACCACCACAACATCGAGATTGCAGGCGGCCTCGGGCCCTCGGCGGGGAAGGTAAGGGCCCTGTGGCCGTGAGTGCTCCAGGCCCAGGCCTGGGCCAGTGGTCAACAGAGGGCCAGGGAAGCAGGAAGGGGACACCTTTCTCTGAACCCGGGAGTGACCTCAGCCAAGTGCACCCTCTCCACTGGGGGCAGCAGCCAGCTCCGCGCCGACCTCAGTCTGGCAGCCAGGCCCCCGCCCGAAGTGACCTCGTCCCCGCGTCCCTGCCCCCAGGTGCTGCGGATCGGCCTGCTGGGCGGCAACGCTACACAGGA
Organism: Moschus berezovskii; assembly: GCF_049115385.1. Taxonomy (NCBI): domain Eukaryota; kingdom Metazoa; phylum Chordata; class Mammalia; order Artiodactyla; family Moschidae; genus Moschus; species Moschus berezovskii. The sequence goes on along the minus strand of NC_142463.1, from coordinate 860,268 downwards.
GAACGTGGACCGAGTGACCCAGGCCCTGCGGGAGGCCCTGCGGCGCTGCCCCCGCAGCAAGCTGTGAGCGGGCTGTCTGTCCCTCGTCCACCCTGGGAGCGGGCAGGTGGCCCTGGGGCAAACAGACTCTGCAGGGAGCACCAGACGGCGGCTGCCCAGCCCAGGCGGCTGCCCCGCTCCCAGGTGGCCTGTCCCCTCCCGGCGGAACGTCCTGGGTGTGGCCGCCTGGGCCCTCAGCATGTCCCCTTGAGCTGTCACCCCCTCAGGTCCCTGGCCTCCTAAGAAGGTTCAATAAAGAAGTGGCTTCATCGGTCTTCACTGTGTGGAGCAGACACCCTGCTCCCTGACTGTAGCTGGGCTGGGAATTTGGATTCAGGGAGCAGGACCTTGCTGGAAGGATCCGGGCCGGAGGACGGTTGTGTGGGCCAGTCAGCTGCCTGGGGTCCCTGTCACTGCACAGTCTGGGTCTAGATCTTGAACCTGCAAACAGCTCCTCTCCTACCACCTCCACAGAGGCCCCGCAGCCTTCAGGGTCACGCTCGGACACCAAGAGCCCAGGAGCACACAGCCAGGACTCGGGCCCTGAGGAGCCCCGGGCACACACGCAGCGCCCTGCAGGCCCAGAGAGGCTGGAGGGCCCAGCCCTGGCTCTGCGCTCACGTGTGCAGCAGATGGGGGACCAGGACTGCAGCCCCCCTGCCTGGCTCCCCGACCCCCTGCCCCCAGCCCCTGCCCCTCCCTGGGGGTCTGCCTGGGTCTGGCTCCCTCATCGCTCCTCCCTGGGAAGGGTCCAGCCAGGCCTGACCAGAGTGTGCTGCCAGCGGTCATGGCCACATCCATGTGCTCCGGTCCTCACTGGGCCTAAGAGAGTCCAGGAGGCCGGCTCCGGGGTCCCACTCTTGTCGAGGTGGGCCCTCACCTTCGGCCAGCCCTGAGTCTGGGGAGGGCTGGCGTGGGCCTGGCTCCGCCCCTGTGGCTCACCAGGTAGGGGCTGGGCACAGCCCTCGGCCCTCTTTCTTCCTGGGTGGCTTTCACGGTCTGTGCTGCTCGGCTCCTCCCCGGGAAAGTCCTGTCCACTCGGAGGTCCTGAGAACCACGTCCCAGGTTTATTCCGAAGGCCTGTGGTGTCAGCCTCTCTGCTGAGACTGTGGCACCCTCTCGGTGATCCTGTGCATGCAGTGGGGAAGGGGTCGAGCTCCACTTTTTACCCAGAGGATGCCCAGCCCTGCCAATGTTTGTTGAACAGACTTTCCTTCCTGTCTGGTTGGCGTGGCCCCTTTGCCACCTGACCGGAGGTGAAGGTCGGCCTCTGTTCCTGAGCATTAATGAGCTTTTCTCTCCTGTGCCCATACAGCACTGTCTTCACCACGTCAGCTTTATCATAATACATTTTAGAGTATCATATACATTTTAGAAATCATATACATTTTAGAGTCAGCTTGTCTGTCTCCTCAGAATAGCTTATTGGAATTTTGGTAGGAATTGCAGTAAATCTAGGTAACTATTGAAGCTGAAGCTCCAATATTTTGGCCACCTGATGTGAAGAGCTGACTCGTTTGAAAAGACCCTGATGCTGGGAAAGATTGAGGGCAGGAGGAGAAGGGGACGGCAGAGGATGCGATGGTTGGATGGCATCACTGACTCGATGGACACGAGTATCAGTAAAGTCCGGGAGTTGGTGATGGACAGGGAGGCCTGGCGTGCTGCCGTCCATGGGGTCACAGAGAGTCGCACACGACTGAGCGACTGCACAAAAAAAATGTACCAAGATGAATGGAAACCGTTGAAAAGTTACAAATTCCGATTCATGAACGTCGATGTTGGTCTCTGAAAATGGTGCACAGTTTCAGTGCAGAGGTCTCACCCGTATGTTGCCCGGTCGCTCCTCCGCCCTTTGGAGTGAATGTGACTAGCAAGCATGGGCAGAACTGCCAGCCCATGCCCCCAGGTGTGCTCGCAGGACGTCACCACTCAGTGAGCCCGCGTGACTCCCTACAGGCCACCCGGACGGTGAAGCTGCATCAGGGCTTATGCTGGGACACAAGCGCCAGTCTGGGGCCATGCCATGCGACACTGGTGCCTCTCCCATGTGACTGCAAGCTGCTGTGAGCTCCCTCCCTCGAGGGGTTGAACAGGGGGCAGACCCCGCTCTGCAGGCACTGCAACCCCGAGGCCATGCTGTCTGCCCCGCTGGAGGGAGCCACACCTGGGCTGCTGCGTGTGACCCTGCTGTTCGCCATGATCCAACGGAGATTTTTATTCTCTAATTTATCTTTAGACCCCTTTCTAGAGCAGTTTTCGGTTCGCAGAAGAAGGGAGAGGAAGGTGCAGAGGTTTCCCAAACGCCCACAGGTGTGCAGGGCCCCCATTCTCAGAGCCTCATTTTGACCTCTGTGCTGAGGTCATCCTGCGAGCCAGGGTCTCTGACGGTGGCGCTGAGTCCTGACACTGGCCTTTAGTACGTTCCGCCCGACTCTCGGCCGTGGCAGTCGGTGGTTATAACGTCTTCCCCTGCCACTGTAGCTCTTACTCCTGCTAAGTACAGCCCCCTGCGTCCACCCCAACATCAGAGAAATGACACAGGGCAGGCCTGGATACTGCACCCCTCACGAATCAGGTTGGACCAAGCTAACACCTCCTGCAGCTGCCCGCCTCACAGCAGGGTGCGGGGTGGGCCTGGGGGCATTCTGTGTACCCCCCACTAGTGTCAGCTCAGGCCCCGGGTCCCACAGTCTTCAGAGAGGCCCGCGTGTCCCCTCCGCAGCGTGTGTGTGACCACTTTCCGGAGGAGGTCCAGGGAGGTGCCTGCCACACGGACTCACTGGGGTACCTGGGGCGTGGGCTGTGGCTCAGAACTTAGGAGCCACGTTGCTCGGAGGCAGAGTGAAGAATGCCTGCTGGCCGGGACGCACAGAGGGTGGGCAGCCCTGCGGGGTTAGGGGCCACAGGCCACTGGCAGTGAGCTGATGGGAGAATGGAGATGGAGACAGCGGAGGGCCGAGACGGGCAGTGATGGGGGCGTCACCTGCCAGGAGAAGACCCCGCACACAGCAGGGGTGCCTCTGCCACGGCGCCGCTGGCGGGGGCTGTGAGTGAGGACTGGGGGCAGGCAGGGGTCGTTCACAGGGACAGAGAAGGATGTCTGCACACAAGCTTTTCTACTTTATGTGTCCAGAAAGTAGGCAGTCCTGGCCCCACTGGATACAAGCAGTGCTCTAACAGATTCAAGGCAGATTCAGAGACCCTGCCACCTGGAGCAGCAGGTGCAGATGGGCTCCTGGTCCCCGAGGACTCTGAGCTTTCAGCCTTGATGACGTCACATGGAGGGCTCGGCACCTGCATCCCGGGGCCCCCGAGACCCACTGTCCAGCACACTCAGATGCCCACGGGGCTGCCCCTGCACAGCACAGGTGGGCCCTGGGCACAAAGGCCCTCCACCCCCAAAGCCACTCCAGGCGAAGCCCGTTCCCTCCTCCAAACGTCCCCGGAGCCTCTGTGGGCGGTGCTGCCGGCAGAGGGCAGTGAGCCGGGTGCCCAGCTCAGCGATCCTCAGCACCCAGAATCTCGGTCTTCAGGAGGACGCTCTGCATGGCTGAGACCCGCTGCTCGTCCTGGATGTTGAAGGCCTGGAGCTGCGGGTGGGGCGGCACAGTGGGGTCATGGCCGTCGGGCACTCCCCGGGTCTCTCACTCCGGGTCTTCACCTGTGCAATCCTCCCTGAGGGTGGACACACCTGGGGCCCTCTCTCCCGGGCCCTTCCCCGGACGGGCCTGACACAGGGAAGCCCGCACCCTGGGTGCACTGCCGCCCCTCACCCCCACGCACCCTGGAAGGAGCCTGTGTGGGCTCTCACAGAGGGGTCAGAACTGGACAGGAGCTGGAGGGGCTCTGTGGGCGGGGAGGGGAGACCTGGCAGAGCCGGTGGAGCCTGCGGGCTCAAAGTGGGACAGCTGGCGGACAGCACCCAGATGTGGGCATGACGGAGGGACACCCGAGTCCAGGGAAGCAGCAGGAAGCTGTCCCCAGGAGGCCCGGGGCAGCCGCACTTCATCACGAGGAGCGGAGCCCGGGGGGCAGGCAGGGCTCTGAGCATTTGTCTAGTGTGGGTTTGGGGATGGTTCAGGGGGCACCGGGGGCAGGCTCAGAAGGCCTGGTTCCCAGAGATGGGCCTTTGGCCCTTGAGGTCCCTGGTGGCTGGGGAGTTCACGGCTTGATGCTCCCGGGGCACTGCGCCAGCGAGGACTGACCTGCCCCACCTGCCTCGGCTCCTGACCAGGTGTCACACAGCAGGGCTCCCTCCCCACCCACTGCGACCCCACACCTGCCAGGCCCCCAGCCTCTGCGCCCACCTTGTCCAGCAGGACGTCAAAGTAGGCAGTGGCCCAGTAGGCGGGCTCGCCGGCGGGCAGCTGCAGCAGTGCCCGGAGCCCACTGCCCACACGTGGCGGGGGGCTGTGGCCCAGGTGGGTGGCATGGATGCGCAGGGCGGCCTCGGGCTGGCTGGCGAAGCGCTCAACACGCTGGTAGAGGGCGCCCAGGTCCAGGCCCACGTCCTGCAGCAGGTTCTGCTCGGGGTGCAGGAAGTGCGGCAGGTTCCTGGTGGCCAGGCAGCAGAGCAGCACCACCAGGGGCCGGTACACGGCGCCCTGAAGCTCCGCCCAGTCCTCGGGCATGGGGAAGAGCGCAGCGGCCCACAGCAGCACCATCTGTGGGGCATCAGGTCAGCCCACTCCAGGGAGGCCCCGCCCACCATGCCCGCCCCAGCCTCTGTGCCTCCCCGAGCGTCCCAGCGGCCCCCACCCTGACGCCCCTCTACTCCCTGGGGTCAAGCTCAGGGGCTTCTGAGGCTCCCACCATCCTCTGGGCCTTTCCCACATGCCCCGTTCTGCATAAACTCCTACTCATGCCCTGCAGCCCTACACAAAGTGCCCTGCCCGGTGACATCGTGCCTGCCCTCATCTGTGAGTCCAGGACGGCTGAATCCATCTGAAAGCCACCAGAATAGACTTATCTGCCCCCCAGCACTTCCTCTTCCCCCACCCCGAGCCCCCAGCCAGGGGCCCTTCCTGTCACTTGGCGCCTGCCGCACACCACTCCCAGGCCCCCAGCCCAGCCGCTCCCCCTTCACACAGGCCCAGGAGAGGCCGTGCAGGGACCACAAACCTTCAAGTGGCTGAAGGTCAGGCCGGGTATCTGGCCACCATCCCGCCAGCTCTCGTGGTTGACCCGGTCGAGGATGGAGAGGCTGTCCAGGCGATGGCCCTGGAGGGAGCCCAGTGCCCCCAGCAGCCTGGTGAGCAGGTAGTCAGTGGAGACCCTGGAGCCCGACAGACACACCGCGGGTGGTCAGCACCAGGGCCGCCCAGGCGTCCAGGTGCCTGCCTGCCCAGCCTGTCCTCAGAAAGGACGGTCCCCCACCTCTGCATCCTTCTGAGCCCCACAGGCCGGCCCAGGCCACATGGGGGCTGGCCTGGTGCTCATGGCCCCTGCGCTTTTCAGGAACCACCCCTGATGGGCTCTCAGGGGCAGAATGTCCCATTTCCAGGTAGAAGCTCAGGCCCAGGATGTGGGGGGCGGCTGGGTGCCCCCAGGCACGTCCAGCCTTCTTTGTATGGGCAGGAAGATGCCACCGTGACCCACTGGGGGTGAAGTAGTGGCTCTGTGTGGGCGGGCAGGGGCCAGGTGAAGCCCCCTGGCCAGGCAGGGTGACGTCTCCAGGCCAGGCCAGGTCAGGTCAGGATGGGACCCAGTCCCCAGCCCTGGGTTTGAGGGGAGCTCAGCCTCAGCCCTGTGCACCCACCTCCCCTCACAGACACCGAGGGGGGCTCCCCTTCCTTGCAGGATGGGCTGCCCTTCCTGAGCACAGGCTCCTGGTGGGGGCCCCGGGACCCCCAGGTGGGGCTGTGGGGGCTCCAGGGCCGGGTTTGGGGGCCCGCAGCTGGGTGGCCCAGGAGGGAGCTGTCCCCGTCCTCACGGTGGGGGACGCGCATCTGGGAGGGGCAGAGCCCATGCCAGTGCCTCTCCTCCGACACTGACTGCCCTCCCGCGAGGGGCCTCCCCGCTGCCCTGCGGCCCCAGATCAGTCCCCCGACCCTCGCCACTGTTCCACCTGAAAGGAAAGCGCTGGGCGGAGGAGGCCACCTAGGACAGCCCCCAAGTGCCCCCTCGGGCGCCTGACAGCACCCCCTCCCCAGGGGACAGAGGGCGCCTCCCCATCCCCCAACGCCAAGAGACGAGGAGCTGGCAGCGGGGAGCAAGCAGTCTGGTGGGAACCCTGAGACCCCATGAACGGCAGCGCTGTTCAGGAGCCCGGGGCAGAGGCGGGCAGAGGACTCTGCAGGCCTCCCTGCCCACAGTGGGGAGCAGAGAGGTGATGGGCCGCCCCTCCCACCGGCTCCCCGGGGCCCCGCACACCTGGAGCGCAGCCTACCTCCACAGCTCGCCGCCGGCCGGCACCAGGGCCGCCTCCTGGCGGACGATCCCTCGCAGAGCACCCTCAGGGAACCCTGGCACTAGCCAGGCCCCCTCCAGGGCGGGCACCCTGAGCTTCCTCCGCACCACGGGTACCACGTTGAAGTGGAGCGTCCTCCAGCCGCTGGACACCCGCAGGGACAGGCCGAAATGCTCCTCCCTCAGGCTGTCCGCGCTCAGGGAGCCTGCAAAGGGCCACCCGCTAAGCCAGTCCCTCTCCTGGGCCGGCCTCCGAACCCCAAGCCCTGCGCCTTGGGCGGTGCCTCTAGAGAGGTACACTGAGGCCGTGAGAGGGGCCCTGACCCAGTGAGACCTGCTCACGGAGCAGACGTCGGGGGTCTGCTCACGGAAAAGCCCACAGGAGCACCCGGCGGGGGGCGGATCTCTAGTCCAGGGGCACCCCGGGGGGGCCAGGCCGCGGACACCGTGACCCGTGACCTGGGACCTCAGCCTCCAGAACACGGAGGAAATGTGCTTCTGTTGTTTAGGCCACCAGGTCTCTGGGATCTGGAGGAGGTTCCTAACCCTGGGCTCGAAGAGGCTGACTTAAGGCTGCGCCCCATGCCTGGGACACCTGGTGCCTCCTCAGTCCCTAGTTGCTCAACAGCCCTTTCCTGGACCTGCGGGCCCCCAGCCCCGGGCCAGTGGGTCACAGCAGCCCCTCTGCTGGGGACACCCTGGGCTGCTGGAGGTTGGGTCACACACTCCCCGCAGCCTGGAGCCCCTGCGTGTGCTCTGGAGGGTGGGGGCAGCCTCCGTGGCATTCCAGCTCCAGAGTCCGAGGGGGCCTGGCTGTGGCTGGATGTCCCCTGAGCAGACCCAGCTGCTCCCCACTTCCCACCCCCACGCCCCCACATGACCCGAGATCCCCCTCCAGGCTCCGCCCATGACACGTGTCCAGGAAGGGCCAGGCCCCGGGAGAGCACCCAGTGGCCCTGCAGCCCAGGCGGTGAGAAGCTGGCTGGGCTCAGGCTTGCCCAGGAGGAGGCCCTGGACCCCACCGGACACGCAGGCCTGGCCCCAGAGCCCGCCTCCTGCTGCCGTGGACCACACATTATAGTCAAGCTGCTTCCCACTCCCCGCCTCCTCCCCAGACCCCAAGGGGCCCAGCCTAGCACCCACGACCCTGGAAAGTGCCCCAGACCACCAGGAGGGGATGTTCCATGTCCCTTTCCCCAAACACACACACACACCCTGGAGAGAGCAGGTGCTCTCAGGGCAGCGGGTGGGGCTCTGTGTGTGGCCTGGGTGAGGAGAGGTCTTCCCTGTCCTCCCAGCGCTGCCCAGAGAGGGTGTCAGGCCAGAGGCCAGGGGCTGGCCAGCTGGGGCCCGGAGGGCAGGTCATCAGGTCCCAAAGGGAGTCCCCAGAACGTGCCCTGGAGAACGGTCTCGCTGCTGGTGAGCCGGATCTGCACTGCCCGCCCCGGGCTTCCCCCAGCCCCGCAGTTCAAGGAGGAGCTCGCATGCCCCCTCCCCCATGTGAAGACCCTTCCCCCACAATTTCCAGCAGGGCAGCTCTTGGGCCACCTTCTGGGACCCCGCCCAGAGCAGGTCCTGGCCCTGCCCCTGGGGCCACTCCGTGCCCTGCAGGGCCCGGCTCCCCACCAGGTGAGCAGGAAAGGGGCTCAGGGACCCCTGCCCCACCCTCATTCAGCGTGGTTGGAGGCCCCTGTCATGCAGACACCTGGGTGGTTTCACTTCCTTATCTGCCTTTGTTGACAGAAAGGTGGCTTGGAAGGCAGCCAGCCGCACCCACCTTCCCTGGCACTCCCCGCCTCAACCCGCCCCGTCTCACTGGTTCCCAGGGTGGGGGCGGCCTGAACCCCTGCACCTGGGCTGCCGCTTCCCTTTTAAGGCAAGTGTCACAAGCAACGCCTGGAATTTCTCGAAGCAGGAAGCGTGTGGTGGGGAGGAGGGGCCTGGCCACTGGGCAGAGAGAGCCCTGCAGGTGATAGGGCCCCGTGGGACGGAGGAAGAAGAGAAGAGCCCTGCCCAGGTGCCGGCGGTCCCTGCGAGGCTCGGAGGGGACCGGACAAGACGTGGGCAGGGCTGAGCTCAGGAGCACCCTTGACAGGCTGCAGCCACCCAGCGGGGCGTGTGTGCCATCAGCCTGCAGCAGGCCTGCTGGAGCGGGTGGGCAGCCTCCCCTTCATGCCAGCTTGCAGACAGATGCCTGGCTCCCCCGGAACCCACAGGACCTGAGCCTGGGTGTGCGGTCAGAGGTGAGCTCCATACGCTGGGCGGCCCGGGACGGGTCAGCACCCCTCGGGTGGCTGCCGTCCCACTCACTGATGTGAGGCCAGAGGACTGCAGGTGACAGCCACAGTTGCTCGTGCCCGTCCCCTCCCAGGGAAGCCGCGCACCCAGGCCTGCCCCTCGGCCCTGACCCACCAGAGGAGGCGCTTCATCACCCAGGGCCCCCAGTGTGCTTGGCCGTCCTTCCAGCACCCGTAAGGTCCAGGCAGTCCGTGCTAGAAGAGGGCCCAGAACTTCCCGGCCTGTCAAGGGTGCTGCCCCCGGCCCCCACCCATCAGATCACATCACCAGGGCAACCAGGGAGACCCTGAGGCCAGAGCCAGCTCACTGGAAAGCTTCCCGCCACAGAACCTGCCCAGGGCCAGGAGACCAGCGTACCCAGAAACAGGCCTGTGCACACCGGCACACACACCTCCTCACATGTGCTCAGACATGCACTCGTGATCCCGCAGTCCCACACTCGCACGCACTCACACAGCCACACACATGATCACACGTGCACGTGTGACCCTACAGTTTCACGCTGACACACACGTGTGTTCACATGCAGTCGCCATCCTGCTGTCCCACACTTGCACGCACACATGCACTCACGATCCTGCAGTTTCACACTGACGTGCACACACACGTGTTCACGCACACACTCACCACCCTGTCATCCCATGCTTACACATGTGTGCTCACATATGCACTCACGATCCCGCAGTCCCACTTTCCACAGACACACACCCTGAACAGCTACCCGTCCTCACACGCGTGTGGAGCACACTCGCCCGCACCTGGCGCAATGAGGCGGTGGTGCTTGCAGTACACGATGGCCGCCACCAGCAGCTCCTTGAGGACCCGCAGGACCTTGCTGGGCACGATGTGGCCGCAGCACCTGGCGCTGCCCTCCAGGGAGGCCTCGAAGACGTCGTCCGCCTTCCAGCGCTCCAGGCGAGCCGCCCCCCGGGGGAGGCCCAGGCGGCAGCAGCCCTGGCTGCCCCCTGCCGCCTCAATCACCAGGGCCTCGGCATCCACCCACAGGGGCACCTCCACGTCCAGCGGGCCCTCCGAGGAGCGCAGGGAGAACTGGAAGGCCTCCAGGTCCCGGGAGTAGTCCACGAGGAAGCGGGGGTCCAGGGCGTGCACCCGCTCCAGCAGGGTGAGCACCACGTCCTCGGCGCACTGGTGCTGCCGTGCCCGGGCCGCCGCCCGCGAGCGCAGGGCCTGCAGGTAGTGGTGCCACAGGGGCACCCGCACGGCCATGGCTGGGGCGCAGCCTGCGGGACGGGCTGGGAGGAGGCGCCTGCTGCAAGCGACTGGCGGCGGGCGGGGCGCAGCGGCTAAATAGCCACACGGGGCCCCGGCTTTGAAGTGAGGGTGAGTCAGGCAGCAGCGACTAGGAATGTCACAGGCGGGCGGGGCCTGGCTTCCCTCCCGCCACTGCGGCTCCGCGGCTCAGGCCTAAGGGTGTCCAGGCTCCGGACTTTGCCCCTCTGGGCCCGGCAACCCAGCCCATGCTGTCCTGTCCCGGGCGCCTCCTTGCCACCCTCATGCCCGTCGCAGCAGCCACAGGTGTGACGTGGGCCATCCCCACTGCTCGGATGAGACGTGAGCAGGCCGACGGCCGCGCCGGACCCCTCAGTGGGAGCTGCCCACTGCAGCTGCCACCTCCCAGCAGCCTGTCTCTGACGGCCAGGCCAAGAGGCTGTGTTTCCATGGCAACCTGGACACCACCCCCACCTTAGGCACCTGTGCCCACATAAAGCAGGGAGCCCAAACCCGCTGCCTCCTCCCCCTGCAGGGCATGCGTCCAGCCCCAGCGCCAAGCCCCAGGCCCTCAGACCCTCGAGGGGCCCACCTCCCACCCACCTGCCCTTCGGCCTGAGAGGAGTCGTCACCCCCAGGGCCCTGGTGCTGGACAGAGCCCAGTTCCGGAGGGTGTCTCCCTGGGCCTGCCTGGCCGGCCTGGGAAGCCTCAACCTGCCGCCCCCTCTGCATGGTCCAGCCCCGCCTGCCGCTTCACAAATCCCAATCAGCCTCGGGAACTGCCCTGCCAAACCTGGGCCCCACCAAGCTGGCTGTGCATCTGCGTTCAGCCACCACAAGGTCTGCAAACAGTGAACATAGGGCCCACCTCCGGCCAGGCATTTGGAGACACTGTCCCTGCAGTGCTCCAGGGGACCCCCAACCCCCGCCCCAACCCGAGACACCCAGGGAGCTGTGCCCATTTCAACGCTGTGGGCAGGACCGGCATCAAGCACTCCATTCCTGGTGCTTGGAAACCCCGCTAAGAAGCTGCAGCCCCCGAGGGAGTGTCTCCGCTTCCGCATCTCCCGGGATGAGGAGCTCACCACCTCACAAGGCAACTCGTGATAGTCAAGAGAAAACAGATTCTTGTCTTCAGCCCTAGCCAGGCCTGCCCTCGGGGTTAGCCCAGGGCATGCCTGCCCCTCCCCCAGGGCAGCTCCAGGCAGTCAAGCCCACGCTGTTAGCAGCCCTCCTGGCACCCCGCTCCTTCCGCCTGCTTCCCGCGCCACCTGCCAGAAGGATGCTGACCTGCAGGGAGGGGCGCTGGGGCCCTTCCTCCCTGACCTGACCCTTGGCACGGGGCCCTGCCTGCATCTGGAGCCACCGTCTGTGACTCAAGGATCCTCACGTTGCTCCAGCGTCACCCTCCCACGAATCTCACAGCTCTCCTGAATTCGCCCAGGAGACCTGGCAAAGCCTGTCTGCCCAAAATGCCAAGAGCTTTGAGCCGCGGGGAAAGCCCACACCATGCCCAAAGGGCTGCCTTGGGCTCTGCGCTCTGAGGACCCTGGGGCAGGGGCCCTCCCCGCCCGGGGCACCAGCCCCTGCCATCCCTGGAGAGCTGCTCCTGGTCAGTGACCCTGAAGGGCCGGAGGCTGGCTGTCCACGCTCCTCACCCTCCCGTGCCCATCCTCACCCTTTGCTGGCGCCCCGATCCCAGCACCCCACGGCCAGGTCCATGTGTCCCAGGGTCTGGCAGAGCCCCTCGGACCCGGCAAACTCAACGCGCATCTCCAACCTCCCCCAGAGGGTTCTCCCTGCCCCACTCCAGTCTCAGAGGTGCCCCGCTTCTGCCCAGTGAGTCCTGGATCTGCCCCCACCCCCGCCCACCTCTCCCCAGGCCTCCAGTCCCTGGCCCTGAGCTGTCAGGGCCGGCCCTCCAGGAGACAAACCTGATGGGGAGGCTCTCTGGTGTCACCCCTGCATCCACGCTCCCAGGAACCTTCTCCCCCAGCCCTGGCCAGGCCTCAGCCCCTGCCTGCCTGACCCCTGACCACTCCTGTGTCCCCTCAAGCCGCTCAGGCAGGCTGGTCCCCTGACAGTCCCTGACAACCCCCCCACCAGGCACCCCACACACACATAGCTGCTGGCCGGACCCCCTACTTTCCCAGACTTCTGTGGGGAGCGGGGCCCCGACGGGGTGAGCTCAGACCACGCCCTTCCTCCTGGAGCCCCCGACAGGGAGGGCCTCCTCAGAGTCCCAGGGTGGCCAGAGGTGCTCACACAGCGGGCACTTGGGCAACAAGAGGAAATGTGGGCACGTGGGGCGGATGTCCCGGGAAGCTGGACGTGAGCTCCCTGTAGGGAGAGACGAGAGGGACAGAGGGGAGCAGACGCCCACCCGGCCGGCCGCAGACCCCAGGGGAGCAGGCGTGCTCAACACCCGGGCGGGTCTGACGAGCTCCCCACGGGTGGGTGGCGCAGGGCAGTTCGTCCAGCATGTTTGCGCTGCTTACCCCTCTCAGCGTAACTCAGCGCGGGAGCATATATTTCAGAATTCCCACCCGCGCTGGAAGGGGCACACGACCCCCTGAACAGGCTCCTGAATGGCAGCCCCCACGCGGGCTCAGCACAGGTGACAGACAGTCCAGCTGGGGAGGGGCTTGCAGAGAAGGGAGGACAGGCCCCCGGAAGGCGCCGCTAGCAGTGACGCCCTGGACACCCTCTGACTGTCCGGGGTCAGACCCAGGTCCTCACCCAGCGTGGCCTGCCTGCTCAGTGTCCCTGCGGCTCCAGCCCATTCATGGCACATCCCGTATCACCGGCTGCCACCTGACCGGACGGCAGACGTGCGCGGAGTGCCCTGCCCACAGGCTGAGCTGGGCCTCCTGAGTGCGTCCCCCACACTGTGGCAGGACCTGCCACTGCCCCCGGTGCCCGCGGCCTGGGCACTGTCCCCCTGACCACCAATCGGCCTCGGAGTCTCTGCGGGCGGCCGGGAGGGGCATGGTGGGTGGAGGGGAGGCCAACAGCCCCTGGGAGCCAGCCGGCAGCGTGGCTGCAGCCTCTTCTCCCCGGGCACCCGGCTCTGCCATGAGCACGAGGGGACACACAGGACTGGGTATGCAAGGGGGTGCCGGGCCAATCGGCCCAGGGTTCACGGAGAAGCTGGGGAGGCCGTCATGTCCGGAAGCAGCCTCCAGAGGCCTGTGCGGGCGGGGGCGGGGGCAGGGCTGGGGTGTGAAGCTCCATCCTTCCATCCAGTGGGGGCTGCAGAGCCTTGAGGGGGCAAGCCGTCCAGGTGCTTGTGGACACTGGGACCCTTCAAGGAAAAGCAGGCCTGCAGGCCACCAGCAATGGTACCCAGGAAGGTAACCCCCTCCCCACCAAGCGGGCAGTGGACAGCTGAGCCATGAAGGTTTCCCAGGCGGGAAGGGAGCCGGAGGGCACAGCTGGATGGGGGTGGGCAAGGCCTGCAGGGAGAGGAGGGGCTCCTAGGGCCTGTCACGGTATGGGGAGGAGCCGGTGAGACAGGGGCCCCGGCAGACGCCCTCTCAGGCCCGGGGAGAGGAAGACTGCGTTCGGGTGGCCCAGGGCGACCCAGCTCCCATCCACGCCCGTCAGTCGACCCAGGGCCAGCCCGCAGCCCTCCCCACGTGTGCCAGTCGGTCACTCGCATCCGACTCTTTGCGACCGTGTGGACTGTGGCCCGCCAGGCTTCTCTGCCCACGAGATTCTCCAGGCAAGAGTGCTGGAGCGGGTGGCCACTTCCTCCTCCAAACCCTCCCCTAGGACGCGGCGTCAACTGCCCAGCCTGACCCAAGAGTCGATCAACTCTCTTCTGAAGGTATTGGGCGGTGGTGGGCGGGGTAAGACTTTGCTTCCAGGTCTGCAGGCGGGTATGGGTTGTTCTTGTTTTTCTTTTCGGTATGCTTTTGTTGTGACCAAAAGGTAGCAGAAAGCCAATGATCATGTTCCCTTGTGCCCACCCGAGAGCGTGTGTCGGGAGGCGGGGTCCACAAGTCACTCCTACTTCCCTTCCCCAAGACCAACCCCCGAGCCTGCCCACTGCAGCGCCCTCGGGCAGCCCTCTGAGTGGACGAACACAGCTGGGCTTTGCACCTGGGGCCTCCCCCCGGCTGGAACCCCCCGGAAAACCAGGGCTGGTGGTCCCCCGTGGCCTCTGGGCAGTGCCACGGATGTCACGGGAGGCCCCTGCACTGCACAGAGATGGGAGGGGCTGAGGCCTGTCTCCCACAGCCCACAGGCCCGGGGCCCACTCAGGGGGACCCCCAGAAGCTGGCAGGCAGTGTCCCTGAGCGTGAGCCTCGCAGCACCCCGACCCCGCAGAGCGTCACACACAGCTCCAAGCGTGGATGGAGGGCCGGGCTGGCCGGAGGCACGAACTCAGAGTGGCTGGGGCCACTGGGCAGCGGGAGGGTCAGCCTTGTCTCCAGGCAGCGGGAGGGTCAGTGGTTCCGGCCGGTGCCCAAGCCTGCGCCCCAGTGTCCAGGACTGGGCTGTATTTTGGTGCCAGGGTTCTCAGGCCAGCTTCTGCCTAGCACCTGCAGGGGACACAGCCCCGGAGGCTGCAGACCAGGGTCGGCAGAGTCCCAGCCACCAGGGGAGCCACTCCTGTCGTGAGCAGTCCCCGGCCATCCCGAACACACCTGCCAGGGGTGTGAGGAGGCCCAGTGCCTGGGGCCCGGGGTCACGGAGGAGCCCTGCCAGTTAGATCCCAGCCGATCACGGTGAGGGTGGGACAGGGACACTCGCCCTCCCCGGGGCTGCCTTCAGAGGACACGTCAGGGCCAGGTGTCGTGTCCGCGGCTGGCCCGAGACGGCCGTCCAGGGGCTGGAGTGGCCTGAGCCAAGGAAGTCAGCCCTTCGGTGAGAGTTTGAGGTCCCTTCCTCTTGGGGAGGGTCTAGGTCAAGGGTGGCAAATGCGGATGTCCCCAGGGCCAGGCAAGGCCTGCCAGCTCTGCCTCTGCTTCCCCGCCCCTCACCCTGGGGTCCCCGTCCACACATGGGCCCAGCATGGCCAGGGCTCTGCACTGTCCCTGGGGAGTCTGCGGGCGACCTGTTGCCATAAATGCAGTACAGGCCAAGGAGAACATGGCAAATCTCCTGCTTCCACAGGAGAACAGTGCGCAGGGCCGGGGCGGCCGCGGCCTGGGCCAGGGAAGGTGGTCAAGGCCACAGCGCAGCCCTCAGTGCCCGGGGACTCCCTCCAAGCACCCGGGGGAGGCACAGGGTCCACGGGTGGGAGTCAGGACAGCTGCGGTCCTCCCTGACCCCACGCTGCCCCAGCCCAGCCCACAGGGCCCACGTGCTGAGCACCTCCCTGACACTCTCCACTCGGCCCAGAGCACTCCCTGGGGGCTGCGCCCAGGCCCTGGGCTGAGCCCCGCCCAAGGGCCCTGCTGGTCCACTGACAGCCCCAGGTAGAAGCCACAGCACGGACACCAGGCAGAGAAGCCCTGGGTGGTGCCCAACGGGGCCCGTGTGAGCCCTGAGGGGACGGCCACACGGGGCCAGAGAGGCATCTCCAAGGAGAGGACGCTGGGTGGGGTGAGGACCGCAGACCCCTGGGTGCGCAGCTCTGCCACGAGGCTTCAAGGGGGCAGAACAGGCCAGGATGGGCGTTGGGCAGGGGGCGGGGCAGGAACAACCCCAGCCACCCAGGCTCACCAGCTGGGCTCGTTTCTGACCGTGAAGTCTGGTCTGGACTCGTCCGAGTGGTCTGAACTGACGGTCACAACCACCTCTGCAGACCCCGGCCTCCCCCTGCCTGAGCACCCCGTGTTGAGTCCCCAGGTAGGAACCCTCTCTGGAGGGCAGGGTCACGTGTTCCAAGCCCCCGCGACCCCTCCCTGGGGCAGAAGTAGGCCTAAGTCCCCCTTGCCTGGCCTCACCCATCACCACTCCTGACAGGTCAGCTGCTGCCCATGCTTATGTGGTCCCGGGAAGGTTTGGGGGAGGGAGAGGTGGACTGCCCGTGGCAAGTAGGACACGCACGACCCCGGGACAGGTCCCCCTGAAGGGCTCCAGAGGACTCAGCTTCCGGAAGGCACACCCACGGGCTTCCCTGGTCCCCCTGCAGGCTCAGTCTGCCCAGCCGTTACAGGCATCACACCACTGAACTCGGGTCCCTTTGCAAATGCTTGGAAAATGTCACGGTTTATGATCCTCAGTCTGGAGGGACGGGTGGTCTGCGTGCCTCCCCCACCTTGTGTGTGGCCCCCAAGCACACAACTCCTCCAGGGCAACTGCCCAGCGGAGGGCTGGGGCCCTTCCCTGCATGGGTGGGGGTCTGGGGGAGAGGCCAGCCCCTCCCCCATGTGGTCACTCAGGTAGACAGCGTCACCCAGGGCGTCTCCAGGTCTCCGGGGAATCAGCTTCCTTACAACAGCGTTCCTTGGTCCCCGTGGCAACAGAGCCGCCCTCCTGTTTCCAAGGAAACCAAGCCCTCCGCGTCGCAGTTGCCGCAGCAACGCCTGTGGGTTCAGTCAGCCACACTGTCCTGCCAGCTCAGAGGGGCAGCTGGGCGTCCAGGACAGAGGAGCCAGTGCTGGCCGGGTGTGGGGCCGGTGCACGAACGCAGGGTCCCAGGAGGAGAGTCTCGGGCCGCGGAGCCACTGCTTTCTCTTGGGTCCTCTGCACAAGGCCGTGATGAGTTCCGCCTCCAGTGAGCCAGGCAACGGGGACTCTGCCGAGCGGTCCCGGCTGGGGCTGGATGCCGTGATCAAGGTCAGTGCTGTGGCTGCCCTCCTGGGAGCAGGGGCCAAAGGCCCCTTGGGAGGGAAGGGACCCTGCACAGAAGGGCCACAGCTCCCCACTGCAAGGGGTACTTTCCACATGCTCATGTGGTCAGCGCAAACATAGAATGAGCGTGCGCACACATTCACACACACAGCACACGCACACACACACAGGCATTCACACACAGACACACACGCACACACACAGACACACACACACAGCTGCACACGCGTGCAGACTCCAGCAGGACAGGGCCTGGGGAGAGTCTGATGGAGGCTGGGGGCCTCTGCCCGGGCCCAGCCCCCCGCTCTGCGCTGTGAGCTCGGGCAGCCAGCCCCCTCTCTGCACCCTGAGCCTGCTGCCTGCACTCTGGGGCTGGGGGAGATGGAGGACCCCCCCCACCCCAACAGTCTGGCTCACTGCTGCCTTGGTGGCAAAGTGTGGGAGCCAGCGGGCCTTCCTGGAGAGCTGTGGACCCAGCAGTGGGTGTGGCCCGCCCCAGGGTCTGTTCCGTGAGGCCCAGAAGTCCTGCTTCTGTCTTCCTTTATGGCCCCCACCTGGGTGACAAAAACCACAGCACCTGGGCGTCACCCCCGATGCCCCCCTTCACTCCAGACTTGCAGCCCGGTGCCCAGCCCTGCCATCCCAGCCCCTTAAGAGCCCTGCACCCCGACCCCCACCGTCACCTGGCTCCAGCCACCACAGCCAGCCCGTCCCCACCCTGCCTCATCCCCAGGGATCCCAGTTGAACCCCTGGGAATCAACTGACTCAGCCATTTATTAGCTCAGTGACTAGAAGCTTAGAACTATGCTGTAGGGGGTGACACGGCCCCAGGCAAGCAGACGGGTCCCCAGGAAAGGGTCACTGCCCACAGCTGTGCTGGTGATTAGATCACACAGGGGGGTCATGTCTGCACACGCGGGGCGGGCAGGGGCAACGTCAGGGTATGTGGATCAGGTGACAGCAGGCAAACACGGTGGCCCTGGGTGGGACTGTCTGCCCGGCTCCCGCGAGGCCAGTGCTCCGACGTCCTGGCAGGGGCGGGGCCGGGGGAGGGAGGGCGGCTCACACCCCCGTTCCCCAGGCAGGCAGCACCTCACTGGGAGGGGGAACTTATCACCCCTTGGGAGTCCAGGAAAGTAGAGCTTGAGTGTTGAAGTTGCTGTGGCTACAGGCTGGTGTGAAGGAGAAACACAGGATGGTGCCCATGTCCAGCAGTGGGCAGCGGTGCATGGCACACGAGGCTGCCCCAGCTCTTGCTGCCCATGGGAAGCTGTCATCTGAAAGCCGTGGGGAGCCCTGGTAGGTGTGGCGGCCCGCCCGCCAGCACCTGTCATCTGCATGGTGGTGATTGCGATCTCAGGGCAATTACTCCTGGGCGAGCAGACGGGCGGGCGGGCGCCAAAGGTGCCCAGATAGGCTGTCCAGACAGATGGCAGGAGAGATGGCTCCTCCAGCCCTCCAGCTGCAGACAGAAACCAAGGGCCTGGGCAAGGCGCTGCCTGGGGACAGGGGCTCACGTGGTAAGAGACCTGAAGGTGCTCCCTCCCCCCGGACACCCCACTCACTGCAGCCAGAGCCACTGCCCACCCCAGCTTCTCCCTGAGCCCCTTCCAGCCCCCCACCCACACTCAGAGCTGGACTCTCTGAGGGCCTGGACCAGACCAGGTGGACGAAGCTGGCCAACGGGCAGAGGAGCCCCGGGCAGGAAGATCTGTGATTCTAGACCCAATTCCCTCAGAAGTTTCAGGAAGGTTCAGACTCTTTCGTTCGCGTTACATTTTGAGTAGTGGTGCGGACGGTGCTTCTGGGCAGCCGCTGTTAGCATCAGCAGGGCAGCATCTGCCCATTTCCCCTGAGGTTCCTGCTGCTCGTGACCAATTGACGAAACACACTGGGCCTACTCCAAGGTCACAAGACGCTCCTCTACGCTTTCTCTTACAAGCTTTATTGTATCACATTCACAGTTAGACCCGCATCTGCCTGGAAGCCACCTCTGCGTGGCATGCGGCGGGGCCCACCGTGCGTTCCCTTCTGTGCACACAGCCAGGCAGCCTGGCTCCACTGAAACTCACACCGTCTTCCGGGCCCTGCGCGCCATCTCCGTCTCCACCAGCGTGCACACACGCCTGCGCATGTGCGTCTGAGTGTGCTCGTGTGCACACACACTCTGCCACTGGTCAGGTGGCCCTGGCACCAGCGCCACCCCACCCTCGCCACCGTGGATCCGTGACGTGTCTCCACATCGGGGACCATAAGCCTTGTTCTCCTTCCCGATTCCCTCCGTAATTTTGCCACTTCCACATGAATTTTCAAATCAGTCTGTTAATTTCTGCAATACTGGCTACTCACTCCAGTATTCTGGCCTGGGAAATCCCAAGGGCAGAGGAACCTGGAGGGTACAGTCCGTGGGGTTGTGAAGAGTTGGACACAGCTGAGTGACTAACACTTCCACACTTTTTCACATGCATTTTCGAATCAGTTTGTTAATTTCTACAAGCTAAAAACCTTGCTGGAGTTTGGACTCTGATTTCATTGAATCTATAGAGCTATTTGAGGGGGCTCTAGTCTTCCAATTCACAGACAGAATCCATTCTTCCACTTATGTTATTGCCAATTTTACTCACTGCAGTTCTCAATGGAGAAGCCTGGCACGTTTTACTATTACAATTGCTCCTGGGTATTTGACCTGTTGGGTTGCTTACTGTTTTTAAAATGATGGTAGCTGAGAACCCGACTCTGTTCAGAGGGTCATTCCAGCCCAAGGCAGCTTCAAAGTGCTCTGTCGCTGACCTTGCAAATGCAGAGGACCCACCCCCGTGCGGGTCGCCCCACCGCCCACCTCCCCTGAGTGCCAGTCCATCTAGTCCACCGCTCCCGAGGCTCTTCCATCCTCAGTAGGTGTGTCACCGTCTAATGGCTGTTCTAGATGCTGCCAAGCAAGTGCCGGCTCCCGGCGCCCTCCAGTGTCCTGTGTCCTCCCTTTAATTTTTGGTTTAAGATTCCAAAGTTGGGGGGAACTGAGGGGAGGGGAGGAGGGGACAGGACCCAGGGGAGGGGGAGGAGGTGCCAGCAGGAGGCCCGGGGGGTGGGCACAGTGATGGTGCCTGTCTCTGCCTCAGGGTCCCCATCTGTACGAGGGTGAGACGGGTGGTCTGGGGGCTTCCCAGAGTCTGGGTGAGGGAGGGCCCATGCATGGGATAAGAGCCGGGAGGGTCTGAGAGTGCCAGGGTGAGGCCAAGCCTCATATGGATGGCAGCTAGGGCCCCTGCACTCATCAGACGGGCCTCGTCTCCCTTCCTGGCTCAGAAATGAGGATGGGGCCGCATGGTCCTCAGCGGAAGTCTGAGCCACCAGCCATCTCTCCTGTACCCCCGCATCCTCCAGCCCCCGCCCCACACAGACATACTAGACGCCGACGTCGCTGCCTCTGCCTCTGCCCAGACACCTGATCGTGTCCCCTCTGCTGGTGGACTCTTACTCACCCTTCAAGGTCCAACTCAAATGCCACCTCCTCCAGGAAGCCTGTGCGGGCACCGGGGACACGGGAGCAAACAAGGTCGACTGGATGCTTGCCATCCCCAGCATCCTTGATCCGAGTCATTTTCAGTTAGTGATTCAGACTGTGGACTTGGTTTTCAGTCATTCTGGTGCTGACCCGTGTCCACGTCTGCTCGTGTCATTCTGGTGCTGACCTGTGTCCGACGAGCCTGCCTATGCACCAAGCGCTGATGGGGCTGCGGTGCGGGTGCAGAGGTGAACGAGATGCTGTCCCCCACCTTCTCAACGCCTGGTTTCAGGCCTGGAAAGGACTGCCCCTTTGTTACTACTCGAGGACCACACCGCTGGCTCGGCTCCTGGGGCCCCAGGGGGCTCACCCGACACACGGAGACCTGGGCAGGCGGTCCTGAGACGCAGCGTGGCAGGGCCGGTGTTACCCCGGACACAGAGGGGTTCTCCTCCTACGAAAGTGGAGCCTGGCAGGCGGCCACCCGGGCCCGTACCGCAGGCCAAGCCACAGAAGGAGGGCAAGCCGACGTCCGGGGCTGGATTTGACTGGACGCCCCATCCTAGGGTGTGTTCTTCAGGCTGTGCCCAGCCCTGGGCGCAGGGGGCCCTGTGGGAGTGCCCGGGGCAGAAAAGGAAGGAGGGCAGAGGCAGAGAAGGAGAGAGGGCTGGGGTGGCCCCAGGCTCTCCGACGGCGCGGAGACCCCAGGCCTGTGCGCCTGCGGAGTCCTGCCTCCTGGCCGCTGGGCAGGGGCCGGGGGTCTGGGCAGGGTCTGGTCCTGGCGCCGCCACTGCCGCTGTAGATGCGCGACCCTGATCTGCCCTTTCAGGTCGAGACGACAGATATAAATGTGCTGAGAACCCTCGAGGGGGGTCGCCTGCTCGCTTCCCCCTTTTGTCCACAGACAGCGCGCCCCTCCGTTCCCGCTGCTCTGGGGGGCGGGGGTCCCAGCCTCCTCCCCTGGCGGGGCAGCCCCCGCTCCCGCAGCGCCCCTCGCGGCCACACGGTGGCACTCTTGCAGCTCCGCCGGCCGGGCCCCCACCGTCCGACACCCTCACTCACCCGGCTCCTGCCCCCAGGCCGCCCCTGTGTCCGGGCTGAGCCGAGGTCCCCGCCGGCCTCCCACTCTCGCAGGGTGACTGGATACGGCTTCTGGCCGCCCTCCCTGCCTCGCCACTGGGCCGCTCTGGACCCACCTTGGCGCACCCAGGGTTCTCCCTAGCCCGGCTCTGGGTGTGCGGCAGCCTCACCGCCCCCGGAAGCCACCGGGCTCTTTTTGCAAGTCCCCCCATCTCTGTGGACCTGTGTGCCTGTGCAGCCCCCCGATTCAGAGCGGGCACCAGCAAGGGGGACAGTGAGCCTGCTCTGCCAGACCTCCCTCTCTGCTCTTCAGTGGCATCTGCCTCCGAGCCCCCTCAAGTCTGTGAAAATGGGGTCCCAGGGAAGCAACCCCCACCCTCCACGGAGGCACAGCCCTCGGTCCCTGGGACTCCCCCCCATTTTCAAAGATGAGAACACAAGGCTCCCGACGGCAGGTGATGGGCCTGGGCTGGTCTGTGAGCTGGCCGCGGCGGAGCAGGGACCCCCGCCGATCTCTACAGGGGAGACCCCTTTGATCTCGGGTGGGCGGACGGGGAGCCCATGTTCCTCGGGGTGGAGGCCCTCCCCGTCCATACAGCCGCACGCTGAGGGGGGCAGAGATGAATCAAGAGGTGGCCGTCCCACTGGGTTTCCCGCTGGTGCTGTCACACGGGGGCTGTGACCTCCCGGGGTCCTCAGAGGCAGGCTGAGCTGACGGGGAGAAGGACCTGGGGACACGGGCAAGCTCCACGGGCGGGTCTGGGGTCTTGCGGGAGGCTGAGGCCCAGCCCTGCTGTCCCCTCTGACCAGCTGAGATTGCTGCCAGGGGCCTTCTGGAAGTTTCCCAGTGCACTCCCGGTCACAGGAGGACAGCCTACCCCGGGGACAGACCAAAACCCGGAGATGACCCTGGCCCACATAACTGTAGGTGGAGTCGCGGGGTCTCCCGAGGGCAAGGGGGTAGCTGACCATGGGGTCTAAGCCAAGCGCAGGCCCAGGGGCACGCCCCGGCTGGACGCCCTCCCACTCCGGGCCCCTCCCCACCACCCCCGTTTGTTTCTGCTGGGGTAGGGGGTGGGGTGGGGGTGGGGAGGGAGTGGGGGTAGGGAGGGCCGGGTGGAGAGGGGGCGCCCGAGGCCCTCCGCACACCCCTGCGGCGGCTCCAGCTGGGCCATGGCCCATCGCAGGCACCCGGCCGCAGCTGGAACCCATTACGCCCCCAGCTCCTCCGGGGACGCCCCGGCTAATAAGTGACCCTCTGTAAATGTTAGGAATGAGTCAAGCCTGTGCCACGGCTCTTTCCCGTTAGCGCAGGGAGGGCGCGGGGAGGGGGGCCTCGGGCCTGGGCCTTCCTGGCCTAGGAGGAGGCTTCCTGGACGTGACCCCTCAGGGAGGACTGCGGCTCAGCGCCTGCCTGCGGCCCCGCCTTCCTGGAGGGCCCGCGAGGCCTTGGTGGTCTTGCGCCCCCTCCCCGGCTGGGCCCAGAAAGGGCAGCCTGCATCTCCTCCCCTCTCTCAGCTCAGGGAGGCTGCTCACCACCCACCGGTCATGCTGAGGGGTCTGCAGGGAGGTGTAGTGAAGGTGCCTCCCAAAGGTCTCCCAGGGGAGGCAGATGCCCACAGGGGGAGAAGGGGAGCTGCCTCCTCCCTCCACGGTCCTCCCTCCATGATCCTCCCTCCATAGTCCTCCCTCCACGGTCCTCCCTCCCGGGTCCTCCCTCCATGATCCTCCCTCCATGGTCCTCCCTCCACGGTCCTCACTCCCGGATCCTCCCTCCATGATCCTCCCTCCACAGTCCTCTCCCCCACGGTCCTCCCTCCATGATCCTCCCTCCACAGTCCTCCCCCCCACGGTCCTCCCTCCATGATCCTCCCTCCATGGTCCTCACTCCCGAGTTCTCACTCCCAGGGTTTCACTCGGGTGACTCCAGGGCAGGGCAGCAGCATTGGCTCAGTGTCTGGGGGTCACTGAGCTGCTGCAGGCGGGGCAGGGGCTCACAGTAGTCATGCCCGAGCTGCGCCCCTGGAACTGACGTGGAGGAGGAGGCTTTCTCTCCCGGCAGATTTGAGCAGAAGAGGCCGGGAGCACGGATCAGGCTTAGCTTGTACCAGGCGTGGCGGGAGGGCAAGGCTGAGCCCAGGAGGGCCTCCATCCCTGCACCCTGGCCCAAGATCAGAGCCAGGTGGGGGGCCTCGGCCTCACAAGGGTCTTCAGGGAGGATAGAGGGGTGAGGACAGGCAGACAGAGGCTGCACAGTGGTCACGCACCACACCCTGGATGGGAGGGAGCCTTGGGGTGTTCAGGGTGAGGGTCTCGGGATGCCGGAGGACAGGGTACTGGGCCCTCGGAGGTTGTGAGGGCCCCTGGTCTGTGGCTTTAGAGCCCCCAGGATGGACATGCACTGCCAGTTCCTCCCTTGGCCTCAACTCACGGCCTGAACCTCACGGCCTGAACCTCACGGCGAACGCAGCAGGGCCGCTGGGCAGCTGGGCACCTCCCGGCCCTGGGCAATCCTTCTCGTCACGCACCCACGTCCAGAGTTCTCAGGCTGCTTCAGAACTGGTTGCCTCGGCCCGGCGTTCACATGTCCTCCCCATCATCGGGGCCGGGATAAGCCCCGGCGCAAAGGCCCTGCCCTGCCCTGGGCTCTGGAGAGCACCCAGGCCCCCCAGCGGGCCACCTTCCTGCAGCCGGGAACCCGCAGGCCCAAGGCCAAGTGCCGGCCAGAGCCCGGGAGCCCGGGACCAGCCTCTGGGGACCCGGGACTCTGGGTCTGCTACCACTCCCAGGCCTGTTCGGAGCACTTCCGCACCCGCTCAGCCACTCTGGAGGGCCGGCCGGAAGCTGTGCCCACTGTGAGCTTGCTGCCCGCCTTGGTCCTGCCCTGCCCCGTCCCCGGACCCCCACAGCCCCTCCCCGAGGACAGGGCGGCCGGCCTCGTTCTCCAGGAAGCTGTGTGGGTGCAACCCGGTCCTGCTACCGGTGGCCAGCCCCTCTGTCCATAGGGCTCTGGGCCCGCTGGGTGGGGTTCAGGCCCCTCCCTGCCAAACCCCACTGGGAAAACTGGGGGACTGCCTGCTCCTGGGGCACCAAAGGCGAGGGCTCTGCCTTTCAGCGTCCCCGGAGAGACCCAGGGCAGAGGTCAGGGCAGCCCCGCAGAGGCGTGTGGAGCCTGGGCTGGGAGCTCCCTGACCGCTCTCCCTTCCTCACCTGAGCTTGGAGCAGCCCCGGGATGGGTGGGACACCGGCCCCCTTCACAGGTGGCCTCGGGGGACCTCAGCCTCACTGGCCCTCCCCAGGGTAGGGGGATGGCCCCCCAACTCCAGTGGATTTATGAGGGGGTCTGGCAGCTGTGCCGGGACCTGCTGGCCCCAGGGATCTCTTGGTGTGTGTCTTTCAGAGCCTGGAGGACACCGTCCTGAGCCCTACGGCCAGCAGAGAAGATCGGGCGCTGACCGTGCGTGGGGGGCACTGGCGGGCCTCCCCCACCCCCGTGCCTGCCCGTATCCGTGAGATTGTGGCTGGCAGCCTGGCCGAGGGGGCTCCCCAAGGTGAGGGGGCACCCCAGGGGAGCGGCAGGGTGGTCGTGGGAGTCCAGCCCCAGGGAGCCCCCATGCCCTGGCCTGGCTGTCCCTCCTCGCCTGTCACCATCCCCTGCGCTAAGGTGAGACCCACACCCTCCCACGGAGTCACCCACGGAGCCAGAAGCTGATCTGCACAGCATGCTCACCCCTGAGCCCCGGACACCATCCTCACCCAGCGTGCATTTCTGTTTGTGACTTGTGACTGCCAGTCTTGTTTCTCACTGGACGAGTGAGAACCCTAAAGGTTGGCGCTCAGAAAGCGCAGGTGCAGAGTGGCGCCCGGCCTGAGCTCCGCCGCCGCTCATCAGCCCCACTGCCGGCCCTCTTGCTGTCGGTCACCGTGGCCACCAGCCTGTCCCAGAGACCCCTTTCGGTAGTGAGGGCCTCTCCGCCTCCTAGAGGAGCCAGGGGCCTCACTGGGTGTGTTACAGAACAAGAGAGCCCCTGTGTGCTTAGAGCAGCCATTCCTACTCGGCTGGATGGGACCCTATGGCCCTGGGTCAGCAGTTCTCAAGCCCGGCGGGAGTGGGGGTGCCCAGCCTCCAGGCCTCCCCCACAGGCCCTCTGCTGTGCTGGTTTGGGCTGCACTGGGGAGAGATGTGGGTGGGCACGTGCCCACCCAGAGGAGAGGAGGCGCCGCTCCCCCACATCAGGGGCCACTGGGCAGGGCGGAAAGGCCACCGGACTAGGGGCTGGTCAGCAGGCTGACCTGGTGCTGCACCTGCAGGGCTCCAGGATCCCCCCGCCACCCCAGGCCCCAGGCCAGATGAGCACGCGCTCCCGCAGGATGAGCTGTCCCGGCTGGAGGACCTGCTGGCCCAGGCAGGCGCCGAGCGGGACGAGCTGGCCGGCAGGTACAACGCAGTCAGGAAGCGGGTGAGTGCTCAGGGCGCCTGGAAGCCCGCCCTGGGGTGACCTGCGGGCCTGCCAGCAGGGGGACGACTGTCGGCCACAGCCAAACCCTACGCCACAGAGAGAAACTGAGGGTGGAGCGGGCAGGTGAGGCCGGATGGTGCCCGGGGCCTCACCCGGCTCAGGCGACGACGTGTGCCCGCCGGCCCGAGCCCAGGGGTGGCCGGGACAGTCCCGACCCGTGGGGCCAGTGCCCTGCCCAGCACGAGACACCTGCCAAGGGGAGGCAGGCAGGCCGGAAGGAGCTGACTGCACCCCAGCCTCGCCCATGGCAGCCGAGGTGGACAGACAGGCCCTGGGCACACCCTCAGTGTCCCCGGCGGCCACAGGGCCTGCCAGGGTGACCGGCTGCAGCAACAGGCTGTTCGGCTCCAACCTGTGCGGCCGGGAGGGCCCCCTGGTGTGCGGGCGGGGACGTGAGGCAGAGTGGAGAGGGGGGTCACCGGGCAGGACCTCTGTCTCGTGTCCACCGCCCCAAGTCGTGACGGCCTCTGAGCAGGATGGGGCGGCTGCCTGGCCCACAACGGGGGCGCTCAGAGCCCCTGTGTCTGCACGGCCCCTCGCTCTATGCGGCGGGACAGACGACCCCAGATGAAGGAACAGGTTCACGACAGGTCCCAGCCGTGCAGGGCCAGGCTGCGGGCTGAGACCTGACCCAGTCCTGTCCTGTCTCTGGTGTGACCGGTGACCGGGGCTGAAAGCCTGACGGCCCCAGCCAGCCACTCCTCCTCCTGGGTCCTGAGGGCCCAGCCCCACGAAGGGCCTCCCACCCCAGTCCTCACCCCCAGCCCCCCGCCCCCCACGGGGAGCTCCTCAGGCAGGACCGGCGGGGCAGCGCACTGGGCAAGCTTGCCGCCCTCCCCCCCGGCCGCCTGGAGCTGGGGGTGGGGGTGTCTTCCTAGCACAGGGTGGGGAGTTGTTGGGAACAAGAGGCCGGTGGGAATAGAAGCCGCAGAAGCCCTGCAGCCAGATTAGGAAACCCAGTGAGTCAGTGAGATCCCCGCTCCAGGCCAAGCCCGCGCCCTTGCGCGGACCACGGAGGAGCCTGGTCTCCCCGAGTGCCCCGAGGAGGTGGGCGTGGCTGCTCCGGGGCGTCTGTCTCCCTCCTCCGCGGCCGCCAGCCCCACCCGGCCTGGGGGAGCCCCGCCCTCCCCGCCTCCTCGGACCCCCAGTCGGACCCCAGCACGAGCTCTGGGTGCAGATCTGGGTGGCGCCCCCGGCCCCTGGCAACCCCTTTCCCTCAGAGCGAGGTTCCCATCAGCTCAGCCCTGCAGGCTCGCTGGTGGTCTGGGCCAGTTCCAGGGGCTTCCCTGCCGCCATACCCACCTGGGGGCTGCAGGCCCACCTACCGTGGGGTGGCCTCAACCCCCTGCTGGATGAGGGGCTGGGGGCAGACAGAGGTTCAAGCACAGGCAGAAGAGGCGGGGTGGGACCCCACGTGCACTCACTGCCGTGCAGGTGACCGCAGACCAGCTCCACGTCCCCTCAAGTGGCCTGACCCTCTGCAGGGCGCCCTCAGCTGGCCACGTCATGAGTCGCAGGGCCGCTGTGGGGACAGCCGCCAGCCTGACCCCTCTGACCAGACCCCAGTCGACCACACCCCAGACCCCAGCCTGACCCCCACCCCAGCTGGAGACCCCCAGAACCCTCCCACCATCCCGGGGAGGGTGCTGTGCCCAAGCCGCCTGGCCCGCGGGGCTTGGAAGCAGCCAGCCAGGTGGGTCAATGGCCTCTCCAGCTGCAGGCCCGGCTAGAGGCCACCAAGGCCCAGCTGCGGAGATCGGAGCTGGAGCATAGTGTGGACCTGGAGAAGGCCCTGGACCGTCTGGAGGCGGCTGAGCAGAGGTGAGGCTGAGCCACCGGCAAGGCAGGTGCCCTGGGCTGTTGGTGACCCCTCCAGAGACTCCGAGTCAGAGCCAGGGGAATGCAGAATCGGGCAGGGCGGGGGCCACACCCCTGAGCCTCAGTCTGCTCCCTGGTGTGCCACCCCCAGCTCCCCAACACCAGCTGAAGCCGGGGCTCTGGCCCGTGCTATGGGCAGGTCACTGGAGCTGCCTGTGGACCTTGGTTGGCCTGAGCAGTCCTCGGGTGTCTCTGGGTTCCCCCCCATCCCACTCTTCTTCCTGCTCCAGCCCTGACCCCCAGCCTCCTTTGCCTTCAAGCCACTCTGCGGTCATGACCTGGCTCATTTGCGCACTGTGGGTACTTGTATGTCACCCCCAGGCCCCCAGAGGGAACCCCGAGCCCCAGGACATGCTCCTGGAGGGAAGAGCATCTCTCCAGGGTCCCTGCCAAGGGGAGCAGGCGGGGCGGGGCCCCCAAGGCAGCTCTGTCGCCAGACCCGGGAAGGTTAAGCTGTCTGTGGCGTACTTCCTGGACTTGGTTCCTCCCCAGGGACACTGTAAAGAATCTGCCTGCAGTGCAGGAGACCTGGGTTCAACCCCTGAGTTGGGAAGATCCCCTGGAGAAGGAAATGGCAACCCACTCCGGTATCCTTGCCTGGAAAATCTCATGGACACAGGAGCCTGGAGGGCTGCAGTCCATGGGGTCACAAAAAGTCAGGCACGATTGAGTGACTAACACACACACACACACACACACACACACAGGGACACTGGCAAAGGATCAGTGCTGAGAAGCATCTTGAAAACCAGTTTTGGAGAAGCAGTGGGGTAGGGGCAGGGGCTGCAGAAAATAAACCTCCAGGAGGCTGACGGCCCCAGAGCGGAGAGGATCAGAGGAATTCCTGTGGGCTCGCAGCCTGGCCGGGAAGTGTGGGCTCTGCAGGGTTTGGGGTCCCCGACTGCAGCCACACACAGGCCTGCCTTGCAGGGAGAGAGGCCCACAGTCACAGAGGGGCTGCTCCCTCCCCGGGGCACACCTGCCCCCTCTCCCCCAGCCCGCCCCGTGACAGGGACGCGTCTCCCTCCGAGCCCTGGTTCCCTCACCTGGGGCTCCCGAGCCCTGAACCTCTTGCTGGTCACACCCTGTTGTGGGGCAGAGCCAGGGAGCTCAGGTGGGAGGAGGGACAGCAGGTATGTCGGTGGGGGGGCGGGAGCCAGAGGGGACCCGAGGCAGGCCTCCGTTTTCTGTCCACAGGGGAGCCACTGCAGGCCGTCAGCGCCACTTAGGGACGGTGGGGCTGCACAGTCGAGCTGGGATCATCAGCCTGGGGTGTCTGGGGCCTGGGGGTCTGAGCATGTCTGTAGGGGGAGGCTACCCGCCCACGATCACGCTGCCACGTCCCTGCCCGTCCAGGAGCACCAGCCTCTCCCAGGTGAACGCCCTCCTGCGGGCGCAGCTGGAGCAGATGAGAAAGGCCCACGACAGGCTGGCCAAGGAGCTGGCCAGGACGACAGGCAGCGTGCTCCATCCGCGGGCCGAGCTGGGGCCACGGGACGCACAGCGCCGGACCCACAGAGAGGTGCTCCCCAGCTCCCGCCCGTGGGAATCGCGGGGACACTGCCCCCCTACAGGGTGTGTGTGTGTATGTGTGCTATGGGAGGCACAGCGCCGGACCCACAGAGAGGTGCTCCCCAGCTCCCGCCCGTGGGAATCACGGGGACACTGCCCCCCTACAGGGAGTGTGTGTGTGTGTGCTACGGGAGGCACAGCGCCAGACCCACAGAGAGGTGCTCCCCAGCTCCCGCCCGTGGGAATCGCGGGGACACTGCCCCCCTACAGGGAGTGTGTGTGTGTGTGTGTGTGTGTGTGTGTGTGTGTGTGTGTGTCCTGGCACTGCCCCCCTACAGGGTGTGTGTGTGTGTGTGTGTGTGTCTGTGTGTGTGCTGGCTGGTGTGTGTGTGTGTGTGTGTGTCTGTGTGTGTGCTGGCTGGTGTGTGTGTGTGTCTGTGTGTCTGTGTGTGTGCTGGCTGGTGTGTGTGTGTGTGTGTGTGTCTGTGTGTGTGCTGGCTGGTGTGTGTGTGTGTCTGTGTGTGTGTCTGTGTGTGTGCTGGCTGGTGTGTGTGTGTGTGTGTGCGCGTGCTGGTTCACCTTCTCACAATGCCCTGCAGGCAGCCGTGTATGTGTGTGCACGCGTGTGTGTGTGCAGGCCTGCCAGCCTCCAGCACACCTTGCTTGTGCAACTTGGGGGGGTCACTCCTATAGGTGAGTAGATTCCCCCTTGGGGAGACCCAGGCTTTCCCCTCTGTCCTTGGAGGTCCTGTGGTCAAAGAAACAGGTTCAAGTTGCTGTTTGGCAAGTCGCTCTCGAGTCAGGAACTTTACCCGTCCCTGGCCTGCGCGTCCCTTACCACACTGGCCACCCAACCTCGCTTCCAGAAGCTGTGGAGTCCGGCGTGTCCTGTATTTCCATCAGTCTCGGGCAGGCGGGGCCGGGTGTCCACCCCTCCGTGTTACCAGGGCTCTCGATGACCGCAGTGGGCGGGGGGCGTGTACACAGGGCTCTGGCCCAGGACCAGGGGCAGTGCCGGAGACGGTCACCGCAGGGGGCATTTGGGCTCGTGGGGGGACCTCAGTGGGGGTCGGCGAGGGGGCTCAGCAAAGGCCTGTGAAGGGGCGGGTGGGGGTGTGGGTCTGGAGCCAGAGGGCCTTCGGTTTTGTCTGAAGCAACACCGAAAAGCACTGGGGCTCCACCAGGCGGAGGGGCTGAGGGAGCCTGGAGAGCCGGGCCTCTGAGCTCAGCGTTCGGGACCCGGCCCAGCGCAGGGCTGGGAAGGTGGGGCGGAGGCCGGGACTCTGAGTCTCGGCTTCAGCACAGTTCCCTGCAAGGCTTACCTCGCTGACCACACAGGGCTGCATCCTGCAGCCTCAACACTCGCCCACCCCCGACCCCCCACCCACCCGCACCGCCCACACCCCAGCTGAGTGCTGCCTTCACCCACAGGGGGACCAGGCTGAGGGGGTCCTGGTTCTGGAGCTGGGGGTGCTCACCCCTACAGCCTCTGGGAGGGGAGCCAAGCGCTGGCCCAGGTAGGGGGCAGTCTGATTGTTGTGGGGGAGAGGGGGCCACAGAGGCTGATGACGAGCTCTCTCCCCACCCCCGGAGGGGGTGAATGGGGTCGCGGGCCCCACCACCCCTCAGCCTGGCCTCCGCCTCTTGCCCGCAGGCCAGGCGCGCCTGCTCAGGGCAGCCCCAGGACACCCTCCTGCAGAGGCAGGTCACCGCGCTCCGGGGACACCTGGCCGAGCTGCGTGTAGCCGCCGAGAGGTGCATGCCCACCCGCTGGCCCACGGGGGACAGAGGGCGCCCTGGGGGAGGTGGCCGGAGGCACAAAGTGGGTCAGGCAGGGAGCCGGGCGGCACGAGCAGGCAGGCCAGTCAGAGAGCCGCCGTCAGCAGTGGCAGACTGACTTGCATGGAGCTTGGTCCTGCCCAGGCACCTCACCCCAGTGGTCCTGGGCCCTTGAGGCTCAGACGGTCCAAGTCCCGCTCCAGGTGGACAGCCCATCCTGTGCGTCCTGGCCCAGCCCTGCCCGGCTGTGATGCCACCTGTGGGTCCTCTGCTGAGGTGGGCAGACCACTGTCCTGAGACCAGACCCCACCTGTCCCAGCCAGCGTGGAGCCCCAGGCTGAGCCCACAGACAGCCCTGAGGCTCAGCCGGGTGCACCCTGGTCTTGCAGCGGTCTCGCTGACCTGCGGGCGGACATGGCCAAGATGGCCCGGCGCCTGCACACGGCCTGCCTGAACCTCGGCTCCAACCTGCGGCTGACGGCCAGCAGCGCGGCCGCCGCCCTGGAGCAGCAGCTGCGGGACAGGGCGCGGGAGGTGCTGCAGCTGCAAGGCCGCTGGGCGGCGGAGAAGGCGGCACTCCAGGCCAGGTACGCAGGCGTCCAGGGCTCTGGGTCTAGGAACGGGAGGCCCAAGGGAGGCCCGGGGTCAGAGAAGAAGCTGGTTCCTGGGAAGGAACAGGGAGGGGCAGGGCACGACCGGGGCAGGTTGAGCCGAGGAAGCCTTGCCGTGGGGCTGGCGAGCTGAGTCCGGGTCACAGTGGGAGCTCGGTGCTGAACTCAGGGTCTACGCTGACCCCCAAGATAATGGGAGCCGAGAGCCGGAGAGGGGCGTCTGACCGCAGTGGGGATCAGAGGTGGCTGATGGCCGCAGGCAGGCCGCACACACAGCGGAGGAGGCAGACAGAGCCGGGATCCCAGGCCTGCCAGCGCCCTGGGCTCTGATTTCCGTGCGGATGGCCCTGCCCCACCCCACTGTCCCCAGACTTGCAGAGCAGACGCTGCTGGTGGAGAAGCTCACGGAGCAAAACGCGAGCAAGGAGAGAGCCATCTCTTCCCTGGCAACACACGTGCAGAGACTGGTGCGTGGCTGGGTGGGGGCGGCTGGGGGGGGGGACCTGGGCCTCGCTGAGCAGCCTCCCTCACCCCCTGTCCCCCCAGGAGTCCCAGCATGGCAGCGGAGGCCCGACAGCCCCGGGGGACTCGAGGACGGAGGTGGAGACCCTGAGGCTCCTCTTGCACAGCATCACACAGGTGCAGGCCCAGCTGGGTCCTTCCCACATGGGCAGCCGACGGGCCGCAGGGCCCCCACGGTTCAGGCTGGCCTGGGAGATGGTCTGGCAGGACCCGTGTGACCTCAGCCCTGAGCTCCATCCTCTCTGCTCCCTGAAGGTGGCCCAGGCAGACGCGGGGAGCGAGGAGCTGGCAAGGGGCAGTGGTGCTGAAGGCGAGGGTGTGCAGGGTCAACAGAGGAGCCCCCTGCACGCCGGGTTCCCCCTGAGGGCTGAGTCCCCGGCCGCCCTGGACTCAGCACTGTGGGCCGTGTGGGCAACTATTCAGAGGCGCCGGCAGCGGGAGCAGGTGAACACAAAGCCTGCCAGGCTGAGAAGGGCCACTATGGGCCTGCCCGTGGCCCCCAGGAGTCTGACCCCAGGAGGCTGACTCCAGGAGGCTGACCCCAGGAGGCTGACCCCCCAGGCGCCTGGCCCTGCACCTAGGGTCGGTCTCTAGTCGGAACTGCATCCTTTCTCTGGGAGTTGGGGCCCTGGATGGCTTCTGTGTTCAGAGGCCTGGCCAGGCCACAGGAGTTCAAGGCACCCCCACTCCTGGGCAGGAGCTGCGCCAGCAACTGGAGTCGTCCGAGACAAGGGCCGCAGGGCTCCAGGAGCAGCTGTCTGAGAGCCAGCGGGAGCTGCAGGCCTCAAGAAGCCTCCTGCAGGAGGAGCGCCAGGACCTCCTGGGCAAGCTGGAAGCACAGAGCCGGGAGGCACAGTGGAGCCGCGAGGCCAGTGAGCTCCTGGT
The DNA here is from genome assembly GCF_049115385.1 of Moschus berezovskii. Taxonomy (NCBI): domain Eukaryota; kingdom Metazoa; phylum Chordata; class Mammalia; order Artiodactyla; family Moschidae; genus Moschus; species Moschus berezovskii. The sequence continues at coordinate 827,250 of NC_142463.1, read as the reverse complement.
GAGGTGAGGCTGGCGGGCAGGCAGGGCCACCTCCTCCATGAAGCTCTCCAGGAGAACCAGCTCCTGGGGAGGTGAGGTGAGTGGACAGGGCCACCTCCTCCATGAGGCCCTCCAGAACAAGCTCCTGGGGAGGTGAGGCTGGCGGATGGGCAGAGCCACCTCCTCCATGAGGCCCTCCAGGAGAACCAGCTCCTGGGGAGGTGAGGTGAGTGGACAGGGCCATCTCCTCCATGAGACCCTCCAGGAGCAGAAGTGAAAACATCCAGATGGGGGCTGCTTCCCTCCCTCTTCACCCCAAAGCCCTGCCTGCACTGAGCACTCCTCTTCCTGCTCTGGGCCCACCTGGGCTGTGTCCAGGACTCATCTTCCCAAAGCCCTGCCCATCGGCCTGCCTCCCAGATGCCCCTCCTGGGACCAGGCTGTGCTCCAGCCCTGCTGCCCCGTGCCCACTGCCGAGAGGCCTCCAGGGGTCTGGACCATCCCTCGCAGGGGGTCCACAGACCCCCCAGTTCCCTGCCGGCCCTCTTGGCGTGTCCTGTGGGCCTGGTGTCTCCTGGTGCACTTGGCCAAGAGGCTGTCTGGATGCTTCTGTGCACGTCTGACTGCCCCGGGGCGGGAAGAGAACTCCCAGCATCTGTAGCCCTGAGCTTCCCAGACCCCTGCCTGAGCCGGAGCGTGAGGTGGGAGCATGCGGGCAGCCCAGGAAGGCTTCGTGCAGGAGGCAGCCTCCCGCACTTCCCCTCGCTCACCCAGGGGTCAGGGCTGCGGGCCCCTCGGGGCTGCCCCTTCTCTGGAGGGCCCGACCGTGCACTCAGTGCTGGGACAGGGCTTCCAAGGGAAGGGGAGACCCAGCCCTGCTCACGCACAGGCCGTGGGCCGGGACGGGAGTGGGCAGCTTCCGCCTGGCAGGAATGGGGGAGCCCGTGAGGTCTTGGGAGGGCCTTCTGGTAGGGGCGATGGGCAGAGGCAGAGTGTGGGGTGGGCAGGCAGGGCCACCTCAGCCTGCCGAGGTGCAGTGGTCACTGGGGCGGGGGCCACCGGGGGCTGTTGGCTGGGACACTGCCTTCCCACAGGCGGCTAGACTGCAGCGTCCTGGGGACTGGGGGGGACAGGCCAGCGGCCCGCCAACACGGGGATGAGCGGCTGAGTCAGGAGGCATTTGGGGCGTGGGGCCTCAGGACGCCATGCTTCGGGGCCCGGCCGGGTGGGCAGCAGCTAAGATCCAGTCCTGGCTGGCGGGTGTCCTGCAGAGCGGACCTCGAGTTTGGGGCGGGGGGTGAGCGGTGAGCTCAGCTCTGACAAGGGCGCGGGTCTCCAGGGTCGGCCGTCGGGCGGGTGAGCAGCACCTGGAGATGTGGGGGCCCTGGCAGGCCGGGGTCCCTCCTCCCCATGGGGTCTCGCCAGACTGGCTGGGCTTAGCGCAGGGACGCCCCGGGGTCAGGCCCTCCGGAGTTTACAGGCTCCCGCAAGGCCCCCCCCAGGGAGCCACCCTACCTGGACAGACAGGCTGGGGGTGGTCCGCACGTGTCCCTGAGGCCAACCCCGAGCGGCCTCCGTGGCCCCCTTGCCCTGTTCGCCCCCCAGGCGCTGGGCAGAGACTCGAGTATACCCAGGACCCCCAGCCCTGGCCTCTCCTGCTTCCAGAGAAAAGACGGCTCTCGAGAAGGCAGTTGAGGTGCTGAGGGGGGAGGCAGCCACGTCCCACACCGAGAAGCAGAGCCTGGAGGCCAGGAACACAGAGCTGCAGAGGAGCCTCCAGCAGTGCGCAGAGCAGAAGGAGGCGCTGGAGCGGCGGGGCGAGCGCAGCCAGAGGGCGCTGGAGAGCAGGTGGGCCTCCAGTGGGCCTCACAGTCCCCGGCCCCGCGTCCCCCCACCCCCGGGACTGCATCTTCACCAGCCTCATCAGGGGGTGGTACTGAGACCACAGGCCCCTCTCACGCTGACCACCGCCCACCGCCACTCACACACCCACCCCAAGTCCAGCCCAGTGCCAGCCCCCCACCCTGGGCAAACCCACCCCGATCCCTGGGCCCCACCAGGGTGGGCCCCAGCGTGGGTGCCCTCTCCGGGCCCAGGCTGTCACCCAGATCCGAGCAGCAACTCCGGGCCTGCAGGGAACGTGTGCTCCTCCAGGGCCCCGCGCCTTGGGGGCAGCCGCGGGCGGTCACCCTCCCTGCGGGTCCCATGAGGTGGCCTGGCTCTCGTCCTGAGGTGGCCTCACGCCCTCTGCCCTCTGTTTCTGGGTCTCAGTCAAGGGCGCCTGGAGCAGCTGGAGGGCACGGTCTCGGGGCTCAAGACGGAGCTGGTGTCAGCCCAGGAGGCGCTGGACTCAGTGCGGCTGCACAGGGACATCCTGGAGAGCGAGAGGGAGGGTCTACACAGCGCCCTGGCCCGGGTGCGCCCCCGGCCGCCCCGCCCCTCCCTGTCCTCGCCGGCCTGGGCTCACAGGCCATCCCCCGGCTCCAGCCTCAGTGCTGTCCCATGGCCGCCCTGCCTCACCCCTGTCCTACCTGGCTCCAGCCTCGGGGTGGCCTCCTTGGTCCCCGACCAGTGTGCCCCAGCCCGTTCTCCTGAGTGCTGGCCACAGCTGCTCTTGGGGTCCCTCTCTTGGCTTCCCGCTCACCTCCCCTGGCTACAGCCTTGGACCCAGGAGCCACCATCCACCCCCGGGGCCTTGCCATTTCGGGACCAATTCCAGGCCCCCCCAGAGCTCCAGCTTGCATACCTCCATGACGCACAGCTCACTCCCCACCCCACTGCGGCTCCCCCAGATCTAGAAGCCGTCCTGGCTTCCCTGCTGGGTGACCTCTGCCCTCCCCACCCTAGGCCGAGTCCAGCAAAGCTGAGCTGGAGCTGCTCACGAGCCGGCTCAAGGCAGAGGGGGTGGAGCAGAGGGATTCCCTGGCCAAGATGGCTGCTGTGACGGAGGCGCTGGCTCAGGACAAAGGCTCCCTGAACCACCTGGTCCTGCAGGTGAGACGAGGGCCCAGGGGGACGGACCTCCCCCGGTCCTGCTTCCCCAGAGCGGCCGTGAGCCCCGGTCCAGCCCCGGCCCCCCGAGCTCAGGGCTCCCCTTTCATCCATCCTGCTCCCCACCGCCTCCACTCCTGGACTTGGGACGAGGGTGTGTGGGGCTTGGGTCTGCACATGGACCACCCCTGTGCCCCCCACCTGGCAGCTGGAGCAGGAGCGGGAAGAGCTGCGGGCACAGCAGCAGATGCTGGCGCAGGGGCAGGCGGGTGCCCAGGAGCAGCTGGCGCAGGCCGAGCGGCAGGTGGAACTCCTGCGGGCCGAGAGGAGGGGCCTGCAACGGGCCTGCGGGCGGCTGGAGGAGCGGCTGGAGCGGCTGGAGGGTCAGGCGGCCCGACTCCGGCGAGAACGGGCCCAGCTGCAGCAGCAGGTGGGCCAGGTGAGGGGGCCGTGGGGCTCCCAGTCCCCGGCCCCGTCCGGCAGGGCCACCCCGCCTCTGGGGTGGACGGGCACACACAGATTTAGAAGCCACGCTGGCCCTCGGACGTCAGCGCCGGCACTTTCTAACCTCAGGCTGCCAGACTTGGCCGACTCGAAGCCAGCTTCCCGGTGTGGGAGGCAGGGTATGGAGGAGCAGCACACAAAAAGGGCGTCTGCATCAGGCCTGTCCCCAGCACCAGGCGCTGGGTCCCCCAGTCAGAGGGCTGAAGGCCTCAGGCCCAGCGGTCACACACTCAAGGGAAAGGCTCCCCTGACTGTCTCCTTCCAGGGCCACATCCACACAACAGAGCTGCCCAGTCACACGCTCACAGCCGCATCCCTGCCTCCATGCCCAAATCTGCCGACGTGGATCTCCCGTGGAGTTCAGACTCCGAAGCACAAGATGCTGCGGCACGTGTGCTTTCTCCTGACTGCAGCCTTGGTGGTGCACGTGGAAACCCGTCCCTGCAGAGTCTTGGGCCCCCGGTGGCATGCAAGCTGCATGGCCTGTCACCTTCGGGGCTCGGGCTCGCCTCTTCCTGTTTCCCAGACTCTGTCCTGTCCTTTCCCTCTGTTTTGCTTGACGCATCGTTACCTTCAGTAAAGCCAGTGCACAGCCCAGTGGGGGCTGACAGTGGTGAGCCCTGGTGTGGCCACCACCGTGGTCAGCATGCAGCGTGTCGGCACCAGCCCAGCAGGCTCCCCGGTGGCATGGCCACCCAGGCGTCCTCTGCCCTGACCTGGTCACCATGGACTGGCTTCCCCAGCTTTAGATATTGTTGCATATGGAGTCATGGGGCGCAGACACGTTGGAACCCAGCTTCTCACCCTCAGCGTGACATCTTTGAACGTTATCTCTGTGCTTAGGTGTATCCAGAGCTCCTGCTTTTGACGGCTTAGTGATATTCCGTGTATGGATAAAGTACATCTGTTTACCCTTTCACCCACTGCTGGGTTTCAGGTTGTTTCCAGTTTGGAGGCGGACAAGACTGCTCCAAGTAAGCGTGCACAAATCTCACACGGATATTCTCATTTCTCTTGGGTAAATACCTAAGAGTGAACTGTGGAGTCACGGGGCAGACGTTCTCGAACGTGGTAAGAAACTGCCACGCAGTTTTCCCGAGTGGGCGCATCATTCCCCTTGCCAGCAGGGCGGGAGGCTTCCAGCTGCTGCTCAGCCTCGCCATTTGGCGCTGTCCGCCCGGCTGCTCTCTGTGTGTGAAGTTATATGCCTTTGTGGTTTTACTGGCCATTTTCTGGTGATAAAAGGATGAAGCACATCTTCATGTGCTTATTGGACATTTGTACACCTTATCTTGTCCAGTGTCTGTTCAGGTCTGTTGTCTGCTTTTACTGGGTTTTCCCATTTTGGTGACGAGTTTCTAGTTCACATCTCCTGGATCCACTTTGTCAGACAGATGTTCTCATGTTTGTGTGGTTTGTGTATACATTTTGTTGCCAGCATTTTTGATGGACAGAAAAGTTTAACTTTGGCAATATTCAGTTTAGCAAATTTTCTAAAAATTTGTGGTTAGTATTTTCTAGGTGTTGTCTGAGAAGTTTTTGCCCAGCCCGAGGACAAGACAGTATCCCAACGTGTTTCCCCCAGTTCTTAGGTCTGTGGCCCACTTAAAGCTGAGTCTCCGGTACAGCAGAGGCCCTCACAGCGTGTTCCTCAGACGAGCAGCGTCAGTCAGCTCTTGAGAACTTGCTGAACGTGCAGATTCTCAGCTGCCCTCCCAAAACCTACTGGATCTGAAACTCTGTGGATGGGGCCAAGAATCTGGACTTTAATCATCCCTCCTGGTGATTCTGATGTACGTGAGGGTGTGAAAACTGTGAGTGTGTGGTATGAATTGGGAACTGAGGTCCATTATTGTTTACTTTAATATCCAGCTCTTGCAGCACCAGCGTCTGAAAGGCTTTCCTTTCCTTCTTGGCTGCTCTTGGCAACTTGTTGAACGTTAATTGATCGTGCGTGTGTCCGTGTGCCCTGATCATAGGTTGATCTGTGCGGATCGATCCACGCGTCATCCCTTCACCAGAACCGCGCTGTCTTCAGTCCTGTAGCTCTAACATCTCGTAATGAAGTGATGTTGACTATTCCCATCTAAGCCTTCAGGAACGTATGGTTATTTACATTTTAGAATCCAATTTGTCGATTTCTACACCCAAGCAAACCTGGCGGAGCTTTGACGGGGATCTTGCTGAGCTAACAGGTCAGCGTGTGACGGGCACCTTCACTGTGTCCAGCTGTCTGTCGGCAAACGGGGTGCCGCTGTCCGTTTTTTCTTTACTGAGTTCCTCTCAGCCGTGTTTTGTGGTTTTCAGCGTAGAGCCTAACACACCTTTGATTAAATTAATCCCTGGATTTGATATTATGCCTTGCTGTTCCAATTTCATTTTTCTATGTCCATTACTAGTATATAGAAATATAATCTCACATATTACTTTTTGATCATGCAACCCTGACAAATAGACTGATAAGCACCGGGACTTTACATGTACATTATCATGTTATCTGTGAATAACCACGGTTTTACTTCCTTTCTGATCTCAGCGACTTTCCTCTCTTCTCTTAATTCAATGGCTAAAGACCTACAGAACAGAACTGAAAAAAAGCAGTGAGAGTGGCCATCTTTCTGTTAATACCAAACCCGACTGCGGGGAAAGAGTTTCACCGTTAAGTGTGATGCAACCTGTAGGTTTTCCATAGACGCCTCCGATCAGATTGAGGAAGCTCTCTTTCGTCCCTAGCATGCTGAGACTTTTGAACTATGAGTGGGTTTTGAGTGTGTCCCTGACTCTATTAAGATGGTCGTGTCATTGCTCTTATTCTGTTAAGCATCCGGTTCTATTGTGAAACTCTACATTTTGCCATCCATCTTCTTGAACATGTTAATCACGGCTGTTTTAAAGTCCATGTTTGATAACTTCGATATCTGTATAGCCAGATGGGCAGGGAGGCATGTGTGTCTATTTTATGTTCTTACGTGTGGCTTTTTGCCATGTGATTATACCTCTGACATGCCTGGCTGTGCTGAATAAAAGCCAGGTATTAAATATAACAAACTGTAGGAATAATTTGAGGATCTCGATCATGCTGTTCTTCTAGGGAGGACTCACTTTTGGTTCTGGCAGGCAGTGGACGTAGATCACTGTAACCCATGACTGAGATGATTCACACCTGATCTTCATGGTTTGGAAAATTAGAAGAGTGGAAGTGTTAGTGGCTCGGTCTTGTCTGACTCTTTGCGACCCCATGGATTGTAGCCCGCCAGGCTCCTCTGTCCATGGAATTCTCCAGGCAAGGATACTGGAGTGGGTAGTCATTCCCTTCTCCGGGGGACTTTCCCAACCTGGGGATGGAACCCGGGTCTCCTGCACTGCAGGCAGATTCTTTACTGACTGAGCTGCAGGGAAGCCAGGTTTGGGGGGAGTGTCTGCTCTGCTTCACCACCGCCAGGAGGATGAAGCCCTCCTGTGATTACAACCGGAAGCCTAGGATGCTTATCAGGACCCTCTGCCCTGAGGTCCGTAAGCTCGAGTTCTAAAACTCCTAAAGACACAGGACTGCTGGAGGCTCTCCCTGGCTTCTCAGCTCCTCAGCCCAGACTTAAATCAGCACATGCTCCAAGGAGAGAAGAGATGCTGAGTGGTGGCCTCACTCCTCTGCCTCCTTTTCCTTGAGACTTTGGCTCCTTCGGTCTCAGCTGCCTGGGCCGCTCTCTGAGGCCCTATGCGGACTCCTGTGGTAGATTTTGTCCAGATTTTTGTGATGTTCTTGGTGGAGGTGTTGGTCTGCAACAGTCCGGTCTTCTGTCTCCTTCTTCACATTTCTGTGCAATGTCTCCCAACCCCGGAAACGTGTGGCCCAACCAAGGTTGCTGTTTAGATTGACAGCTGGGTCCCACCTGGCGGTGCTCAGTCCAATAATTTCTCCATCCCTGTTTCAGGAACGGAGGCCCCTCTGCTGTGGAGACGCACATGCCCTGGGGGGTCCTCTGCGTCTCCTGGCCACGCTCCTCCTCCGTCTTTCCTCTGTCGCTGTTCTGAAGAAAACCACTTTTTCCGAAGCCCTTCTTTTCCCTCGAGAGGCCCCTCGTAACCCTCCCACTCTCTGCCGGACTTTCCCCTCCTCCTCCTCTAGGTCACATGCAAGAAACAGGCCCTGGGGAAGCAGCTGGCCCAGAGCCTGCAGGACCAGGAGGCCCAGATGGCCGCTCTCCAGAGGGCCCTGCAGGAGAAGGAGGCTTTGTCTGAAGAGCGAGTCCAGCTGCTGGCCAAGCAGGAGGCCCTGGAGAAGCAAGGTCAGCTCATGGCCAAGGAGACAGCGGATCTCAGGTACCTGGGGACCTACCGGCAAGTGTTCATGTGGCCTTGACCTCCAGGAGCCCACAGTGCAGTGAGGATGGGCGGTCACTCAGCGACTGTGGGGCAGGGCAAGTGTGTGTCCTTGGGAGAGAGGCTGTCAGTGAGTGGCAAACGCAGTGCCGGAAGAGGTCACTGTGCCCAGGACAGCCTTCCTGAGAGGGGGAAGCACTGGCCAGGTGGCAGGCAGCAGAAACCCATCGCAGGCCAGCAGAAAGATGTGGAAAGTCTAGCTCACGGACCTGAGCAGTACCAGGTACGTACTGCTTCAGGCAAGGCTGGATCCAGGCGCTCCCATGGTACCCTCAACTCCTTGCCTCTCGCCTGTCATTCTTGGGCAGGCTCAAGGTGAAAGCTGGCAAGATGGCCAGCAGACACAGAGCACCCTTCTCCCCATGAGTCCTGAGAGCTGCTGCCCACAGCCATCTTGAACCATTTGATGTCCTTGAGTGGATCCTGGGAGCCACAGGGCTCAGATGGGCAGACTGGGGCCCTGTCCTTATTCCTGGAGCCTGGGTGGTGGCAGCTCCAGGGAACCACGAGGCTGGGGGTGGGGGTGGGGTAAACCCTGAAACCGTGAAGGCCACTTCCAGGAGAGCTGGGATAGACACTCGTAGGCAAGAAGGGGTGCCCTGCAGACTGCTGCCTGGTGACCTGAGCTAGCCTGTGACCTCTGAGGACATCCACAGGCTCATGGTTTTCTGCACCTTGCGCCCATCTAAGGAGCATCCAAGTATTTTTGTAGAGAGTTCCTCCCAGAATTCCAGAATTAGAGGCTATGAGGAAACTTAGAGCCCACAGTCCTTGAACTTTGTCATGGAAGAAAGAGGGAAGGAAAGAGGGAAGAGTCCCCTCCCAATGCAACTGTGCGCACAGACTGTAGCAGGAAACCTGGCGGGGTCTCTGTGGTTGGCAGCAGAGGGTCCCAGGCTCTGCCCCGGCCCCTCCCAGGCCCCACTGGCACTCTGAGGGCAGGGGGCAGGGGCCTCTTTCTTCCCGCCATCATTTGCTGCCCAGCTCACAGGCTCTGGTCAGATGACCCTCCCCTGGCTCACCCGTGACCACTGGGCCCAGGGCCTCTGCACACAGGGGTCCTGCAGACCCCAGACAGAGTCACACGCCCACTAAGCAGCGTTTCCAGTGACCAACCTGAGCCTCTGCTCACAAGGTGCTCGGGATGTGACTTGCTTCTCCTAATGAGTGAGGACTCTGGGTTTTGAGGTCGTCCGGCCCCACAGTCCCAGGCCCTGACAAGGCTGCAGCGCCAGGGACCCCTCTTAGTTCTCAGGCTTCAGCGAGATGGACTGGGTCCCCACCCGCACCCCCCACACCTTTGCTGGTGGTGCCAGCTGCCTTCCAGGAGGCAGGATGAGGGAGAGACTGGACTCTTGCTCAGAGTCTCTCCCTCTGGGTGACCATTCGGTGTCTGACCCACACAGGCCACGACCCCAGAGGGGACCAGGCGGGCTCCTGGGAGAAAGTGAGTGTGAAGCAGACAGAAAACTGGGAAGATCCCTCCAGGCAGAGGACACTGGCACACGGGCGTGGGGAGCGGGGACCGGAGGGGGCGGGGTATCAGAGGACAGGGGTTCCTGGGCTCGGCAGACAGCAGGGCACCCTGGGAGGTGCTGATGCCCCACCCCGATGCTAGCAGCGGCCGTGTGCAGGGCCTGAGGGAGACTTTGGGGGCTGGATGGGCAGACTAGGCAAGGCCCTCTGCGGCCTGCAGCTCTCCCTGACCCGCCAGCCTGGTTGGGGCTGGGTGTGAGCTGTGTCTTCCCGTGGCATCTGTGCTGAGTGTTTATGGTGTATCCCCTTTGTTTGGTCAGTGGATTTTTTTCACCGCCCATCAGTGCAGGACGCAGCACATAACCGTTAGTGTGAACACGTGCTCACCGTCTGGCTGGTGACTGATGGACTTGCTGTCGGAGAGGCGGGTCCCGCCATCACCCTCCCCAGAAGCGGGAGCTGCTGTGTCGCCATGTTCATCCCAGGCATTTTCTGACTGGCCATGTCTGTGCCCAGACGCAGAGGCAGCTTCGTGCCTGGGCTGGTGCTACGTGTGTTCTGTGCTGGAAGCTGCTTCTCAGAGCGAGCAGAGCTTCCTCACCATCGTTAGCGGCGGACAAGATGCACTGTGGTTTCTGAACCGTTCTCACGCTGCGTAGCGTTGAGGCTGAGTCTGATTCAGGCCCTGTGTGAGGCTAGGGGAGTGTCCTGTACTGTGTCACTGGTTCACGTGTGTATCTAAAGCGCTGACCCCTAGAACTGGAATTGCTGGTCCAAAGAAAGATATACACAGTTTTTGCTTTAACGTTTCCTAGTCCCCCTCTGCCAAAGTGGTCCTTGCACCCCTGCCAACAAGAGATGTGATCACTATTTTCAGCTTTGCTAATGTGATGCATGATGGATGAAATAGCACAGGTGAAATCTGAACCCCCTTGAGGACTAGTGAGTTTCATATGTTTATTCACCATTCCTGTTTTCTTTGTGAATAACAGCCATTGTTCTCATTTTTCTATAGGATAAGCCACTTTCTGTCATTGATTGGTAGGAGCTCTTTGTATATGATGGATATTAACTGTAGTATATTTAGTGCAAATATTGTCTCCAAGTCTGTCCCCCATCTTTTGACTTGATTTGTGGAATCTTTTCTGCACACAGCTCTGTCTCCCTCTATTTAAATGTATTCAGAACTGTTGCCTCCTTAGTTTTGTCTCTGACTTTTGGGTCTTGCTTAAGATTATAAAATATCCTTCTGTATTTTTTTCTGTGGTTTTTACAGTTCAGAGTTGCTTAGTTGTTATCTGTTTTGGTTTTGTATCTAGCTTTTTAATCCACCTGTTTTCTGTGTAGGCTCCAATCTGCTCTTAGAGATTTAAAATGAATGAGCCATCCTGTTTGCCTTTGGGTGGACAGCCCGGCCTTGGAGGACGCCATCCTAGCAAACGGGCTCTGTACTGCGCCTCGTCCAGCAGAGTCCCCTGCGGTAACTCTGTGGGTGACTTGCTGTGCTGTGATGACTCTGCAGGGCCGAGAGGGACGCCCTGGAGAGCAGCCTCTTTGAGGCCCAACAGCTGGCGTCGCAGCTGCAGGCACAGCAGGAGCAGCTGGAGGGAGAGGCCCGGAGCGCACGGCTGGCCCGGCAGGCCCTGCAAGGTGCTGCTCCGACAGGCTCCCTCTGCCTCCCCTTCCCTGGGCTTGTCCCCCAGTGGGCAGCTCCCACTCACTGCACCCCAACACAGCGGGGAGCTCACACCTGAAGTCAGCTGACAGCTCCTGCCACTGCCGTCTAATGACTAGCGGGCACCTGCCAGGCCTGCTGCTAGCCCTGGCCCAAGGCTTGGGATGGGCTCTGGCCACAAGGTCCACATGGCAGCCCCTGCCCAACCCCCTTGCCCCTGCCTCTGCTCAGCCCACCCCAGCCGTGCAGGTTGCCATCAAGACATGCCCCTGCTGAGCTTTCGGGGGACTCTGTCCCACCAGCTTGCAGCCTCCCCAGAGCCAGGGGCCCATAGGCGGTAGGGTGTCGCGGGGCCGGGCCTCCCCGCGGGTCTGGATACACCTGTCCCTTGGCAGTGGAACTGGAGCAGCTACAAAGTGTCTGGGAGGCCCAGGAGACAAGGCTCTGGAGGCAGGTGGCACAGCAGGAGCAGGACGCACAGCTGGCCCTGGAGAGCCGGGCGCTGGCCCACCGCGAGGACCTCGCCCGGCTCCAGAGGGAGAAGGTCTGCCTTCCCGGGACCCCCGCCCCAGCTGCCCTCGCTGCCCAGGGGTGTGTCCCTGCTGTGTCCACAGGGGTGGCGGGCTAGGAGGCCAGAGGGTGGCAGGCGGGCCAGGCCACCCTGGGGCTGGGCCGGAGGACCACTCACGGCTCGCGTGGATGCTCTGCCCCTCCCAGAGGAGGCGCCCCCCGGTGTCTGCTGAGCTGCCGCGGTCTGAGGCCCATATTTGCAGGGAGCTCCATGCCCTCTGAGCTGTCCACTGGTCCCAGCGGGCAAGCCCCGTGTGGCACGTCCTCACACACCCTGGTGTCAGGGTACCTGGCGCTCCCTGAGCTCAGGAACGGCTTCTGAGCTGTGACTGGGCCGCGGGGTGGCAGATGCTGAGGCCCAGAGCCCTCCACAGCTCCTGTCCCACCCCGGCGTCCACGAACCTGCTCTCACTCAAGAGCGCAGACGCCTGCTGGTGTCGCGAGCTCCGACCTGTGCGTCTTCACACCTGTTCCTCTCCTTCGGCCCAGGAGACCCTGAGTCTGTCTCTGAAGGAAGAAAAGGAAGCAGCAGCACGCCGGCTGAAACAGGAAAAGGAGCTGGTGGCAAAGAACGCAACCAGGAGGGAGGCGCTGAAGGAGGAAATTCAGAGCCTAAGGCGTGAGCGAGACGCGAGTCTCCTTCAGCTGCAGCTCGAGAAGCAGCAGGTGACGGGGACCGTGAGGCGGGGCCCCATCCACTCGCCACGCCTGCCCCGACCCGGTGAGAGGGCTGCGCGCATCGCTGTGAGTGCAGCTTGGGCCTCCCACTGCAGCCCTGGTGGGCGCTCACCCTCCACTCAGTCCCTCCACCCACCTGTCCATCTGTCCATCCGTCTGCCTGTCCAGCTATCCACCTGTGTATCCACCCACCTGTCTATCCAGACGTTCGCCCGTCTGCCCATTAGGCCACCTGCTCACTTATAAATACATACCATATATCTATACATACACATATATATATTTATACATATTATAAAAGGTCAGTTTTCATCCCAATGCCAAAGAATGTTCAAACTCCCGCACAATTGTACTCACTTCACATTCTCACAAGGTAATGCTCAAAATCCTTCAAGCCAGGCTTCAACAGTACGTGAACCAAGAACTTGCAGGTGTATAAGCTGGATTTGGAAAAGGCAGAGGAACCAGAGATCAAATTTCCAACATTCGTTGGATCATAGAAAAAGCAAGAGAGTTCCAGAAAGACATCTACTTCTGCTCCATTGTCTGTGCTAAAAGCCTTTGACTGTGTGGATCACAACAAACTGTGGAAAATTCTTCACAAGATGGGAATCCCAGACCACCTGACCTGCCTCCTGAGAAACCTGTATGCAGGTCACGAAGCAACAGTTAGAACTGTACATGGAACAACAGACTGGTTGCAAATAGGAAAAGGAGTACGTCAAGGCTGTACATTGTCACCCTGCTTATTTAACCTGTATGCAGAGTACATCATGAGGAACGCTGGGCTGGAAGAAGCACAAGCTGGAATCAAGATTGCCGGGAGAAATATCAATAACCTCAGATATGCAGACGACATCACCCTTATGGCAGAAAGTGAAAAAGAACTAAAGAGCCTCTTGATGAAAGTGAAAGAGGAGAGTGAAGATGTTGGCTTAAAACAACATCCAGAAAACTAAGATCATGGCATCCAGTCCCATCACTTCATGGCAAATAGATGGAGAAAAACTGGAAACAGTTACAGACTTTATCTTTTGGACTCCAAAATCACTGCAGATGGTGACTGCAGCCATGAAATTCAAAGATGCTTACTCCTTGGAAGAACAGTTATGACAAACCTAGACAGCATCTTAAAAAGCAGAGACATCACTTTGGCGACAAGAGTCCATCTAGTCAAAGCTATGGTTTTTTCCAATAGTCAAGCTTGGATGTGAGAGTTGGCCCATAAGGAAGGCTGAGTGCCAAAGAACTGATGCTTTTGAATTATGGTGTTGGAGAAGACTCTTGAGAATCCCTTGGACTACAAAGAGATCCAACCAATCCATTCTAAAGGAAGTCAACCCTGAATATTCATTGGAAGGACTGATGCTGAAGCTGAAGTTCCAGTACTTTGGCCACTGATGTGAAGAGCCAACTCATTGGAAAAGACCCTGATGCCGGGAAAGATTGAAGGCAGGAGGAGAAGGGGACAACGGAGGATAAGATGGTTGGATGGCATCCCCGCCTCGATGGACATGAGTTGAGCAAACTCCAGGAGACAGTGAATGACCGGGAAGCCTGGCGGGCTACAGTTCACGGGGTCGCAAGGAGTCGGACACAACTTAGTGGCTGAACAACAGTAACCTCTACACATTCATGCACGCACTGTCTCCATCCACTTGAATGTTCACCCTTATTCACACACCGAGCTGTCTACGCACATATCTGGCCATCTATTCACAGACCCAGTTGTCCGTCCACACACTTGACCGTAAATCTGTCCGTCAGTTTGCTTTATTCCCATCCAGCTCTCCACGCACGTGGCCGCCAGGACAGCCTCCCATGCAGTAACTCACTCAGCCACTCATCCATCAGCCACTCACACACCCTTCCCTCTGTCCGCACACTCAGCTGCCCGTCCACATCCACTGTCCATCTGTGCATCTGGCTATCCTTCCATCTGTCTGATCAGCCAGCCAGTCATCCGTCAGTGTGTTCATCCATCAGCCAGCCATCCAACCAGCCTCTGAGCAGGCACTGGGCCTGTGAAAGATGCCCGCTGAGACCAGGCTCTTACAGTATTCCGCGCCGTCCTGAAGCGTGCAGTGCTGAGTGGGTGGGACAGACAAGTGAACGCCTGCACGTGGGTTACCGCACCGCAGCAGGGCTCTCAGGTGTTAGCGCAAACGACGACTTGCGGTGGGAGAGTCGCAGCGGCAGGAAGAACCAAGGTTCGTGGTCAGACGCTTCCGCACCACTGGTTGCATCCTCACAACACGGTGAGGGCCACCCTGTTACGGGCCCCTTGACCAGTGGGAAACAGACTCGCAGAGGTGAAGAACTTGCCCGGAGTGGCTCCGTGCACCTGCTGAGCACCAAGGCCTGCGTCCTCCGCTGTTTCGCTCACCCGCATCCTGGAGGGAGGAAGCAAGCGTTTGCAGGGCGGTGGAATTTCACAGGTGGGGGGCAAAGGAGGACCTGGAGGCATCCTACGAACGTCCAGGGACGGCGCGGGATTCTGGGCAAACCCCTCAGATTCCGCTGCCCCCAAGTGACCCACGGAACTCCAGGAAGCACGACTCTCACAGCTACAGTTTTGCTGTAAAGGACGCAGATCAGGACGAGTCTGGTGGAGAAGGCCAGGGAAGGGCCGTCTCTCTGCAGTCAGGGCAGGTCACCCGCTGGCATATCAGGATGTTTAAACCAGCAAGTTCAGGGTTTTGTGGGTGTGATCAGCCTCCTCCCTGAGCTAGGCGGGGGCCTCTCTGTGGCTCCCCAATCACAAGCTCAGGTGTGGTCTCAGGGCGGGTCCATAACAGACGCCCCTCTCTGGGGACGCACCGGGGGTTTCCAGGCTCCCCCCGGGACCCGGGACCAAAGGCAGACACACTCCTTGTTACAAAAGCCCCTCTGGAGGCGGCTGTGAGCAAACCGGCACGCAGGCGCCGACACCACCGTGCCCACCTCTGCGACACAGGCAGTGCCCCAGGCCTTTCTCTTCACAGGATCGCCAACCAGACGGGTCCTTTCACACTGTGCTCAGGGCCGCGTGGTCCTTTTTTTAAAAAAATGTTTAACACCAAAAGTACTTTGTATTGGGATGTGGCCGATTAACAGTACCGTGGTTTCCCGTGAACAGCACAGGGACTCGGTCATACATACACATGTGTCCATTCTCCCCCAGAGCCCCTCCCACCAAATGGACCCCTTCCACAGCCGATGACACCCCGGGGGGCACAGGGAACCCCCTTCCTTCTGCTGGCCTCCCTTTGGTGGGAGTTCTGCGGCTGTTACCAGCAATGCTAGAAATAATCACTGGAGACCCCGGAAGCAGGGCATCCCACCCACGCTCACACACGCACCTCCAGGCTGCTCTCCCGCGCCATCCTGAAGCGCGCACTGCTGCGTGACTGGAGCAGATAAGGAAGCACCTCCGTGTGGGTCATCGCACTGTGACAGGACTCTCAGGGGTCCCGATGGGTCTGGCGTGGGGGGAGGCGTGTCTGTGACTGACTGCGAGCCACTCCGAGTGCCCCCCAAGCTTGGCGACAGAGCAGGGCCCTCCCACCTTGGGGCCAATGGGTGTGACACGGCACCCCTGGGGGCCCTTGCACACCCCTCACCCTCAGCGACTCGGAGCTTTTGGGGAGGTTAAGACCTGTCCGTGGTTCCTGCTCTGTGCCTGGGGTGGGTGGGGGGCTCCAGGGAGGAGGTGGTCCATGAAACCCCCCGACCTGCGCTGGGGAAGAGAAGGTACTGGGCAGGTGCTGGTGGAGGTGGGGGCACCCTGGTCGGGGCCGAGGTGAGGGTGCAGGTGGGACCCACCCCCTCGGGACTCAGCTGCCTCCGAAGGGCTCCCTGCTCCTAGAGCCCGTTGTCCTGGTGTCGGGTCAGTGACTCCCAGCACCCTGCTGAGCCTCCCATCAGAGCCCCCAGCCTGCTCAGGAGTGCCCCACCCCTGTCATGCAGGCCCTGCTTCTGCGAGACGTGGAGCTGAGCCGGCTGCGGGGGGAGCTGCAGCTGTTGCGGCGGGAGGCCCAGGGCCAGCAGGAGCGAGCCGAGGTAAGCCCGCGCCCTCCCGACCAGAGCTGGACGCCTGGTCTGGCTGCCCGCACAGCCCAGCAGGTGCAGCGGACCCCAGAGGCACCCGCTCCCTGCCTGGTCCCGGGGGGTCTTCACTCCACCCCACCCCAGCCACCTGAACCTCAGTTTCCCCCAGATGACTCAGGCTCCCTGCTGGGGGTGACAGTGTCTCCATGGGACAAAACGGTGACGGAGCCGGCTGGGGTGGGGAGCGTGGGGTGGACCAGGGAGGGCAGGATGGGCAGCCCCATGCCCTTGCAGAAGCCACAGAGGGGAGGGCCTGGCTCCAGCAAGAAAGAGGGCAGAGCCCAGGTCTGTGCCGCGCCCCCCTGGCGTGGTGAGGCGTGGCTGCCAGAGGCTCAGAGGCCTCGGCTGGCTCTCTGGAGAGTCCCCTCCCA
The DNA here is from genome assembly GCF_049115385.1 of Moschus berezovskii. NCBI lineage: Eukaryota > Metazoa > Chordata > Mammalia > Artiodactyla > Moschidae > Moschus > Moschus berezovskii. Next base: position 810,537 of record NC_142463.1, on the reverse strand, counting down.
GACGAGAAGCGCAGCTGGGGAGGCCGTGCTGGACCTGAGGCAGAGACTACCTGGAAAACACCCGGCAGAGAATGCTCAGCAGGGCGGGAGGGGGGCATCCAGGGGCCGGGAGACCCCAGCAGGCAGCCGCCCGCCTGGGCCAGCGGACGGAGGCCCACAGGGCATGGAGGCCACTACGGGTGGCCAGCTGGCCACCTGGGGCCCCAGCTGCTCCTCAGGAGCCCACGTCTGGGGTTGGGGCAGGCAACAGCAACCAAGACTCCGGGGAGTGGGGTGGGCCCCTGGGCCCTATGCCCCCAGCCCACTTGCCAATTTATGGAGTCAGGGTGCCACAGGGACCAGGGCTGCTCTGGAGGAGGGGCAGGGTGGGGAGGCAGGACACAGGGAGGGCTCGGGGCAGCTGGTGCGGTCAGGCAGGGCCCCAGGGGCTGGTGGGGAGCAGACGGGGGCGGGGGGGGTGACGGCTCAGGGCAGGTTTGGGGGGTGGGGGCAGACCCCCTGCAGGGGTCGGGGCTGGTCACGGTGAGGCCGGGCCTGGCTGCCTGCTCCCCTCATGGCACTCACTTGGTGCAGGCGGGCCAGCACCCTGTCCCCTCTGCCTCCTGCCTCTGTCCTCCCGGCCTGGCCACCTGCCTTCCCCACGGGTGCCCAGTGTGTCCCAGCCCCAGGGGTGCAGGGTTAGGTGCTCCCCTGTTGGTGAACAACTCAGTGATCCGGGAACAAGTGAGTGGACAGCCTGTGGGCTGCAGGGTCAAACCCAGAACTAGCCCCGTGAGCAGGGCTGTGATCAGGGCCTGCCCACAAGAGGCCGAGTGGACGTGCCTCCCAACCGAGGGCAGGCCGCCTGGACGACAGGACCCAGGGAGGCCATGCAGTTTGTGCCAACCTACCAGACAACAGGGGGAGGGGCACTGGGCGGGGAGGGCTGCAGGGGGCCCGCTGGGTGGAGAGGAGAGAGGCACTGGGCTGGGAGGAGGAGTGTTGCAATCAGGAGTTGGCTGCCAGAGTGTTTTTTCACCCCCTGCTGCCTGACGCGGGTCCCGGATCCCCGGGTCACTGAGCAGAGCAGCTCCTGGCACCCGGGAAAGTCTTGCCCAAGAGCATCTCTCCCGGGAGCCCCCGCCCTGCTCAGTCCCACCCCCGAGGCCAGACGGCCCTTCCGTGGGCACAGCCGGGAGGGGTGTAGAAGCCCCTGCGGCTGGGGGCTTGTTTCCCCAACCTCTGCCTGGCCCACCCTGGGTCAGGGGACCAGGAAAGACCCCCAAGACCCGGGAGCTGAAGCCCCGCTGGCAGGGTTCCCCCCAGAGCCTTCCCTCGAGCTGACCAGGGTGAGGGCGCCTGCCAGCCCAGCTCTTCTGGGAGCTCATAAAATGTTCTTTCGCCACCTTGGCCTGGAAGTTAAAATCCACTGGGGGGAGGGTGGGAAGAAGAGGCAGCCAAGGAACACCAGTTGTGGGTGACCTGAGAGCAGGTCCCCACGCGTCGAGGGGCTCCTGGCCCTGCCCTGTGACCCACCACTGCAGGGGCTGCCCCTCCCCAGCCGGGCAACATCAATCACTCACTGCAGCCTCCCTGGGGCCATCTTGGGGGCACAGCCAGACCTGACCGTCCAAGGTGCACTTCTCAGTGGAGAGGGGCAGCTGGGGGTACAGGTGGCACCGGTGGGGCTCCTTCCCTGAGAGCAGGGGCACGGCCTGATGGAGCGCCCCCTGCCAGAGCCCTCGGGCAGTGGCCTGCGGATCCAGGGGTCCTGGGGGTCACCCCCCAAGCCCCAGTGGTGGCGGCGGCAGGGCCCCAGGCAGGGGAGGCTGGACTGGGCCTGGGCTGAGGGTGAGCAGGCGGCGTCCCATGCACGACAAGAGTGGCTTTGAGCAGCGGGGCGCTCCTGCTCCGGGCGCCCCTTTGGCAGCAGAGGGAGTGCCCCGGGCTGGGACCAGGGGAGAGCAGAGTCAGGCCAAACTGGGCCCTTCCCAAAGGGTGTCTGAGCTCAGGGCCTGGCCGCGGGGTCTGCACCAGGACGACCCTGCCCAAGCACTGCAGGCAGAGCCCCCAGCCCCTCCAGGGCGTGCTGCGGGCGCTCACACGCTTAGAGCTGGTGAGACGCTGGGCGTCCCCCATGCCACGGCCTGCTTGGAAGTTCAGGAGTGGTCAGCTCATCTGTGGGATCCCCATGGGGCTTCTGCCCCTGCACCCTTCACCACTGCGACCCCTCAGAACCCAGCACCCGGTCAGACAAAGCAGCAAGCCTGCCTCGTGGCGCCTGAGTGAGCCGTCCAGCTGGCCCAGGACGGCGCGCGGCTGCCCACGGGGGCCCAAGCGGATGGCCCGCTGCCCCCACCTGAGGCGGCCCCTTGACCCCACGCCGCTTGCTGCACATCCTCCCCCCCACCCAGGCCACCGTCAGCACTGTGGCCACAGAGCTGAAGGCCCTGCAGGCCCAGTTTGAGGACGCCATCTCTGCCCACCAGACGGAGGCCGGGGCCCTGCGCGAGATGCTCCGGGCGCTGGCGGCCCAGCAGAGCAGCGCACGGAGAGAGGTGAGGAGCAGCACGGAGGATCCCGTGGGCAGGCAGGGACCCCAGCCAGGGGCTGCGGCCAACCAGCCGTGGGGAGACCCTGGGCGAGGGGCGCTGCCTGCCCTGGATGCGGCCCCAGGGTCGGGGTTAGAGGTGTGCTCGGGGGCAGCCATGTGCTGCCCCTCCAAGGCCCTGAGGCCAGCTACAGGCTCCAGGAGCCGGGTGAGATGTCCTGGGAGGGCCCAGCCAAGAGAGGCCCCAGGCAGGCAAGCGGGCGGGTGAGCGGGCTCAGCAGGCAGATCAGGGAGGTGTTGACGAAGGGGCTCTGACAGGCCCGGGACGCCTGGAGGGGGGAGGGCAGGAGGGCATGGGGCGGGGAGGGGCCGCGGGGCCCGCGACCTCGTGCACTCTCGGGCCGGGTGCCAAGGCTGGCAGGGGCGCAGCGAGCGAGGAGGGGAGCTGGGCCCGCCCCCGGCACCCTGAGTGGGGCCGCCAGAGGAAGAGAGCGTGATTTAACATGACAGCCTGTTTACTTTGGCCCCAAAGAGAAAGGTCTCTTTTCAACAGATTTCGAAGTCAGGCCTGGTCAGCGACCACACGGGGAAGCAGAGTAGGGCTTTAACACAGGGGCAGCAGAGAGAGGAGCCAGGAGGCTGGGCACAGCCGTGCTGGGGGCAAAGGGGGCGAGCATGGCCTCGTGGGAAGTTCGGGTTCCCTGATCGCCGCCCCCAGAAAGGAGAGGGGCCCCAGGAAGGGGCTGGGGTGATGGGGAGGCTGAAGCGGGTAAGGGGGGCAAGGGGAGCAACGGCAGAGAGAGGGAGCCCGGAGGGCCCTCCCAGGCGCCAGGCTGGCCCAGAGTCACCATGGAAACTATAACATTTCACAGCCTTTAAACTGGAGGGACATCCAGGCCTCTGGCAGCCCTGCCTGAGGTCCACACGTGTATCCGTGTGTGCGTGTGTGTGCATGCACCCACCACACAGCTCATACGCAGTGCATACACCTCCATGCGCCCACGCATTCAATCATGCAAACACATGTGGACACCACACGTGCAGCAAGTGGCGCACACGACTCCACACACACACACACACACATCATGCGTGTGTGTGAACATGAGCACGCGTGTCTGCACGTGGACGTGTGTGGATGCACACGCCACACGCTTGCACATGCTACGTGCACGCACGCACGTGTGCTCGCACGCAGGCCTGGGGCCCGCACAGCCCCTCCCCTGTTTTCCCGCCTCCATGAGGAGCCCTCGGGTCACCTCCCTGCAGGAGATTTCAAAAGAGGCTGTTTATACAATTTCTAGTAAAGAAATAATTATTATAATCACATTAAGCGATTTGGCTGTAAAATTCCTGTAAAAGGGATGGTTGTTCTCACGAGGCCGGGGGAGGGGGTCCCCCGCGTTTGTTTTGCTTGTTTTCATCTCCTCAGCACTGGGAAATGAAAACAGCTTTTTATGATGGATAGGCCCGCTTGCTGGTCCTTGACCTTCAGGGTGGATTTCTGCTGAGCTCGGCGGAAAACGCTGCTCACGGTTGGGGCTCCCACATGTGGGGGGCGGGAGGGGAGCGCAGAGCGGCCCTTCCCAAAAACAGAACAACAAGAAGCGGCGGACGCGGGAGCCAGTGGGCCGGAGACCCGGAGGGAGCCCCACTGCAGCAGCCACAGAGTGGGGCTGGCTTCTGCAAAGCCAGCGCCGGGTGCCGCTGTTTGTGTGGCTCCCTGGAGGCTCCCTCCATCTCTTCCTGCAGGGCAGGGGGACAAGCCTTCTCCAGCATTCCCTGGTGAGAGGGGAGACCCAAGGTCCTGGCCGGGCCTCAGTGAGCCCCCACCCCACAGTCACTGCATCCAGGATGGTCTGCCCCTTCCCGGGGTCTGCACTCCCCTCCAGCGTCCCCCCACAGGGGCTGAGCCCAGGGGTCTGCAGGCAACCTGTGTCCCAGGACAGTTAGGACCGCTGACCCCCACCCGCGGTTCAGCTGAGCTCTCAGACTCACAAAACTACTGACTTCCTAGGCCCTGCCTGGAAGCTGTGGGTGAGGAGGCCCCAGTTATGGGGTGACACAGACCCCAGGTCTGGCGTGGCGAGAGCCCTTCCCTGGGGCCAGCACAGGTCTGGCAGGGGACAAGGGCACACCTGCCCCATCTCCCAGCTTGGCTCGGCACACAGGCCCAGAGCAGCCTGATGTCCCCACTTGCTCCAGAGCCTTTCCTTGGGTTTAAGGCCCTCCATGCTGGGGCAGGCCCCTACACCTGCTCCTGTGACAGTGACAGCCTGGCCCCGGCGCCTCTGCTGCAGCCGGAGAATCGTCAGGGAGCCTGGCCGAGACGGCCCTCCCCACTCCCCGTCCTTCCACGGTCCTGTCCCTCCACTCCCCATGTCTCCCACTCCACCATCTCTCCACGGTCCCGTCTCTCCACTGTCCCGTCTCTCCACGGTCCTGTCTCTCCACTGCCCTTTCACCAAGCTCAGGCCGCAGGCAGGGGGCAGGGTTCCGGAGTCCGGGGCACGAGGTGTCTCTCCGCACCAGGGTGGGCAGGCCAGGGCCCCACATCCTCACTGAAGGACAAGAGTGGGCCCGAGGTACAGCGGGGACAGCAGTGCAGACGGCGGGCAGAGCTCCGCCCTCACAGGCCCTGCTGCCCAGTGACCACGTCCCAGGCATGCAGGGGGGGAGCCCAGTGTTGATCCAGGATCAGAAAGAGTCGGGGTGCTCCCTGCTGGGGTCTGGGATGGGACCCCAGGAGCTGCCCTGCATCCTCAGTGGACCGGGCGAAGACAGGCCTCCTGCTTCTCCTTCAAGGCTGGAGGACCTGAGGCCAGGGACAGCGCTGCGGCCAGAGCCCAGCCCGTGGCCCTCTGCCACCCCTAGAGCTACACACTCCCCATCAGGCCGAGAGGCTGCGGGCACAGCTGGATGAGGCCCGCGAGGCGCTGGCTGCGTTGCGCCGGGAGCTGCAGGACAGTGAGGAGACCCGGGAGGGGCTACAAAGGGAAGCCCAGGACGCCCGCCGGGAGCTGGCTGATGCGGCCCGCGAGAAGGACGCGCTGCGGGATTCCAACACCGAGCTGCGGGCCACCCTCCGCCGGGTCGAGCAGGAGAAGGCCAGGTAGGGTGGCCGCCAGGAGCAGATCCCACCAGCCAGCCCGGCTAGGCCTCGGGGGCAGGGCAGGTGGGACACAGGGAGTCCTACAGGGCGGGGCCCGATGATGGTGCAGAGGGCCCACCAGGCAGGCCCGGGGTGCCAACGGCCCACCCAGACAGTCCGCAGTGCAGGTCCGAGATGGGGAGGCTGGGATGCCCCGAGCCTGTCCTCACCCTCAAGAAATTCCGTTCAGTAGGCAAGACAGGCCCCGAGCGGCAGGAAGGAGACGGCCAAGGGCTGGGGAGTGGAAGAAGGCCCCCCAGGGGCGGGATGGCTGGCAGGTGCTGCAGCCTTCATGGGGAGCCTCAGAAGGGCCACGGGGGCCGGGAGGGGCTGGGGAGGGGGGCTGAGACCTGGGGGTGGAGATTAGACCTGGGGAGCGGACTGAGACCCGGCCGTGGCGAGTGGCCCGGCCATGGCAGAGTCCCACCCAGACAGAGTGTGCCCGCGGAGGCTGGGCTTTGGGAAGCTAGGATTGCAGGTGGGGAGACGGCGGCCTGCTGGTTGCCAGGACGGTCCCCTGGGGGTGCCGGAGGCCCCGCGCTCCCCAGCCTGAGCCTGTCCACACCCCGCTGCTCAGCTTCAAGCGCTCCAAGGAGGAGAGGGAGCGGAAGGTCCTGGTACTGGAGGAGGCCTGGGCAGCGGCCCAGAAGCAGGCGGGCGAGCTGCGGGCTGGCCTGCAGGCGGCAGAGCGGGCGGCCGTGGACACCCAACGGCAGCTCCAGGAGCTGCGCAGAGAGGTGAGGGCACCGTCCAGGGCCCTCTGCCCCAGGAGCAGCCCCAGCCCCGCCTCCAGGCCACCAGGGCACTGTCCCCAGGCCGGTAACCACAGCTGCAGTGCCCTGCTCAGACCCACGGGGCCCAGGTTGGGCCTGCCAGCAAGACACAAGAGCAAGCCCCAAACTCCCTGGCTTAAAACAGTCACCTGATGCCCATGGAGCCTAGAAGCCAGGAATGCAGTCAGGGTCAGCACGGCTCTGCTCCGCAAGGACCACAGGGAGGAGACCCAGTCACACGGGGCAGGGGACAGACGGCGGGGCTCCCCCGACGAGCCTTCTCCAGCACCCAGTGCCTGATGCTGGCTCTGGGGGTTCAGCTGGGCGGCGCCCATGCCCCCAGGTGGCCTGGGCTCCTCCCATCAGGCCGCCTCCGAGCTCAGGGTGAACAGATGGGTGCCACTTCATCCGCCAGCCTTGGCTCCTGAGGCTGCGGCCACTGACACAACTGCCTTAGTCTCAAGCTCACCCCACAGGCGTCCTAGAGGCCCCCTCGCGTGGGATGCCTGCCAAGTGTGCGCACCCGCTTTTTTCAGCCTCCTACAGACACGGGGTTGGTGAAACGCCCACTATAGGGACAGGCACGAGCACACTCCTTGCTCACATGGCCTGTGCGCCAGGCATCATTCACGTCTCTGGGCTCCTCAGGGTCCCGGCCCCAAGATGGGAGGTGCCAGCAGAGACTGGGGAGTGGCTGAAGGGGTCAGCTCCTAGCGCCTGCTCTCCCAGGGGCACGGAACAGACCGCAGCCCTGAGCGGGGCGTGACTCAGCCTCCCCGCGTTCCGTCTGCTGCCCAAGACGGGGACCTCTCCCCAGAATATGTGAGCAAGGGCGGGGGTCAGCACAGCCCGCCAACCACCCCAGCCCCTCCTGGCACAGGGGCCCAGGCGGCCCCATCACAGTTGCCCCTCCATGTCCAGGTGACGACACTGGAGGCAGAGAACCAGAGAAAGAGCTGGGAGCTGCTGCAGCTGCAGACCCACAGCGCCCAGGAGCCAAGCCGGCAGGAGGCCCCGGCGCTGCAGAGGCTGGTGGCTGAGGCGGAGGCCGCCCACGAGGACTCGCACAGGGAGGTGGGCACCCAGCACCCAGGGCTTCCATCTGGCAGGAGCGGGACCACGCACAGGGGCCTGGGCACCTCCCGAGGGGCAGGGACAGCTGAGTTTATTCCCTGTTCACTCACATGTATTCAGAGGCCCCTCACCCGACTGCGGATGGGCGCCCTGGGGGCTGGGGCGCAAGTCAGGCTGCGGGCAGGGTGTGCGGCAGCAGACAGGGTGTCCGCATTGGGAGGGACGGGGTGGACGCTGCAGAGGCGTGGCTGGGTCAGGGAGGTCCTGTCTGCCCCAGGGCTGCATCACCGACAGGAATGAGGGGACAGTGGCCCAGTGGGGGGCCCGTGGGGACGGGGATGGGTCCTGGTCGGGGGCAGGGGGCTTGGGGGCGGGGGTGAACTGAGCGGGAGGAGGAGTGGCCTGGCCACTGGCCTGCGTGCGCTGATGGGACGGCCGTCCACTTGTCCCCTGTTTACCCCTTTGAAAGCACATGGTGGGGGCCCTGGACTCAGGACGACAGCGGGTGAGCCGTGGCAGACTGGCCTGAGGCTGGCCCCACACAGGCCCTGGAGCGGGTCACGTGGCTGCCAGCCAGGCTCTTTGCTGCCTGCTGGGACCTGCTCAGTGATCCTGGGGTGCTCCCCCAACCTGGGCTCAGGGGTCCCCACTGCCAGACATGCGCTGGGAGCAAGTCCACAGTCCCCCGGCTGTGACACCCCAAGGACGGGGTGAGGCCGAGACGCCTGGGGAGTCTTGGAGGGTCTGGAGCCCCTACACCTGTCCCACAGGTCTGGAGGCTGCGGCGGATGCTGGCAGAGGTGGAGGCCAGGGAGGAGACCCGGGAGAAGCACGTGGAGTGGCAGCTCTGCAAGAGCCGGGGGTCTGAGCGGGCCCTCCAGGCCGAGCTGCGCAGCGTCGCCCGGAAGCTGCAGCAGGCCGAAGGTGCAGCCGACAGCCTCCAGGCTTGCCCGGACGGGGCCTGCTGCTGGGCCCGCAGCCTCAAGCAGGAGCTGGCCCGGGCCAAGGGAGCCCAGCGGGAGGCGGAGGGCCAGCTGGGCCAGCTGTGGTCCACGCTCCGCCCCGACCTGGGGCTTCACGGATGGAGCCCCGCGGGCTCTCCTGAGCTGCCCGGCACCCCCACCAGAGGTCAGTGCCCTCCGTGCCCACCCCGTCACCCGCCTGGGGTGCCCCAGCCCCCCCGGGGCTCTCCCCCACTCCCCGAGAGTGGGGCCAGCAGCATGAGGGGGCGGGGTGCCTGTGCGTCTGTGTCCACCCCCCACCGCACCCCACTGCGGCCCAGCGGTCACTTCTGTCCTCAGGCTCAGAGGGCCGGTCCCCCTTGAGGCTCTGATGGCCCTCGCCCGGCCCTGGAGACCTCAGGGCAGAGGGGCCCGGGGCCTCCATGAGGGACGCCCTGAGGGACCTGACACAGAAGCTGAGGGGTGCCCAGCAGGAGGGGTAAGGGGAGCGGAGAGCACACGCCCGGGGGCCTAGGGGGATGGGGAGGAGCCGCTCACTCGGGCCGTGGGCCTTCTGTCTGTCCACCCTGGCTCTGCTGAGACCCTGGAGGGACCCTGTGGGAGAAACACCAGTAAACACGCGAGCCACTGGAAGCCCAGCTTCCCCTCGTCCAGCTGCCTCTGTGCTTGGCCAGCAGCAGGGCCCGTCCTCCGAGGACCCATCCCAGGGGCTGGCCAGGTCACTCCAGAGAGCTCCAGTGACCTGCACTCCGGGGACCAAGTCCCCACCCTTCTGCCCTGGGGACCTCCGTGAGCCCTGCCCCAAGCAGCCCTGAGCAGCCCCACCACTAGCCGCCAGCCGGGCACGTGGACTGTCCGCCAACCCACAGGCTGCCCCCAATCTCGGTCCCCCCAGCACGTCTGGTTCTCCCAGGTGCGAGGCCTGAGCGCCCGGCGAGGCTAGGCCGAGAGAGGGCCCACCTGCCCCTCAGCCGCATGGGGCAGCTGCAGAGGGCAGAGAAAGGGAGCTCCTGCCCCCCACCCCCAGCCCCGGGCGCCACGGCACAGGTCGTCCTGGGAAAGGCCAGGCTTGGGCCCTGGGGCCAGCCCTCAGCGCACACGCCCACTGAGGGCATCCTGCACTTGGCAGCCAGTGGTCTTTCTCAGCCGTGCTTCCGCATCACAGGTCAGTCTAGTCCAGAGACCTCCAGGGCCTCCCCGCCACGGTGCCCAGCTTGTCTGCGGTCACGAGGCCCTTTCCCTGCCTGGTCCCTGCCCTGCATCACCCCCTCAGAGAGAGGGTCCCTGCCCTGCTGGTCACCCCGCCTCATTTCTGTACCCTGCCCACACTGGGTCTGTTCAAGAGGCAGGCCAGGGCCTGGCACAGCGTCCAAGGGAGGGGCTTCTGGGGGCAAAGCCAGGAGAGAAGGCTGGGTGGGGAAGGGTCACCTCCCCTAGGGACCTTAAGCTTCCAGGCAGGACAAGTAGAGCAGGGGGCGATCAGACAGAGGCCTCTCCACCAGCTGGGTGTCGGGCACCTAGCCCACGGGGCCTCAGTCTCCCGGGCCGTGTAGGTGCCCCCAGGACCTGGGAGCCAGGGGAGTGGCCCCGCTTACCCCCCAGGCTGGCGCCAGGCGGAGAGCAAGCTGAGCAGTGCACAGGCCACGCAGGCTCTGCAGGAGGAGGCCCTCCCGAGGGTGCAGGCAGGGCACCCAGCATGTGCGGCGGGCTAGGAGAGGTGGAGGCCACAGGTGGGAAGCACCCACACCCTGGGCAGTGGGGGGACGGGGAGGCCAAGAGGGCTGCTGAGGAAGGAGAGGTTTCAGCTGCCCGTGGTCAGAGGCCGCTGAGCTGGCTGAAGCACACTCGGCCCCACGGAGCTGACTCCTCAAGGTTGACCCTGATAGAGCATCTTTGAGGTGGTCCAGCCCTTACTTTACAGGTTGGGGAAACTGAGTCCTGAGCAGGGAGCAACTTGGTCCCCACGGCACAGCGAGCAAGGGGCAGGGTCGGGACAGACTGCAGCCACCCAGATCTGTACTTTTGGGGCAGGGAGGGGTGACACCGGCCAGCCTAGGCGCTCTCGGACTGTGCAGGGTCAGCTTTACCGCCGTGGGACCAGGTCCTGGCTGGGAGCCTGTGAGGTGCCTAGGCTCTGGGGGAGGGGCCGAGAGAGCAGGGGAGGGGCCCAGGCCAGGTTCCGCTTCACGGGTATGTTCACATGTATCTGCTCCATGCACACTTAAAAGCAGTTTCCTGTTTGCAGGTTACACTTTTCGAAATGTCTCTATTAGATTAACCTCACAAGTGCACCTTTCACATCCTCCACCTGCATCCTATCTCCTGAGTTTTTCAGAGCTGAGAATCCTGTGTTTAATCTTCCCACTACAGTTATTGGGAGACAGTGTCTCCTTCTAACAGTTTTTAATTTCTGATGGCTGTGACACGCTCTGTCTAATGTGAACTGGAGGCTCCTGTGCTCTGTTCCACGCTATCTGCCTTGAATTCTACTCTGCTCGGGGCCGGCAGTGCCACCCCACCCCCACCACCCCAACCTTGGACTCTGCACTTGACTCTGTGTGTATTTGGCCATCACTTTGTCAGCCTCCCTTCAGTTCAGTTCAGTCACTCAGTCATGTCCGATTCTTTGCAACCCCATGGACTGCAGCACGCCAGGCCTCCCTGTCCATCACCATCTCCCAGAGCCTGCTCAAACTCATGTCCATTGAGTTGGTGATGCCATCCAACCATCTCATCCTCTGTCATCCCCTTCTCCTCCTGCCCTCAATCTTTCCCAGTATCAGGGTCTTTCCCAATAAGTCAGCTCCATCAGGTGGCCAAAGTATTGGAGTTTCAGCTTCAGCATCAGTCCTTCCAATGAATATTCAGGACTGGTTTCGTTTAGGATTGACTGGTTGGATCTCCTTGCAGTCCAAGGGACTCTCAAGAGTCTTCTTCAACACCATGGTTCAAAAGCATCAATTCTTCGGTGCTCAGCTTTCTTCACAGTCCAACTCTCACATCCATACATGACGACTGGAAAAACCATAGCCTTGACTAGACGGACCTTTGTTGGCAAAGTAATGTCTCTGCTTCTTAATATGCTGTCTAGGTTATTCATAGCTTTTCTTCCAAGGAGAAAGTGTCTTTTAACTTCATGGCTGTGGTCACCATCTGCAGTGATTTTGGAGCCCCCGAAAATAAAGTCTCTCACTGTTTCCACTGTTTCCCTATCTATTTATCATGAAGTGGTGGGACCAGATGCCATGATCTTAGTTTTCTGCATGTTTAATTTTAAGCCAACTTTTCACTCTCCTCTTTCACCTTCATCAAGAGGCTCTTTAGTTCTTCTTCACTTTCTGCCATAAGGGTGGTGTCATCTGCATATCTCAGGTTATTGATATTTCTCCCAGCAATCTTGATTCCAGCTTGTGCTTCATCCAGCCCAGCGTTCCTCATGATGTACTCTGCATACAAGTTAAATAAGCAGGGTGACAATATACAGCCCTGACATTCTCCTTTCCCAATTTGGAAGCAGTCTGTTGTTCCATGTCCAGTTCTAACTGTTGCTTCCTGACCTGCATACAGGTTTCTCAGGAGGCGGGTCAGGTGGTCCGGCATTACCGTCCCTTGAAGAATTTAACGCTGTGTGCTGACCTCACTCTGCTTTTCTTCCGTCGCTGACAGGACATTCACTGCTGTACCGCCCCCTTTCTGTCCTTTTACGGGGGGATCGTGTGTGATTCCCCCTCCCCGATCCCCACCCAGCCCCGCCTCCCCTCAGCATCTGCGGGCATCACACCTCCCCGTCGTAGGTCTCTGGGGGAGGGCAGCACTGTAGTGAAGCACTTTCCCTGCTGTTCAGTGTTCAGTGTGAAGAGCACGTGTGCATCTCCTGAGCTCAGGGGCCCCTTGGCTGGGCCCTGGGCCTCCCAGCCGCACAGGGTGTACACCTGTGCCCCTGGGCTTACAGAGCCTGCTCTGCTCTGGGCGGTTCCCACTGAAACCTCGCTGCAGCCTGCCCTGTGCTCTGGGCCCCGCCCTCTGTGCTGACCTTGAACTTCACCTTCCTGTCATGGCTCCCACCATGCTTGGGGACTCAGGGTCTCAGAGAGCTCAGCCACCCTGGCTTCTCTCCCTGCCTCCCCATGGCCCTGGGCAAGCCCTCATGTTTTTACTGAGGATGGTTCACGCTCTGGCTCCAGCCCTGGTCTCAGCTTCTTGAGAAAGTCAGTTACCATCTTCTGACACGATCCACATTTCTCATTTTCAATTTGAGACCCTCAGATCAGACTCTGGGGACTGGCTGCTCTCCTGAACCATAGTTGACAGCAACTCACTTGCTAATTCTTTTTCCTTCTTTCAAGAAGGGGGTCTGGTCTTGTTCCAGGCCGTGGACAGACATGAGAGAGCCATGGGGAGGTATGGGGAGCCATGGGGAGATGTGGGGAGATATAGGGCCCGTGGGGAGGGTAGAGAGTCGTGGGGAGATGTGTGGAGATGTTGGGAGATATGAGGAGATGTGGGGGAGTGGCACCAGAGGCATCGCTGAGTCCCCCAGAACTTTCCTGTTCCAGGAATAGGGAAAGTGAGGCCTGACCTCCGAGCACAGCTGGGGGCCCTTCCTGGTGACTCAACCCCTATGACCTTAGTCCCTGAAGGCCAACCCCCACCCCTGCACCCCTCCAGCCTGACTTCTGAGGTCCCTACAAGGGGTCCCACGCGGGGTTCCCACGGGTTCCACTTGGGTGCTGACATCTTCGGGGTGTTTACATCTCTCTGCCCACAGTCGTTTTCCCTCTTGGCCAAGTGTTTAGCAGAGCGTGTGTGCTAAAATCTATCCATATTATGTCCAATTTTTCTAAGAATCCTGGCAATTATCGATTCTTCTATTTTTAGGCCAGTTGGCTCCATCTGCTCTCCATCTTTCAGGAACCCTCAAAGTCCCTGTCTCCAGCTCTGAGGAAAGTTTCCCAGGTTCTATGACCTGTTGGCCATTGCGGTGGGCGCCGGGGAGGGGTTTCAGGCACCCCTAAGTCAGCAGAGGCCCCCGGTGCACCCCACTCCCAGGGAACCTGAGCTGCAGTGTTTCCCGCTGGCCAGGCACTCAGGACTCACGGCCACACACCCCGCTGCCCACACCACATCCAGGCCAGGTGGCCAGGCTGCCAGCACAAGCTAGAGTGAGGCCTGCCTTTTACACAACATCTTTCACTTTCACAGACTGGATTTTTCCCCTGTTTCACATAAGCCAATGTGTTTGTCAAGAGAAAGTTAATTAAAAACATATTTTTCTAATTAAATGGTAGGCTGTGCTATGCAAACAGTAAGATTCTTGTTTGAGAGCAAACCGCCCCCCGCCCCTCGCCATTTCCAGGGCTACCCTGGGAATTCAATAGATCAGCAACGCAGACCCGAGACCGGAGGCTAGGACACGCGCGAACACAGGCCCCCAGGGGGCCCGCAGGATGCTGGTGGCCCAGCCAGCGGGAGGCGTGGCAGGGGGCCTGGCGCCCACCCACTGGGAGAGGCCGCCCAAGGCTGTCCTCGGCCCAGAGCCAGGTCACGGCCTCAATGGCTCGGAGGGCTCACGGCGGCCTCCTGGCACCCAGGCATGCCACGTCCACCAGCTCGCCACACGCCCTCCACACCCTCCACTCTTCCACAGAGAGCTCGCCTCCAGGGCCTGAATCAGGCTTCCCTCCAGGTTCTAGAAGCAAAGCGGGGAGGGGCTTAGCCTCCCGGGCCGGAGGCGCTGGCCCGCGCTGTGGCTGGAGTGGATTCTTAACGTTTGACCAAGAATGTCTGTGTTCCTTTAGGGTGCCATACTTACCCGAGTTCTTTAATGTGTTACATGTATTTTATTTTCATAAAATGAACTGGTGAGCTTTCCATCTTTTTCTATCACCTGAAAGAGTCTAAACAGCCTCAGAGTTAAGGTTTCTTGAAAGGTTGCATTGAACTTACCTGCAGGCTCCCGGGCGCACCTGTCATCTTAAATAACCATTTGAATTCCCTCTCCCAACTTTTCCCCCACTGGTCTGTTTCAGTTTTCCATCTCTTCTGGGGTCAGTTTTTGACATCTGGAAGTCACTCATCTCGTATTTTTAAAGGCACCACCAGGGAGTCACTCTCACATTTAACCATTTACACGTGTTGTTGCTGTTCATTCTCTCAATCGTGTTTGACTCTTTGCGACCCCATGGACTGCAGCATAACAGGCCTCCCTGTCCATCACCATCTCCCGGAGCTTGCTCAAACTCACGTCCATCGAGTCGGTGATGCCATCCAACCATCTCACCCTCTGTCGTCCCCTTCAATCTTTCCCAGCATCAGGGTCTTTTCCCGTGAGTCAGCTCTCCGCATCAGGTGGCCAAAGTATTGGAGCTTTAAATTCTGCATCAGTCCCTTCAGTGACTGTTCAGGACTGGTCCCCTTTAGGGCCGGTGGTTAGATTTCATTTATATCTGTAGTCACATCTGTTTCTGTCCCTGACGTTAAGAGATTTTTGTTTCTCTTTAACTTGCCAACAGTTCATCTGTTTTATTGGCCTCTTCAAAGAATTTACTTTTATCTCTTTTCTCCTTTTTGTCTAGTTCATTCATTTCCATTTTTATCCCTAATAACATCCTCTTTTTGTTGTTGTAACATTTCTGATTTCTTTGATTACATAAGTGATGTATTTATGTTTCGGCTTATTCTTTCAATAGTAAAGTAGTCAATATTAGCACATTTTCCTTCATCATGGTTTTCAATATGAATTCTTCCCCCCTCCCTTTTTTTTTAACCAATTTTCTAGGAGCTTCTGCCTTTATTTCTTCTTTCATTCAAAGGTTATTTATTAACAGAAGAATAATTAAAGCTTGTGTCTCTTCTCGTCACTGTGTCCCGTCTTACTGGAGGGAGAGCTGGCTCTGGGCAGTTAGAGCTTTTGATCAGCTTTCAGACAGCCCTTTACTTATGTGCCTGCTCTCTTGGTTGTTGATTTTGGTTGTTGGTTTGTTGGTTCAGTTTTGTCTACTTGTTTGTGGTACATTTGGAGGGAAACTGGGCAAGTTGATAGCAGTTTACAGAGAATAGATGTGTGAGATTTTCCAAGGGATTTTGAGAGAGACTAAGAACGTTGACTGTAACAGTAGTGTGGTCAAAGCAGCAGGGGCTGGTGTGATGGTGGACAGAGACAAGCAGGGCGGAGTCCGGAAGCTTCCAGCTGCCAACAACCCACAGCAGACCTGGCCTCCTGTCCGGGCCATGGAGGCCCACTGTGTAAAGAGAAGGGCTCTGCCCCCTTCACGTGAGCACTTCCCAGGGATGGTTCTGTCCCAGGACTGGCCAGAGGGCTCCGGGCTCCCAGAGGGCAGGACCATGCCCCGCCCACACCAGACGCTGGCCACCCGATGAACAGACCGATCCAAGTCACCAGTGGATGAGAAGGTTGAGGACCTCGGGCCAAGAGCTCAGAGGGGCGGGCTGGGGCAGCAGCAGCTCGGCTCTGGCTCAACAGGCCGGGTGGCGAGTGTCACCCCCGCCTGCAGTGCTGGTGCCTGAGGCGTTTCCGCCTCTATGACCCCCATGCTCCGGCAGCCCTCACACAAGGTGGGTCCCCACAGTTCTCCCATCCTTCCCTTGGTCCCGACAGGAACCCCATGAGATCACATCACACCCATCCACAGAAGGGAAACCCAGGCTGGGAGTTGGTCCAAGGGTGCACACGGACCCCCAGCCCCTTCCTCAAACCCAGGAGCTGCCGAAGCAGGTGGTCAAGCCCGGGCAGGAGGGCTGGGCGGTGTGCCTGCCTGCAGCTGCACCCCACTCTGAGCTCTGTGGGCTGGTGACGCTGGTTCGGCCAGCGCCCCCCCGTCTCAGGATCAGGGCTCAGAACCAAAGCCACCCAAGGAGGAGACCGACTCAGTGGGGCACAGGGTGAAGTTCACGAAGGATGCCCACGCCACTAGTACTGCAATCATTGCAATTACCGAATCCCATGCAAGCCGCGTCTGCACAAGAATAGCGTAATGCTCCACAGGAGTGCCTGGGCCTCCTTAAAAGACTGTGAAATGGTTAAACCATATTTGAGGGAAATTTCTGCTTTTCTACTGGAAGATGTATGCAAACAGAAAACTGTCATTTCCAAAATTACAAAGAAGGGTGAAACTTCAATTTTAGGTACAAGCGTTGCACTCCTTCATTTAAAGTCCTAAATAGTCAGAACCCAAAAAATCCAGGCAGGGTCACCCCGCTTGCCCTTTCCTCACCCAGCCTGGGAGGGGACCCCAATCACTGCCCTGCCCCCACCCTGAGCCCATCCTCCTCCAGCAGCCAGTGAAAACTGACCGGGAAAGGCTGTGAGAGCCCCTTAGTCACCCCGCTCCTTGTGAACCACGAGTCTGCTGCCTGAAAGCTAACCCGAGGGCTAGCCTGGTGGGTCACTGGGGTCCCTGCCTTCAGGTCCCCGCTCAGGCTCTGTGCCCCCCGCAACCTATAACCCTCCCCTCTCCGCTGTCCCATCTCCCCTCCCGCAGCCAGGTTTCCGGAAGAGCTGCCCACCTCCTGTCCCGAGACCTTCAGCGCCCAGCCCCGCCGCCTCACACACAGAGACCACCAGCAACCTGGTCCCGCTCAGAGGGCCCTTTGGGGCCTGATTCCCTGGCCTCTGGAGCATCCCGCACAAGGGCCCACCTGTCCCTCCCGAGCTCGCTGAGCCTCCCGGGGCTGTGTCTCCTCTTTCTCTCTGCTCTAAAGCCCATTTGCCTCCCCCTCCCAGCCCGAGCCGCCGCGGGCTCCCTGAGAACAATCTCGGGGAGCCCAGTTTGCCTCCCTCGCCCCCTCACCTCGACCTTCCCGCTCAGCCGCCCACACAGGACACCATGCGTTCCCCTGCGTGGGCTCCAGCCCAGGACACAGAGCACATCGCCTCTCACCGAGGCTCCGAGCGGGGCGGGCTGGTGGCCCTGAGCTGTCAGGCTAGGAAGGCAGCAGGCAGCACCAGGCTCAGGCCTAAGGAGGAAGCCCCAGCCTCCCAGGAGCACGCGGCGAGCCCCGAGGAGGCAGGCTGCATGTGGTGGGCGTGGGGCCAAGCCCCAGAGGCCCTGCCAGCCTGTAAGGACTGTTGGGGTCTTTATTCCAAGGGCTGGGAGCAGGGCAGGGACAACAGGCGTGTCTCCCGAGGCTACTCTGCCCACAGTGGGGAAGTGCCTCTGCCCACACCAGGCCACCGAGGCCTGCTTCTAGAACTCTCCCCACCCGAGGTGGCGCCAAACTGTCTGAGGGGCGCCCCCTGTACTCGACCCGTTCTTGATTCTTTACACCCCGGCCCCTGCACGTGGTCCAGGCAGACGCCCGGGGCCACCGCCCTCTGGAGCACATCTTGGCTGTGCCCCCAGGATCGCCTGAGTCTGCCTCCCCCAGGAGCAGCCGGATGCTGCGGCTGGGCCTGGATGGGAGCTGGGGGCGCAGCCAGGGCCCCGGCGGGGGAGGGGGAGTCCTCTGGAGGAGCCACGGCCTGCCTGGAGCGCAGGGGCCCCTGCGGCAGGGGAGGGGCCCCGGGGGGCACGGTCCTGCCTTCCTTCGGAATTAGTCCCTCGGTGTGACGGTGAGATGGGACATCTAGGGAGATGCTAGGGGCTGGAACGGACAGCGGGGAAACCCAGGGGGGAGGGGCGCGCGGGGAGTCGGGGCCTGAGGTTGGCTGCTCCACTACGGGTGCCCCGACGAGGACAGCGGGTGGACAGTGGACATGCACCTTCAGGGAGAATCAAGAGCTGCGCCAGGGGCCCAGCCTCAGGCCGGAGTGCCCGGTCCACGAGCCGCCAGCACTCCGTCCAGGGTCCCAGCCCAGCGGCAGGGAGCGCGGGGCGCAGAGAGACACGGCCTGCGGGCTCTCGGACTTGAAAGGACAAAGATGGGGTGGGGGCCTTGTGTACAGAAACATGGAATGAGGAGGGCTGGCTCAGGGCGGTGAGCAGAACCAGGGGCAGCGGGGTCCCCCCGCTGGTGATGAGGAGGGTGGGCTCTGGAGCAGACTGGCCCTCGAGCCCCAAGGCAGGACAGCGAGGCCCCATCGGCAGGGGACTGCTGGGCCTGGAGCCTCCAGAGGACATCTGCCCTGCTGGTGTGTCCCCAAGCACACGTGGACACACATTCTTGGCCTTCCCTGGCCAGCCGGGGCATGCTGTCCAGCTCAGGTGGGCTTGGGGACAGGAGGGCGTTCTGGAAGGAAATGGCTGGGTCAGAGGGGTGGCAGTGGGAGGCGGGGACCCTGGGGACAGAATTGGGATAGGGACGGAGGCTCAGGGCCCAGTAGATCAGGACGGTCACTGAAAGCCAGCGGCCAGCCTGTCCACACAACGGCACTTGCCCTCCTGCAGAGGATGGTTGGCCAGCTGGGCCTGGTCAGAAGGACCCTGTGCTGAGTGGGGAAGTTGAGGGCTCTGTGGCTGCTCAGGGTGGGGGGCCTGGAGGGGCTGGGAGACCTAGATGGCACCACCCCGGGCAGCAGCCCTGGAGCCGGTGGGGGGGGAGGGGAGAAGCAGCTAATGAGTTCCAGGAGGTCAGCTGTGAGGGGCCCGAAGCCCATAAACCCTTTACTGGTGTCTCAGGAGGGGAAACCCGGATGCAGCCGTTTATTTATTTTGGATTTCACTTTTCTCTCCTCTTTTTAACATGCGCATCCAGGAGTGTAACTGGATTTTTAAAGAAACAGGACTTCCTTCTGCAGTGGAGGGGGACTCTTGCCTTCCCTCAGTCCTGAAGAAGAAAGGCCCCTTTGCTGCTGTAGCATGGCCCCTGGCCCTCTGCCCTCCAGACCCGCCTGCCTTGTCCCAGGGCCCCCAGAAGCCAGGCCCATCCAGCCCGAGGGCAGGGGGGCAGGTCAAGGGGGCTCAGAAGCAGGGACCGGCCAGGTGGACCCTGACCACACTGCCCAACCCGGCCCAGAGCTGGGGTAGTGGAGACGGGTCCTGGTCAGGGCCCAGGTTCCTGTCCTAACCTGGTGACTGACAGCCAGGCCAGGTCTGCCTTGAGTGTCAGATGCCTCCTCCAAAGGGACCATCCCCACGGGGGCAAAAGGAGCCCCTAAAACTTCCCCCGAAGACCGTGTGCTCCTTCGGTGACCGGTGACCGAGCATCTGCCCCAGCTCTTCCATGCCCCTTTGCGGGGCGCGGTTGGGGGTGGGGCCAGGAAGGGCTATGCCCAAGCCGGGCAGTCCCCAGGCAGGCAGATTGTGGGCACAGAGGGCCCAGGGGCTGGAGGGTCTAGGTGGGTGTGGGTCCCGGAAGCTGGGTCTGTCCGATGAGTATGAGCTCACACACGGGATAGACAGGCTGGACCTCTCCGGTGCAGAACAGTGTGGAGAAAAAGCCCCAGGCAGCGAGGGGCTCCGCCAAGGAGACCCCCAGTTCTCAGGGGTCCATGGCCCGCGGGAGTTGGGGGCACAGTCAAGGACCTGTAAGCCGGTGCATGGGCCGGAAGAGCCAGCAGGTGGGGAGGCCCGGGGTCAGGCAGGCCCGCAGGCTGGCCCGGGGGTGCTCCGTGTGTACTGGGGGTGCCTGCCCTCCCCACGGACAGCCCTGTCAGCAGACAGGGGATTGGCAAGTAGGGGTGGGGCGAGCCTCAGCTCAGGACGCCTGTGGGACCCACAGTCCAGCCAAGTGGAGAGGAGGACACCATTAAAACAGACGCAAGGCTCACTTTGGAGGCTTGTGGGCGGGACTCCAGCCCAGACAAGGCCCAGGGGTCGAATGTGTGTACAAAGCCCCAAGCCCACCTGCCAGTCCAGGAGGGCGCCTGGACCCCCACAGAGGGCAGCGGGGCCACCTGGACGCCGCGGGACTCTGCGTAGCCCAGCCCGGGGTGGGCAGTGAGGTGCCTGGGGTTTCCCCCAGGTCCAGATGGCGGAGCTGGAGCAGGCCCAAGCCCAGTGGCTCCAGGAGCTAGTCACCCAGCACCAGCAACCCCAGGCTGCAGAGACCGAGGGCCTACACAGGGCCTGACCACAGGCTGCACAGGCCCCAGCGTCGCGAGGGAGGGCCCACCAGTGGCAGGCGAAGGTGCTGGAGGGGCAGGTGGGCTGGCAGGGGTGCACAGGGAAGGGGGGGCCTGTGCCTGCCTGGCCTCAGCCTGAGCTCCTCCAGGCCACCCCGGGGCCCCCACTGTGTCCTCCCGTCACCCCACACTCACTGAGGGGTGGAGGCAGGTCACTGCCCTTTCCATGCCACCATCGTCCTCCATCAAGAGGGGTGGGGACAGTCCCTCAGTCAGAGGCCGCTGGGTGTAAAGTGTCCAGACGCGCCTGGCTCACTGCACTGTGGTGGCTCCAGAGTCGGGGACAAGTCAGCACTGTGTGGGGGGGACGGGCTGGGCACAAAGCAGGACAGAGCCTTGAGCGTGTAACTCTGCCCTCACACACACATGAACGCTCACACACACACACACACACACACATGCTGGCCAGGGCTTCCCCATGGACTCTGAGCTCTCAGACACCAGGGAGCTGCCTGGTCAAAACCCCCATCTCCCAGTCGAGGAACCTGAGGCCTGGACACGCAGTGAACCCTGCTCCCCCTGAGCAGTGTCCCTCCAGGCCATGTGGGCTTGGTTCACCAGCCGAGGAGCACTTTCTCCTTGTCGTGGCTGAGTGGAAGGGTCCAACCACTGGAGTGGGCGTCGCCTCGGTCCCAAGGACGCGGTGGTGGTGACCCTGATCACAGGTAGCGCCGAGCACCCCGTTGGCTGGTGGTGCGTCTGCCCGTCTGCCTGGAGTTTCCCTGCAGGCACACCCCCCGCCTCGGGCGCCGGGACCGTGGCCTCCCAGTTCTTCGGGTCACGGTGCTCAGCCACGGGGCCCCCGCCCTCCTGAGCTCCTGCCATCCCCAGGTGGCCGGCCGGAGGAAGCCGCTGGACCAGGACGTGCAGTGGCAGCGAGCCTGCCCCCGCCAGGCCTTCCGGGCCAAGAAGTGAAGGCGGCTCCCAAGCTCAGGGGGCCAGGCCACCCCAGCCCCGACCAGCAGGCAGCAGAACCGCCGCTCAGCGAGGACCCGAGCTCGAGGGGCATCCTGGAGTCAGCGGCGCCCTCTGACCCTTGACTGCCAAGCTCCCCCGGCCCTCAGGACCCGGGGCTCTGGCGGGCGAGGACCGAGCTCTGGGCCCTGCTCTGTGACGCCCCCTCCCCGGCTGCACGGGGCCTCCCTGCAGCCCGCGTCCGACCTGGCACGGGGCGGGTGTGCTGACCGGACTAGGCCCTGGCAGGCCAACTTCCGCACCGCGGGCTGCATTCCGTGCCCTCAGCTCTGTAAACACAGGGAAACATGTGGAGAACGTTTCCACCAGCTGGAGCCAAAAACATAACGTCCTGCAGGGCCAGCCACCACCTCCCCGCGCCCAGAGGCGGCCCGGCGCGCCTCCAGGAACTGCGGGGCCGTCACGGTGGCAGGTGGCTGGAAGTGACTCAGAGTCCGGTCCCCGTGACTCACTGGCCTCGAGAGGCATTGGGGTGTAAAAGTTAGAGTTGTTAGAGAACCACCCGATTTCCCAGCCCATAAACCCTGGGAAAATTCCTGCGGGAATCCAGCCCTGGTTGCCATGGAGACCAAGGCAGCCATCTTAGGCTGGGCCAGTTCACCTGTTAGCGTTTTTCTCTCTTTTCCCATGAACACGGATCAGGGTGATCTAGTT
Organism: Moschus berezovskii; assembly: GCF_049115385.1. Taxonomy (NCBI): domain Eukaryota; kingdom Metazoa; phylum Chordata; class Mammalia; order Artiodactyla; family Moschidae; genus Moschus; species Moschus berezovskii. Next base: position 788,399 of record NC_142463.1, on the reverse strand, counting down.
CTGCTCCAAACGGCCTCTGGTTTCATAAGTGATGTGTTGACATCTGTGGGCGCCAGCCAGCCCAGGACATTCCTCAAGCACAGGTGCCTGCCGCACCCCATCCGGGCTCCTGGGGGTGAGAGGGCTGGGGCTGGCAGAGACCCCACCCCCGTCATGTGAGCTGTGGCCCAGGCGTGTGACACCGGCCATCTGTCTGCTGCAGCACCGGCCCAGCCTGTACCACAGGCTGTCCTGCCAGAGCCTCCTCTCGGATGGAACTTAGTCATGGGCTGGCCGTATGTTGTAAACCGAACTAAAGCAGTGTCTCGGTGGCCAAACATGCTCCGTTCCATCTGTCAGGTCTGTCCAATTATTGGTGGCTGTGTTGAGAAGGGTTCTGAAGTTCGACCCAGGCTCAGAGGGGAAGAGGGTTCAGCTCAGTCAGTCAGTCATGTCCCACTCTTTGCAACCCCGTGGACTGCAGCACGCCAGGCTTCCCTGTCCATCGCCAACTCCTGGGCTGCAGTGAAGAGTGTGGTGGCCCATTAGCAGCGACGCTCCGGGCAAAGGCAGCGTTAGTGGCAGTAGAAGCACCCAGATCGCCACCCACTGCAGCAGCTGCTGAGAGACCAGAGAACGACCCAGAGACACCGCCCCCCAGGCCACCGCTGGAGAGCACTGCACAGACGGGAGGGCAAGGCCACGAGACAGCGTGTGACACTCAGCGCCTCTTCCCTTCCTCCCCGGCCGGGCGGCCCAGGGACCCGGCAGGCCGCTCCCTGTGGAGGACGGACCCTGGGGCTGGTGGGTGGAGAGCGAGGAGCGCGCAGCCAGAGGCGAGTCGGCGCCGGCCGGGCCTTTCGGGGTCACGCGTCTGGGACCGAAGCTCCCCGTGCAGAGGCGGTGCTCAGCGGATGCCCACAGATGACAGAGGAACATGGCCCAGCTGCAGGAGGGAGCAGAGAGATCTCCCAGCACTGACCTGCGAGGCACCTGGGGTTGGACCGATGTTCTCCTGGTGATTCCCAGACCCTCCTTGCCTGGTTGCTCCCAGGAGACCTTACGTGCCTGGGACCCTCTAGGATTTGACATATTTCAGTGAAAGTTCAACCAGTGGAGGAGACACTGTTTTTACTTGTTCAACATAAAGTTGTATATTTCGGTAAAAGGATTTTTCTAATGGAAGGAAACCATTTTCTTAAACATTTCTTGTGGTGAGCGCTTAGCTTCTGTGTCAAAGTCTGACGGTCACCACACCCCGTGCGGATGGCCGTGCACCCGGGACCCAGGCCCCCCACTCCGCTGCGTGCACCAGCTGCCTCAGCCAGCCTTTCAGTGCTGTGGCCGCAGCCGGCGGGCCTCCCCAGGAGCGGGACCTCGCCTGCCCTCCAGGCTCTGTGACCTGCTGACCTCATTCTTAGAGCAGGTAAAGGTCTCCCTGGGGTGTCACCTGTGTGGAAGCCCCATGGCTCTGGGGAGAAGGAGAGAGAGTTGGGGATGCAGCCAGCCAGCGTCTGCCACTAGCAGCCCTGCTGGAGCCCCCGCCCCCACCCTGCAGGGCCCACCCGGCCTGGCCAGGTTCCGGTGAGGGAGCACGCCGCACCTTGGCCAGCACGGGGTCCTGGGGTGTCCCAAGTCCAGCTCGGGGCTCCCCATCTAAATTGCACACACACTCAGGCCCTAAATTAAAATGTCACAGGCCTGTTGGGGAGGCTCAGGTTTCCCGGTCGCAAAACATGAGCCTGCTTGATAAAACAATTTTGGTTTTGATAAATGTGGACTTTCTGTGGCAAAGACAAAGGCATCCTTGAGTCCGGAGGGGAACCTGAAACAGCACATTGCTAAAAAGTATTTCCTGATAATATTTTTAGCACCTGGAAAAAAGGATTTTTTTTCTCTTCTGCGCCTGTGGAGTGTGTGTGTGACTGTGTTTGAAATGTAATGCCCAGCGTGGTGGAGCCGCCTGTTAACTCCAAGTCTCCCAAAAGGGACTGCACATGGCCTAGGGTGAGGGCCCTGGAGGGTCAGCAGGTCTGTGCCTGGGAAGTACAGCCTTTCGGGGTTCCGCCTGCCGCTGGCCCCACCCAGACCAGCTGGTGCACCAGCTTTCCGAGGGGGCCCAGGCCTGGGCATCTCATAGAGTGTGGAGAGGACTCCCTTGGGAGGTGGGCTGGACCCTGTCTGGGCCGGCCGCTCCCACCAAGCCTGGAGGAGCAGTCCTCCTGGGCGCGTCTGCTGGGCAGCACTGTGTGTGCCCTGCCCCACACAGGTGCCCAGGGGAACCCAAACTTAGCCCCGAAGTGAGCCTTTGCTAGGGTCCCCGGCATCCCACCCAGAGCAGGAAGTGCGGCAGGAGGAGGGGCTCCCCATGTACCCCCTGCAGGAGGTGGGCAGGTCCAGCAGGGGTCAGAGGTCAGCCTGGACGTCCTCCACCCCGGGCCGTCTCCCTGTCAGGGTGGGGCCACCGGCCCTCCCGCCTGAGGAAGCAAACAGGAGCAGGCTTTGCTCTGGGCTCTGAACCCACCGCACAGCTGGCAGACGCTGCCCAGTCCACATGAAAGCCCACACGTGGAAAAGCACGTCCTCCTGGGCTCCCCCAACAGGGACCAGCCTTCTGGCCCCTCTGCCCCCTGGTGACCCCATCAGGGCCATGTCCTGCCCCCTCCCGCCTTTGCCAGTGAGGCTCAGGAGCGACCTTCCTGTCCCAGGAGGGCGAGGCTGCCATACCCTCCCCTGACCTTGGCTGTGACCTCTGTGCTGCTGGCATCTGGGCTTCCCCCACCTCCCCACTCTGCAGCTGAGCCAGGGGGTGCCAGGGAGGGGTTCGTGGAAATGCCCATGTGTGCCAGGGTGTGGGTGTGTGTGTGCACTTGTGTGTGTGCTGATATGTGTGTGTGTGTGCGCGTACTGGGGTGTGTGCCAGTGTGTGTGTGCTTGTGTGTGTGCCTGCGGGTGTGTGTGCTGGGGTCTGTATGTGAGTGCTGGTGTGCATGTGTGTGCACATGCGTGTGTGGGATGTGTGTAAGGGGTGTGCATAAGGGGTGTGTGCTGGGATGCATGCGTGTGTGTGTGGATGTGTGTGCTGGTGTACATGTGTGTGCATGTACGTGTGTGTATGTGTGTGTATGCATGTGGGTATGTGTGCTGGGGTGCGTGTGTGCACATGCGTGTGTGGGGTGTGTGTTGGGTGTGTGTGTGTGTATGTGGCTATGTGTGCTGGGGTGCGTGTCTATGTGTGTGTGTGTGTGCCGGCGTGTGTGTGTGTGTGGTGTGGTGAATGCGTGTGTGTGGATGTGTGTGTGTGCTGGTATGTGTGTGCATGTGTGTACACACAAGCGTTCCCCCACCCCCCACCCCTGGCTCCCGCTGAGAGCCGTGTGAAATTGGGAATCTGTTCCCAGGGCAGATCCTGCAGTTAGATGTCATCTCTGAGTTTCTCCCGTAAACATGTGCAGCCTTGACCTTTCTCATCCTTCGTTTCTTGGAGTCACAGTTGTCCTGCTGCCTTGGGGGTCTCCAAGGCAGGAGCTTGACCCAGGGCCGGCCCTCACACAGCTGAGCAGGGCGGGGCTAGAGTGGAACTGGAGGGATGGTCCCTCTCAGGGTGGTGCCAGCAGGGGATCAGCCTCAACAGTGGGCGCCTCCTGCAACTGGGCACCCGGCCCTGATACCAGCCCGGGGGGCACAGCCATCACAGGGGTGAGTGTGAATCTGTGGCCCCCAGTCACACGCTCACACACACAGGACCCCTCCACTAGCTCTTAAAAACCACATTTAGTGTGCCTTGCTCTGACTGCAAAGCAGTACATGCTTGTTGAAGACATGTGAGAAAATACAGAGGAGCACGAAGCCAAGTGTAAAACGGCCCAGCCGCTGAGAGCCGCTGTCCCTGCTGCTCGCTGCTCTCTGAGCCACGCATCCTGGGCTTCAGGGGCCTCAGGCGTGGCTTGTGGTCACGCATCAGCCCACACCAGCACCCGCGAACAGGGACGGGGAGAGGCGCCAGGCTCCGGCCCTGCACTGGGGGCCCAGGTGCCAGCCCCTGTGGGGACACTCAGGGTCTGACTCCCAGGGCAGTGGGCCTGGCGGCGGGAGGAGGGCTGGGGTGGCCATGGACCGGAGGCAGAATCTCAGCTGTGGGCCCTCCAGGCCCTGCCCCTGCCCAGGTGGCACCGTGCCCGCAGCCCAGCATGGACCAGCCAACCTGGAAGAGGGTTGTCCCCAGGTTTCACCCCGGACTCCCTGCTGTGAGGTCTCCTTAGGTCCCTTCTGACGAGGCCACGCAGGGCGGAAAATTCTCTTCATGACCTGCATTCACCCAGGCCAGGTCCTCCGCTCATAAAACCGGATGGCAAGCCTCAGGGCTGGGGTGGTGAGGGGGAGCATGAGGCCAGCCTCTGGCCTCTTCCCGAGAAGCCCATCCAGGAACTGCCAGTCAGGGTGGCCCCTGATCCACGACACTCTGGCAGGAGGGTGGCCAGGTCCCCTGGTGGCCAGGGGCCTGAAAGGGCCCCCGGCCCCGGGGGGGAAACCTGCCCCCCAGGCCCAGTAACTCATGCAGGCCTGAGGGTCTGTTCCGGGACCGCTTGGTGGACAAGGCGCTTCCTCTGGGCTGGCCCCACGCGGGCAGCAGGGGACCCACGGAGGAGGAAGGGGTGGGTCGCTCCGGGGGAGCTGGGCGAGGGCTGGGCCCGCCGCCGGCCTGACGCTTTAAGAGCCGCCTAATTTGCATGGCCCGGCCCCGGCCCCGCCCAGACCCGAGTGACCGCCGGCCGGATATTTAAATCGCGGCCACAGGGGCGGGTCCGGCCTCCAGCGCGGTCCCGCCCGGCGCTTTCCTCCGAAAGAGGCGACCCGAGCGCGGCCCGGCAGGGCGGGCGCGACCCGGGAGTCCACCTACCTACGGCGCGGCCGCGCTGCCCGCACGCCCGCCCGGCCCTGCGGGTCGCTCCCCGCCGCGGCCTCGCTCCGGCCCGCGCTGACCGCAAAGCCCCGTTCCGTCCCCCTGCGTCCCCGCCTCGCCGCCTCTCTGTCCCCTCTGTGTCCGGCTCGCGTCCCCGCTGTGCGTCCCCGCTCCGTCCCCGCCCGCCGACCCCCGGCGATGCCGCGCGGCGCCACCTGGGCGCTGCTCTTGGCCGCGGCCCTGGGGCTCGGGGCGCGCGGGGCGCGCGGCGCGGTGGCCCTCGCCGACTTCTACCCGTTCGGCACGGAGCGCGGCGACGCGGTCACCCCCAAGCAGGACGACGGTGGCTCTGGGCTGCGGCCGCTCTCCGTGCTCTTCCCGTTCTTCGGCGCCGAGCACTCCGGCCTCTACGTGAGTAACCCGAGCCCGCGGGGGGCGCCAGGGAGGGCGCTGCGCCCCGGCCGCCGCCCGCCGCCCGCCGCCCCGACTCCCGCCGCCGCCAGCAACTTGGCACCGCGGCGGCCAGAGGTGGAGTGAGGACAGCGCTTCCTCCTCCGGCGGCCAAGGCCGGACAGCGGCCCGAGGGAGCGGCGGGCGGGGCGGGGGTGGGAGCTCCGGCCAGCCACCTGGGCCCCGCCGCTGCCCCTTTCCCTGCCCGACCGCCGGGGCCGGGGTCGCGCCCTGCGTCCTCCACCGGCAGCGCGGCGGGGCGTCCTGCGTCCCCAGTGGGGCGCGCCCCGCTTCAGCTCCTCGCTTGGCCGCCAAGGTCCCAGCCCCTCTGAGGACCACACGGCCCGCGCGCGCGGCACCTGAGGCCCACTGCCCCGAGGCTGGGGCCTGCCGAGACCTTCAGGGCGCTCTGGGGAACCTGGCAGGCTGGTCCTCTCTGAGCCCCCGGTCACTCTCCTGGGCCTGGGGGAACACTCAGGCCCAGACCTTCACACCGGACACCCGGAGGGAGCGCAGGAGAGTGGGGGCGGCTAGACCCAGGGACAGCACCTCCGCTCTGGGGGCGGGGGCCCAGGCCACCGAGGGAATGGAATGGAGCGCCTCACGGCTGCATGGAGCATTCACACATTGGGCCCATGCGCCTGCACTCCGCTGACCCCCAAATCCTGGCTGGAAGAGTGCTGGGCACGGCTGAAGTCCTGTAACCTCCCACCCCGGCGCCCGCCCGCCCCTTCCAGCAGCCCCTCCACCGCCAGCGCCCCCCCCACGTCACTCACCCCCATCAGCAGCCCCCCAACCCCGTCACTCACCCCCATCAGCACCGCCCCATTTGACCCCAGCTCAGCCCACATCCCCTCTTCCTCTCCCGCCTGGGCTGCTCCGACGCCGCGGGTGGGAGGGGACAGCCATTCTCTCTCGGTGCCACCCACTGAACTCCCTCTGGGCCCGGCCTTGGACAGAGGGGCGGGGCTGACTTCCGGAAGTACAGGGTGGGCGGGCACAGCTGCGCTCCGGGTCTCTGGGAGCCAAGGAGGCCCATACACCCTAGAAGTGGGAAAACCCGTGCTGGCACCGTCTTTCCAGAGCATTCTGTCCAAGTGCTCTCCTTGAGCACGCGGGCCAGGCTCAGCCCCTGGCTGCAAGTCACAGGTGAAAACATGATTAAAACAGTTGACCCGCTTAACCGCCTCACCAAAAACACCTACCCCTGTCAAAACAACTGGGAGAAAGGGCTCTGAAGGGGATAGCTCTGCTAGCAAGACCCGTGGGTTCAGGAGAAACCAGCACTGTGGTTCGTAACAAAATACCTGTCTCCAGAGGCACTCTCTCCCGAACCTGACACGGTCCAACACCTGCCGTGGGGACAAAGAGCCCACTTCACATTGTCTCTGCTCAGCAGGGAAGACAGTCAGATTCTGGAGGACACCTTGCCTGAAATAACTGCCTGCGCCCCGTGACCAAGCAGGGAGCGGGGCAGAGGGTTACAACTGAGGGCAGAGAAGGGAAGGGACAGGAAGCGAAGGCGTTTATTCCCAAGCAAGTAGGTCGGACTGCTGCGTCAAGGGGACCCCTCCCGGCCAGCCCCCAGCTGTGGTCTTTGTCCGGCTGGGCAGCGGCCAGCCCCCAGCCCAGGTGCTGCGCCGGGCTGAGGGAGCGCCCTCCAGGGCTGGGCCCCTGCCCCCGGCCGCTGCCCCCGCACCCCAGCCAGTGCTCCACAAAGAGCCGGTTTGTGGAGCGGGAGGACGCACGGGTGGGTGAAGGCAGGCCCCAGCCCTGACGCTGCCCACAGCGTGACCCTGCTTTCTGCTGAGAAACGGACCCGGTGCTGCTGCGTGCGGGGTGGCCCCCTACGGCAGAGCCCCCACATCTTGCCACAGCAGCTGTAGGCGGCAGTTGTCAGGTTCTGAGAACTGTCGAGAGTCCCTTATCAACACAGACCAGGCCAACACTGCCAGCGGGCATGGCGGTGGCAGCCACCCCGCGAGGGGAGCCCTCCCCGCCAGGAGCTGGGTAAGCGGCCACGCCATGGCCTGCCAGCCTGGCTGAGGGGCAGGGCCCACTCGGGGTGGCATGAGGGCTGAGACACCAGCAGAGGGCCCGGTGCGGCCTGAGGCCCTGTGCCCCTGCAGAAGCCCCCAGGTGCAGCCCCCCGAAGGCCGCAGAGAGAGATCTTAGCTCGTCTGGCATCGGGTGCCCACTGGTGCCTTGGGCAGTGATTCTTTTCCCTCCCCCAGGAGGGAGTGCCAGGCGAGCAGCATCCGTGAAGGTGCTGGGTACCCTGGGAGGGCCCACAGTCTGATGCCAGGGTGTGCTAGCTGAGATGTGGACATGTGGTCTGTGGTCATGTCTCTAAGACTGAGCTGTTGGGGGTGGTGCCCAAGGTGGTACACCCCCCACCTTGGTGTGCCCCCCGCCCACCCCCCAGAGGCTCTTCCAGCCCCTGCTGGCCGCTCACCACAGAGCTGTGACCCCCTTGACTACCGAATGCGGGTCTTCCCTGCCCTGGTCTCTGGGGCACCCTGGTGCCAGTCCCCGGGGGCCAGCCCTGGGTGGGAGCTGGAGCATGTGGGCAAGGCAGGCAGTGAGCCCTGCGAGCCCCAGGCGAGTCCTGCTGGCCGTCGACCTGGCCTGTGCCCTGGCTGGTGCCCCAGGAAGGGCTGGCTCCATACCTGGCATCTGCTGGCCCGCTGGCAGCCCCACTTGGGGCACAGTCCCACCTAGCCTCTCCCGGGCCACCCGCCCAGGGGAGGGGCTTCTGCCGAGAGCCCAGTCCCCCAGCTCTGCAGGCCTGTCCTGCTAGTGACAGGTGTCCAGCTGGCCCTGTCCCAGCATCTGCCCACCAAACATCTGCAAGAGCCACCTGACCCCTGGACAAAACCAGTGAGACGGAGGCAGGCCTGGCAGCTGAGCTCTGCTTAGAAACGCATGAGCCCCCAGTGAGCAGGGAGGGTCCTGGCCGGGCCCCTCCCGATGCCCCCTTCTTGCTGGTGCCCGGGGAGGACGGAGAGCCGGCAGCGGTCGAGGGAGTGAGCGTCCTGGGGCTGCCTGGTGACTCTGCTCTGCACCAGGGCCGCCAGAGGGCCGCCGCACACGCGCATTTGTCTTTGCACACCGGGGTGGGGGCATGCACGGAGGTGTGTGGGGACATCAGTGCACTGAGCGGAATGGCCCCCAGCCACTCACAGGCCCAACGCCCGGTCCTGGCTCCCAGACACCCACAGGGAAAGAAGAAAACGAACCTGGGAAATCTCGCTGCAGAAAGGAGGCGCGTGACCCACGGACGATCAGGACTCAGGGCACAGAGGCTGTCGGCCGGGGGCTCTAGGCGGCCGCGGGGGATGAGTGAGGCGTTGAAACAGTGGGGGTGACAGACTTGAGTCCGTGAAGTAAGGACAAGCCAGTGGGTTCACACCGATGTGAGTAAACATGCGACACGGCGCATAAACGGAGGACACTCTGCGTGCCGGGCGCTGGGTCGCCGTGCCTGTCCTCGGCAGGGAACGTCCTTGCCAGGGAGATGGACACACTCTCGGCTTCAGGGGGTGAAGGCCATCACTGCTGCAAGCTCCTTTCACGGTTCAGAAACACCTGTCTGTGCAGCAAAGGGAACATGGTCAAGCAGGCAGGGCAGAATGCTAGCATTTGCTGAGTGTGGATCCAAAGTGTGAGCAGTGTCTTGTAGGCTTCCTGTGAGTCTGACTTTCTACCAGACACCTCGTTCCCCTGGGAACGCCTTCCCGTGGGAACCCCTGAGCCCCGGGCACGTACCTCGCCACCCTCATTGGGAGGCACGCCTGCCCGGCTGGGGAGAGCTCAGGTGGCCCTGTCCCAGCTCTCGGGGGCTGTGATGCTGGAAGTGGCCAGCTGGCCACACTGCACCCCAGACAACCCACCTTTCACTCACGACAGACTTGTCACTGGTTCACTTTTATGTGTTCATCTCGAAACCTTGATGGAGCCCCAGTGCTGAGTCAAGGAGGGGACACAAAGCAGCTGCAGCGCTTGATGTTCAGTTTTAAAACAGCTTCTGCCCCGTTTGCTCGCGGTGCTCGCCCGGCCTTGGGGGAGAGTCGGCTCCTAGAAGCAGTCTTATAAGCGTCGGCTGCTCATCTTCTCGTCTTCAGGACGATACACCCCAGTTCCATCATGCCGAAACAAGCTCACTAAGTGTTCTGGCAAAATCCCTCCACGTGTGGCCAGATGCATTTGGGGCCGCCTGTCATGCGAGTCCCCGCTCTGCACACTTCTTCCAGCGTCACACCACGAGCAGTTTGCAGTTCTCGAATTCGCTGTGAGAGCCGCGTCTGCTGACCCCGTGGCTGTGAGCGCTAAGTCACTTTAGGCGTGTCTCACTCTCTGCGGCCCTATAGACTGCAGCCCCCCGGCCTCCTCTCTCCACGGGACTCTCCAGGCAAGAATACTGGAGTGGGTTGCCATGCCCTCCTCCAGGGGGTCTTCCCAACCCAGGGATCAAACCCCTGTCTCACGTCTCCTGCACTGGCAGACAGGACTGTTACCACTAGCGCCCCTGACTGTAATTCTTTTAACCAGCTACGAGCTGTGGACTGTGCGGGTGGCCTCAGTGTTTCCTGGGATGCTCGAGTGCACATCCAGCTTACACACACCTTTGTCCAGGTCTTTTGTTCTTTCCTTTTCTTACAACAAGTTCCTCATCCACAGCCTCCTCTGGGGTGAAGGGGGCTCCTCGCCTGAACTGAGTCAGCTTGGAGGTTACTGCCTCTGGCCCCCCAGCTTCCAGGCCACACAGGGCACCTGTGGTCCAGCTGATGATGGCGTGGGGGCAGTGGGCAGGCTCAGGGACAGAAGAAGCGGGAGGACACCACTCCTGTAGCCCTGAGATGGGGCGACTGCCCGGCTGGACACTCCCCATACCTCCTGTGCAGGGGGCCCAGCCTCAGCACCTCAAGGTCTGTAACTAGCCCTCTACAAACTGGACATGTCGTTCATGGAACGCCCACTGTGTGCAAAGCAGTGCTCTGCTCCCAGCCCCAGGACTCAGTCTGAGCGCCGGGGGCTGAGTCCAGGGCCACAGGAGGGGCACGGTGTCCTCTGAGCTGCTCCAGGGTCTGGGTCTAGAGCGAGACACGCCCCCTTGGGCCCTCAAACATTCCCTGCCACCTGCTCCTGGCAGGGGGGCACAGCATAGGCAGCCCAGAGGCCTGCTGGAAGTGGGGGCTGGGATCCCGGAGGAGTGACCACCGTCCCGAGTGAGCCTGGCAGGGTGTGGAAGCAGAGACACTGGGTCTGTACTCGGAGATGACATCGGGAGGGGGGACCACAGGGCTCAGGGCAGCAAGGTCAGACTGTGCTGGGTGCAGGCTGCTGTCCCTGCAGTGTCCAGGGCCCCCTGGGGACTTGGGATCTTGTCCTGGGGGACACCTGGCTGAGGGGTGACAGGTGAGGGAAGAAGGTGGCTTTGCTAGGGTGGGGAGGGGAGCAGGAGCTGTGGTCTGCTGCGGGGCATGGGAGGAGGGGAGGGGCAGTGAGGCCTGCGGGAGGCTCAGGACAGGGCCTGGCCCTCCTGGAGAGGCCACCCTGGTGGAGGGGCTCAAGGGCCTGGGCTCAGGGCCACAGGTAGGGCCACGAGGCCCAGGAGGAGACCAGAGGGTAGTCATGGGGAGGCCTTGCCTGGACAGCGGAGGAGGGGCAGGGCGTGCTGCCCAGGAGGGCCTTGGGGAGGGCTGTCCTCCAACCTGCCCTCTGGGGGACTGTCTCCAACCCCCAACCCCTGCGGGGCCTGACGCCAGCCTTCTGCCCATCCCCAGGCCTCACCCTGGTGCCATGGCAGCGGCTCCGGCCCTCTCAGTCTGCTCTGGCACTCCTGCGGCCAGGAGAGGCCCGCCCAGCACACGGGGTGCTTAGGGAGGGCCAGCCTCTCCTCTGCGGGCTCTGGTATCCAGGGCCCCGGGCCCAGCCCACAGTTGTCCTGTGAGCAGGACCCCAGTCCCCAGCTGTGCTTGTGGAAGGAATCCTGGTTCCCTAGAAAGCTGCCAGGAAATAAAAGACATGCCTACATTTTTCAAAACAAGCTTATAAAAGGCCTTGGGGCTTTATTGTTTTATTTCTGGCAGAGATGTCAAAGCAGGAACCGAGGCCCCACCCTCTGTGATCTGATGTTTGCAGAGCTGGGTGCTGCAGCCGTGGAACCCCGGCTACCCTCCAGGCCGGCCCGCCCAGCCCGGAGCAGCCCCTACCCAACAAGGGTGGCTCCAGCCAGCCCCAAACTGCCTGGCTCAGGGACCAGCCAGACACACGTCACACACTTTCAGCTGCAAGTGGCCTCTGAGAGAGTCTCCAGGACGTTTCCGCTCCTTCCCCGCTTTATCCAAGTCGGAAATGCCACCAGGCGGTCTCTGCACTTTCTCCTGGGTCAGGGGAGGGCCAGCCCTGCTGCCAACCCCCTTCCTGGCCACACACACCCCCAGTCAAGGGCAGACCTCCTCCACGCCCCATGGGCCACCTTCCTGCTGCACATGGCCCTGGGTCTGTCCCAAGGGACCAGCGACTCGCCCACCAAGATCCTTGCCTACCAGCATCCTAGGTGAGCAGTCAGCACCTGCGGCTGCCCACCCCATGTGGTTGGCTCCAACCACACCGCCTTCACGGGGCAGCCTGGGAGCGAGCCCCACCCCGGGGGGCCAGTGCTTAGACCCTCGGAGAGGAGGACCCTTCTGTGGGCAAGCACAGCAAAGCCAGCACTGCCCCCGAGGCTTGGGCTTGGGAAGACCAGAGGGTGGCCACGGGGAGGCCCTGGATGTCAGGAACTACAGGAAAGTGGCAGGCAGAAGGGGCTTCAGAGCCAAAGTCCTGCAGGCCGCTCCCAAGTGTCCTGCTCCCTTCCTGCCCCGGGGGGTCTCCCTGCCTTTCTGCCAGCATCCCAAGGTGAGGGGAGCGGGCAGGGCCCCCAGTGATGGCTTCAGGCCCTGAGGGACATGGGTGCAGGACCCCAGCAAACAGCCAGTTCCATGTCGGGTTTCTGATCCATCAGCGGCTGAGGATGTGCTGGCCCTCGCAGGGGGTCCCGGTCGAATCCTTTCTCCTGTTTTCCTGTCTCTGTTGTATGTTTTACCAAGTGCTAGCACAAGTCTGGAGAAGGAAATGGCAACCCACTCCAGTGTTCTTGCCTGGAGAATCCCAGGGACGGGGGAGACTGGTGGGCTGCCGCCTCTGGGGTCGCACAGAGTCGGACAAGACTGACGTGACTTAGCAGCAGCAGCACAAGTAGAAATATAATAATAAGACTGACATCTTGTGGAGGTTGCACTTGCAGGCCCCTAAGGGGAGGAAACACAGGGTGGGGTGGAGAGGGGCTCCCGCAGGGGTCCCCGCACCCCCGGACCCTGCCCCGCTCGGGGATGTCCTTCTCTGGACAAAGGACGTCCGAGGACAGTCCTGTCCAGGTGGGAACGCTGGCCAGCAGCCTGGCCGCTCAGCACGGGGCCCTGGCAGCGGAACAGGGCCGGCTTGTTCTGCGTCCTCCCCGGCCCACGCCCCGCGGGGAGGGCGGCAGCCATCTGAGGCGGCCCGAGAGGGAAGCCGGAGGCGGCCAAGTGCTGGCGGGCAGGCCCTCCGGCAGGTGGCCCAGCCCCGGGACCCTGCGGCCACGGCCCGGGCCTGCTGCCCTCCTAACTGCGCCGCCGCGCCGGCGCCGCCCCTCGCCCTCCACTCGGTTCACCTCCTCGCGGCACAGAGGACGCGGCTCCGCGCGCAGGCCCCGCCCACGCCCCGAGACCACGCCCCACGCTCGTCTCGCCACGCCCCGACCACGCCCTCCGAGACCACGCCCCACGCTCGCCTCGCCACGCCCATCTCCCTGACCACGCCCCCGCACCCCTGCTGCGGGCGTAGTCCTGCACCTGCCTTCCTCCAAACCGTTCAGGCTCCTCCGTCCATGTTCTGTCTGTTTACAATTAAAATACGTTCAAGCTACCGCACAAGTCCACTCACCTCACACGCTGGCAAAGTCATGCTCAAAATTCTTCAAGCCAGGCTTCAGCAGTACGTGAACCGAGAACTCCCAGATGTTCAAGCTGGATTTAGAAAGGGAAGAGGAACCAGAGATCAAATTGTCAAAATCCGTTGGATCATAGAAAAAGCAGGAGAGTTCCAGGAAAACATCTACTTCTGGGTCACTGACTATCCTAAAACCTTTGACCGTGTGGATCCCAACAAACTGTGGGTAATCCTTCAAGAGATGGGGACACCAGACCACCTGACCTGCCTCCTGAGAAATCTGTGTGCAGGTCAAGAAGCAACAGTTAGAACCAGACGTGGAACAGCACACTGGTTCCAAATTGGGAAAGGAGTACATCGAGGCTGTATATTGTCACCCTGCTTATTTAACTTATATGCAGAGTACCTCATGCGAAATGCCAGACTGGATGAAGCACAAGCTAGAATCAAGATTGCAGGGAGAAATATCAATAACCTCAGATATGCAGACGACACCACCCTTATAGCAGAAAGTGAAGAGGAACTGAAGAGCCTCTTGATGAAAGTGAAAGAGGAGAGTGAAAAAGCTGGCTTAAAACTCAATATTCAGAAAACTAAGATCATGGCATCTGGTCCCATCACTTCATGGCAAATAGATGGGGAAACAGTGAGAGATTTTATTTTCTTGAGCTCCAAAACCACTGCTGATGGTGACTGTAGCCATGAAAATAAAAGACACTTGCTCCTTGGAAGAAAAGCTATGGCCACCCTAGACAGCATATTAAAAAGCAGAGACATTACTTTGCCAACAAAGGTCTGTCTAGTCAAAGCTACTGTTTTTCCAGTAGTCATGCATGTATGGATGTGAGAGTTGGACTATAAAGAAGGCTGAGCACCAAAGAATTGATGCTTTTGAACTGTGGTGTTGGAGAAGACTCTTGAGAGTCCCTTGAACAGCAAGGAGATCAAACCAGTCAATCCTAAAGGAAACCAGTCCTGAATATTCATTGGAGGGACTGATGCTGAAGCTGAAGTTCAAATACTTTGGCCACCTGATGTGAAGAACTGATTCACTGGAAAAGACCTGAAGTCAGGAGGAGAAGGGGATGACAGAGGATGAGATGGTTGGATGGCATCACTGACTCGATGGACATGAGTTTGAGCAAGCTCTGAGAGTTGGTGATGGAAAGGGAGGCCTGGCGTGCTACAGTCCATGGGGTCGCAGAGAGTCAGACACAACTGAGCAACTGAACTGATAATTAAAATGTATTATTTAATATTTAAAATAATATATTTTAATTATTAATACCTAGATCATCTTCAAGTTGTTCATCAGTTTCGCCGCGGTGGACTTTTGGGGTTATTCCTACTTTTAGACCATTGTTACTGGGGCTGTTTGCGAAACTCCCTGAACGCGTCTCCGGGTGCACGTGGGCGTGTCCAGGTGCACATGGGCGCTGGTGCACAGGTGGGCCCTGCGGGGAGAGGGGTGCACCTGCCACTCCCACCCTGACCCAATGGTGTGGGCCGGTGAGAATGCGATCCTGTTGTCCTTTTTTATTCCTGAGCTGAGTGCTGGATCTCCTCATTTGTAAATGCACTAAGTCTTTCTCTTTTCTACTGAGTTTGCTTTTTTCATGTTACTTTATGGGAGTTCTTTATCTTCACTGGGTCACAAGTGTTGCCAATAGATTTTCCCTTTCTTTCTGCGCCTATTTCACTCTCTGTAGTGGCCTCTTGGGTGAATAGACACGCTTGAGTTTAACGTGGTTAGTGAACCCATCTTTATTTTTATGGTCAGAGGTTTCTGTGCCTGATTTTAAAAACTCCCTCCAAGGCATGAATACATTTCCAGCCATCCTCCCACCCGCCAACAGCCTCACGTGTGTGGCCTGGTCACTCACACCTGTGCCCCTGCGTACGCACACGTGACCCCACTTGAAGGAGAGTAGCCCCTTTGGCTGCCCCCTTGCCCGAGGGCGCACATGCTCGGGCACTCTTCTGTGTCTATTTAGATCGTCTCTGATATTTTCAGGACAGTTTTATAACTGATGGCAGGGAAGACCTGCATGTTTTTGTTAGACGTATCCTTGAGGACTTGATATTTTCTGCACATATAGATGGTGTCTTTGCTTCGTTTCTTTTCTACTTACTTCTGTTAATGCAGAATCTCAGTTGAGCTCTTACCTTTTCTAATACTATAGTTAAAACCAGACCAAACCTCTTATTAATTTTACCGCCTTATCCAGATTCTTTTGGGTTTTCCACATTCGTGTTCATGGCATTTGCAACTGCTGATTGTGGCGTTCCTTCATTCCTAATCATTTTACACTTGGATTCATTTTTTTGCCTTTCTGTGCTGGCTGGATACCTGCATCCTGCAAATGTAGTGTTCAGTTCAGTTCAGTTCAGTCGCTCAGTCGTGTCCGACTCTCCGCGACCCCATGAATCACAGCACGCCAGGCCTCCCTGTCCATCACCAACTCCCGGAGTACACTCAAACTCATGTCCACAGAGTCGGTGATGCCATCCAGCCATCTCATTCTCCGTCGTCCCCTTCTCCTCCCGCCCCCAACCTTTCCCAGCATTAGAGTCTTTTCCAGTGAGTCAACTCATTGCATGAGGTGGCCAAAGTATTACAGTTTCAGCTTTAGCATCAGTCCCTCCAAATGTAGTGTTAGCAGGACCCAAAAAAGGAAGTGGTCCAAGTTTCACAACTAAACATGTTGCTTCTTCCTGTTTGCTCTCAAGATGCCCTTTTATCAGGTTAGGATGTCCCTTCATGGGCTTCCGTGGTGGCGCTAGTGGTAAAGAACCTGCCTGCCAATGCAGGAGACATAAGAGATGTGGGTTCTGTCCCTGGGTCAGGAAGATCCTCTGGAGGAAGGCATGACAACCAACTCCAGTATTCTTGCCTGGTGATTCCCAGGGATAGTCATATTCCTATTCTCATATTTGGGGAATTTTTATCACATGTGGATGTTGGCTATTACTAGATACCACCTCTATGCCTACAGAGATGATTGATGATTATATGATTTTCACATTTAACCTGTTAAATTGGTCATTTAAATTAATATTTTCTAATGTAAAGGCGTGCTGTGATTCATGGGGTCGCGGAGAGTCGGACACGACTGAGCGACTGAACTGAACTGAACTGAATGTAAAGACACACTTGTATTCCTAACAAAAATCCAAGTTGGTAATGATTAACTATTTATCCAATTTATATATTGTTGGGTTCTCTTTGCTAATAATGCATTAATATTTCAGCAGATTTTATATGTGCGATTGGCCCATTATTGACTGGCCTTGTTAACTTTTACCATCAAGGTCACACAAGCCTTGTAGAATGAGCTGTTCTGTCTGGAAGAGTCCATGTGCCTCTGGGCTTATCTCCTGGATGTTTGGTAGAACTCACTGGAGCTGCCATCTGGACCTAGAGATTTCTTGGTTGCAAAATTGTGAACGCTAATTAGATTTCTTTATGATTATTTATTAAAACATAGGTTGTCTGTTTCTACTCACATGTGGTAAGCTGTTTCTCTCGGGGGAATATCCATTTTAGATACAATTTCAAGGTTATTAACATCAAACTGTTGAGCTCTGGGGTTTGATGGTGCCTTCCTGACACGCCAGCATCAGCCTGTCACTGCTTCTTGGCGCCGGCCCAAGGCCCAGGGCTCCCAGTCAGCTGTTATGACCCATAGCAAAGCAAGCACACACCATGTGGTTTGCACTGGTGTCCCTGGCTCTCTGAGTCTCACGAGGCCACACAGAGGGGCCCAGGCAGATGGAACCCAGACTGTGGGTTTGCCTCACAGCCAGGAAACCCTGGGCCCGGGGACTCCGCCTCTCTTGTAGCAAGCGTGCCTTTGTTCCCAAGGGGGACCACACTTTGTCCAAAGCCTATCTCTACAAAGACAAACTCAAGATCCAGCCCAGGCGGGGAGCAGACAAGCAAAGCATGCAGACCACCTCCCTCATGGCCCACCTCCCCTCTGGTTCTGGGCCAAGCTCAGGTTTCCACCCGAGTCTGCCATACTGCCCACCTCTCTGATTCTTCGGGTCAGCAGAGGCCAGGACCAAATCCTGATGATTTGCTGCCCTCAGGACTCCAAGCAGCGGGACAGGGGCAGGCGGCTGAGCATGGATCAGAGATCAGAGTGCTCCATGGCCAGGCCTCCATCCACCAGGACCCACGACTGCCTGCAGACCGCCCACTGACTTCAGCCACCCTTCCCAGGGGTCACAGAGGCCACGGGAGGGCCCAGAGGCAGCTCCCAGCCTATCCTGAGGAGCCCCCAGGCACAGGCAGACCCCCGGCCCATCCCCCCATCACCATCCCTGCCTGCAGACGTGGGGGACTCAGGATCAGTCCAGGGTCTGTTAAACTCGGTTCAGACCGCCTGGCCCACTGGTGTGGCTAAGGACCGAGGCCATGTCACCCAGCACTTGCGGCCTCAGTCACCACACACAGCGGACCCCGAGGCCAAGTGTGAATTCCTGTCCGGGAGATGGACGCAAAGGTGCGCGGCGTGTGCTTCCTGTGGGGGCAGGGCCCGCACCGGGGCGGCGTGTGCAACAGAGCAGTGTGCCGCCCGCGCAGGCCGGCTACACAGGGGCCAGCAGCCAGGCTGGGCGCCGCTGCGGCCAGGGAGAGGGATGCCCCTCTTCGCCCCGGCCCCTGCTCAGAGGGCCGCCAAAGGGAGCCACACCCTTCCTGGGGCCATGTTCTGTGAGCAAACAGGGCCAGAGGGGTGGACGGGGCAGAAGACCTTGGGGTGATCTCGAGGCGGCTAGCTGTGGGCTCGTGACACCAGGTGCCCTCAGAGGCTGGGGAGGCAGGGTGCCCATTGGACCGCTGACTCCAACCTCTGCAGAGGCGGAGGTGCCCATGAGACGCTCCCCCGCCCCCGCCGTCACTGCCAGACACAGAGTTCCAGTGGGTGGATGGTGGAGTGCCGTGGCCAGAGCAGGTGGGTGAGGCTGAAGGGCAGCACCATCGTGGAAGCGTGTGGACAGCAATGAGCGCCCACCCTAGCCGCGACAGGCCAGCGTCTGTGCCCACAGGCCTGGCAAGTGGCGGTGGCTTTGCTGCCTGGTGCAGAGCCCTTCCTTTCGCTGGGTCCATGGTGGTGGCCGTGTCTCTGGCCCCAGGAGGGCCTTGGGGCATCCCCACCAGTCCCGTCAAAGAACAGACACCGCTGGGTACCCCCCCGAGGGCCCCGGCCGGGAGACCAGCAGCCGCGGTCCCTTGCCACAGCAGCAGGCCCAGGGAGGGGCCCCCTTGGTCCAGTGGCAGCAGCCCCAGGACACGGGGCTGCAGACCTTTCTGCAAGGTCAGGCAGTGACCTGGGCGCGCGGTGGCCGCCAGGGCTCTGAGCAGGCGGTCAGCATGTGGACGAGAGGAAACGCAGCTGGGTCCCCTAAAGCACAGCCACGGAACCTGGCCCAAGGCCCGTCTGTGTGACCCCGGTGCTCAGAGTGCGCTTGCCTTTTTAAAGGGCTGTAAAAAGAAGGGAAAGGAGCAGTGCAGCCTGTGCGATGGAGACTCTGATCCGGATGAAAGCATTCACAAGGCAGTCAGCAGACCCTCCTGCAGACCCTTGGCAGCCCCTACCCCCCACCACCGCAGCTGCGGGTCAGGACAAACCCGGCATGTCTGGACCCTCTGAGCACCCCCCCGCAGTCGGGGCTGGAGCAGGATGGGTCTGCCTATCGCCCTTTCCCAGAGGGGGCTGTGGCTGGACGGCTGCTGCCCCCCAGTGGACACCATGGGGTCCGGCTTAGCTGCACCGTGTGTGAATCAGGCAGGCTTTCGGGGGACCCCCTGGAACTCAAGGTCCGCCAAGCCAGGGCTGTGCTCCAGGTGCTGGGTGGGGCTGAGCCCCCCAGGGCAGCTGCTGCTGCTCTCGGTGGAACCGAGCCGCCCTTGGCGCGTCAGCCACCCGCCCTGCTGGCCCTTCCCTTGTCAGTGGTCAAGTCCAAGTGGGCCTGCCCCAGTGCGGGGTTGGGGGGCAGGGTCACAGACCCCACAGGTCACGCTCTGCTCCTGTGAGCTCTCACGGGGAGCTGCAGCACCCCAAGTTTTACACAGGATGCAGCCAGCGCTGACTCGGGCAGGGGGCGCGCTGGGTTCCCGGCTCCAAGTCCTGCTGCTGCAGCCACTGAGGTCGGGGTAGGAGGGGTCTGTGCCGTCCGCCCGCCCCTCTGCACGCGCGGGGCCCCTCAGAGGAGACCCCAGACACTTCCCTGACAGACGTGCAGGGGCAATCCCACGTTCACACACACGGGCCACGTGGCCCAGATCCACCCACGGGGTCCTGTCCCCGCTGCAAAGCCATCTAAGCCCCAGTAAATGGACTCGGGCATCTTCTGTTCCCTCCGGAGTGCGGCAGTTAGGGGCCCCCAGCACAGGGGTGCGAGGGGGCAGGCAGAGCGGCCGCCCCCAGAGGCCAAGCTCGGGAGCAGCGCCCACCGCCGTCCCCGCCTGCCCCTCTCCTCCTGTCTCTCTTTCATCTTCAGCGCTGAGCTGTAACTCACACACCCTACAATCCCCGCTTCAGACCACAGACTTGTGGCAAAGAACTTCAGCCGTGCGCTCAGCCGCTCAGTCCTGTCCAAGTGTGCGACCCCATGGGCTGAAGCCCGCCTGGCTCCCCTGTCCATGGGATCCTCCAGGCAAGAATACTGGAGTGGGTTGCCATTCCCTCCTCCAGGGGATCTTCCCCACCCAGGGATCCAACCCATGTGTTTTGTGTCTCCTGCATTAGCAGGTGGATTCTTTACCACTGAGCCACCTGGGAAGCCCCGTGAAGGGACTCATGTAACTCAGTGAGATTGTGAACCATGCAGTGCAGAGCCGCCCAAGACAGACATGTCATAGTGAAGAGTTCTGAAACATCGTGGTCCACTGGAGAATGAAATGCAACCCACTCCAGTATTCTTTTTTATTCCAATCCTAAAGAAGGGCATGGAGAAGGAAATGGCAACCCACTCCAGTGTTCTTGCCTGGAGAATCCCAGGGAAGGGGGAGCCCAGTGGGCTTCCGTCTATGGGGTCACACAGAGTCGGACACGACTGAAGTGACTTAGCAGCAGCAGCAGCAGCAAAGAAGGGCAATGCCAAAGAATGTTCAAACTACCATATAACCACACTCATTACACGTTAGCAAGGTTATGCTCAAAATCCTTCAAGCTAGGCTTAAGCAGTATGTGAACTGAGAACTTCCAGATTACAAGCTTGGTTTCAAAGAGGCAGAGGAGCAAGAGAACAAATTGTCAACATTCACTGGATAATGGATAAAGCAGTCGAGTTCCAGAAAAACATCTACTTTTGCTTTCATTGATGACAGTAGCCTTTGACTGTGTGGATCACAACAAACTGTGGAAAATTCTTAAAGAGACGGGAATACCAGACCACCTGGCCTGCCTCTTGAGAAACCTGTATGCAGGTCAGGAAGCAACAGTTAGAACTGTACATGGAACAACAGGCTGGTTCCAAATAGGAAAAGGAGTACGTCAAGGCTGTATATTGTCACCCTGCTTATTTAACTTATATGCAGAGTACATCATGAGGAACGCTGGGCTGGAAGAAGCACAAGCTGGAATCAAGATTGCCGGGAGAAATATCAATAACCTCAGATATGCAGATGACACCACCGTTATGGCAGAAAGTGAAGAGGAACTCAAAGGCCTCTTGATGAAAGTGAAAGAGGAGAGTGAAAAGGTTGGCTTGAAGCTCAACATTCAGAAAACAAAGATCATGGCATCTGGTCCCATCACTTCATGGGAAATAGAAGGGGAAAAGTGGAAACAGTGTCAGACTTAATTTTCTTGGGCTCCAAAACCACTGCAGATGGTGAGAGCAGCCAGGAAATTAAAATCTACACTTGTTCCTTGGAAGGAAAGCTATGACAAACCTAGACAGAGTATTAAAACACAGAGACATCCATTTTGTCGATAAAGGTCCATATGGTCAAAACTATGGTTTTTCCATTAGTCTTATGGATGTGAGAGCTGGACCATAAAGAAGGCTGAGCACCGAAGAATTAATGCTTTCGAAGCGCAGTGTTGGAGACCATGGACACTTGAGAGTCCCTTGGACTGCAAGGAGATCAGATCAGTCAATCCTAAAGGAAATCAATCCTGAATATTCACTGGAAGGACTGATGCTGAAACTGAAGCGCGGATACTTTGGCCGCCTGATGCAGAGTCAACTCATCGGAAAAGACTCTGATGCTGGGAAAGATTGAGGGCAAAAGGAGAAGCGGGTACAGAGGGCGAGATGGTAGAATGGTGTCACCAACTCAATGGACATGAATTTGACCAAGTCCCGGGAGATGGTGACGGACAGCAGAGCCTGGCGTGCTGCAGTCCATGGGGTCGAAAGAGTCGGAGATGACTTCGCGACAGAACAACAACAACCCTGCAATTCACCCTCTTACAATTCAGTGGTTTTTCATGTATTTTCAGAACTCTATGTCCATCATCACAATCGCTCTTAGAATATTGTCTTCACCCAAAAAGAAACCTTGCACCCCGAGTTACCACCCTCCAGCTTCTTAGCACACCCCTGACCTGGGCAATCACTGATCTACTTTGTTTCTATGAATTTGCCTATTCTGCATGTTCTGTATAAGTCGAATCGTACAGTCTTTTCTGACTGGCTTCTTTCACTTAATGTTTTCAAGGTTCACTCATGTTGTGGGCAGTGTCAGTACTTCATTTCTTTTATTTGCCAAAATGTTCCATTTCTTCTTAATTTATCCGCTCCTTCACTGATGCAAACCTGGACTGCTTGCTCCTTTGGTTAGTGTTAATGGTGCTCTTATGGTCATCTGTGTACACATGTTTTCAGTTCTCCTGCATGCATATAATCCCAGGTGTGGAATTGCTAGGGCATGGAGTTATTCTACGTTTAACCATACTATTTTTCACAGTGGCTGCACGATTTTACATTCTACCAAGGGTATGTGAGGGTTCCAGTTTCTTCATATCTTCACAAACATTTGTTATGATCTATTTTTTCCCATGATCACCATTCTAGTGTCTATGAAGTAGTATCTCAACTGGGTTTTCTTTCATATTTTATTTCTTTATTTTTATTTATTTGGTTGTATCAGGATCTTCGTTGCAGCCTGCCGGATCTTTAGTTGTGGCAGGTGGGCTTTAGTTCCCTGACCAGGGATTGAACCTGGGCCTGCTGCATTGGGAGCACAGAGTCTGAGCCACTGGACCACCAGCAAAGTCCCTCTCCCTGTGGTTTGAGTTTCGCCTCCCTGACAATTAATGATGCTGAGATCTTTTCATGTGGTTATTGGCCATTTGTATATCTCCTTTGGAGAAATGCCTATTCAAGCCCTTTGCCCTCTTTTATTGGGTTGTCTTTTTCTAAAGGCCATTTTTCACAGCACTTTTACATTCACAGAAACATTGAGAGGACGGTACAGAGATCTCCCGTACGCCCCTTGCGCCCTTGTTGACCACCTCCCTTTGATCAGCTTCCTCCACCAGAGGGCACCGTTACTGTAAGTGACGAACCTACACGGACATGTTGCTACCACCCAACGTCCGTGGTTTGCATTCAGGGTCACTCTTGGTGCCCGTGCGTCCTGTGGGTTTGGATAACTGTCTCGGGACGCTGCCCCCGACACGGGGGCACGCAGTGTTCACTCTGTGCTCCACCTTCTATCCCTCCAGCAGCCCCTGGCGACCCCTGACCTTTTTACTGTGTCCATAGTTTTACCTTTTCTAGAATGTCATGTAGTTCGGATCGCATAGTATGTAGCCTCTTCAGACTGACATTTTTACTAATGTGCATGTGAGTTTCATCCACATTTTTCACGACTTCACAGCTCATTTCTTTTCAGTGCTGAGTAACATTCTGTTGCCTGGATGGACCAAGGTTTAATTATTCATTCAACTACTGGATTGTCTTGGTTGCTCCCAAGTTTTGGCAGTTATGCATGAAGTTGCTGTAAACATCCACAGGTATTTGTGCGGACAAAAATGTTCAACTCTTTTGGCTAAATTCTAAGAGTCACAATTACTGGGTCACGTGGTAAGAGTGTGTTTAGTTTTCCAAGAACCCGCCAAGCTGTCTTCCACAGTGGCTGCGTCGCTTTGCCTTTGCTCCGTGAGCAATGAAAGAGGCGTTCTGCTGCCCCACAGCCTCCCACACTTGCTGCTGGCAGAGCTCTGGGTTCTGGCTGTGCTGACAGGTGTGTAGCGCGTCTCACCGTTGCTCTGATTTGCCGTTCCCTTTAAACCCGCGGCATGGGGCATCGTTTCCAGATGCGTGTTCGCCGTCTGCGCATCCACTTTGCTTGAGGGTCTGTAAGACTTTTGACCCCGTTTTTGACCAGATTGTTTCTTTTCTCATTGTTGAGTTTTGAGAGTTCTTTGTATATTTTGAATAAATCTTCATCATGTTTGCAAATATTCTCTCCACGTCAAGCGTTTCTTCACACTCTTTTGATATTAGCCTTCACAGAGCTGAACTTTTTATTTTCTTTATTTACTGCATTAGTAGAACTTCCAGTACAATGCCGGAAAGGATTGATGAGGGGGAAATCCCTACCTTGTACCTTATCTTAGTGGGAGAATGTCTAGTTTCTCACCAGTGAGTATGATGTTAGCTGCAGGTTTTTATAGACATTGTTTATCTGTATCAAGTTGAGGAGGTTCCCCATCTTCCTAGGTTACCGAAAGTCTTTATCATGAATGAGTGCTGGATTTTGACAAATGCTTTTTATGCATCTATTAATATGATCATGTGATTTTTCTTTTTGAACCTCTTAGTTAGTGAAAGTCGTTCAGTCGTGTCTGACTCTTTGCAACCCCATGGACTGTATAGTCCATGGAATTCTCCAGGCCAGAATACTGGAGTGGGTAGCCTTTTCCTTCTCCAAGGGATCTTCCCAACCCAGGGATCAAACCCAGGTCTTCCACATTGCAGGCGGATTCTTTACCAGCTGGGCCTCATAATGTGATCAATCAACTCAATTGATTTTTGACCGTCAAGCCAACCTTGCCTGCCTGAGATAAATCCCAGGTATGGCTGTGGTATATAATTCTTTCTATACAATGTTGGATTTGATTTGCTAATATTTTGTTGAGGATTTTTATATCTATATCCATAAGAGATACTGGTCTCTAGTTTTCTTTTCTTGAAATGTCTCTGTCTGGTTTTGATCTTAGGATGATGCTGGCCTCATAGGATGACTTGGGAAGTATTACCTCAGCTTCTGTCCTCTAAGAGAGATGGTAGGAAGTCTGTATCATTTTTTCTTAAATGTTTGGGAGAATTCGTCAGTGCGCCCCTCTGGGCTTGGTGCTTTCCGTTGGAGGAGGCTGTCCTCACTGATTCAATATCTCTAATAAACATGGGCCTATCCAGACTGTCTATTTCTTCTTGTGTGAGCTTTGGCAGAGTGTGTCTTTCAAGGAATGAGTCCACTTTACCTTACCAAATTTGTAGTTGTCGTTCAGTTGTTAAGTCGCGCCTGGCTCTTCGCGACCCCATGGACTGCAGCCAGGCCTCCCCGCCCGTCACCATCTCCTGGAGCCTGCTCATGGTGTCGATGACGCCACCCAGACGTCCCCCTCTGTCGTCCCCGTCTCCTCCCGCCTTCAATCCCTCCCAGCATCAGCGTCTTTTCCAGGGAGTTGGCTCTTCACATCAGGTGGCCAAAGTATTAAAGCTTCAGCTTTAGCAATTGTCCTTCCAATGAATATTCACAGTTGATTTCCTTTAGGATTGACTGGTTTGATCTTCTTACTGTCCAAGGGACTCTCAAGAGTCTTCTCAAGCACAATTCAGAAGCATCAGTTCTTCAGCACTCAGCTTTCTTTAGGGTCCAACACTCACATCCAGTAGTACAGGACTACTGGAAAAACCATAGCTTTGACTAGACGGACCTTTGTTGACCAAATGATGTCTCTGCTTTTTAAAATGCTGTCTAGGTTTCTCATAGCTTTCTTCCAAGAAGCAAGCATCTCTTAATTTCATGGCTGCAGTCACCCTCTGCAGTGATTTTGGAGCCCAAGAACACAAAATCTGCCACTGCTTCCGCTTCTCTTCTGTTTGCCATGAAGTGACAGGACCATATGCCATGATCTTTTTTGAATGTTGAATTTCAAGTCAGCTTTTTCACTCTCCTTTTTCACCCTCATCAAGAGGCTCTTTAGTTCCTCTTTGTGTTCTGCCATTAGAGTGGTATCATCTGTGTATCTGAAGTTGTTGATATTTCTCCTAGCAATCTTGATTCCAGCTTGTGCTTCATCCAGCCTGGCATTTGCATGATGTACTCTGCATATAAGTTAAATAAGCATGGTGACAATATACAGCCTTGTCATACTCCTTTCCCAGTTTTGAACCCAGTCCATTGTTCCATATTTGGTTCTAACTGCTGCTTTTTGACCTGCATACAGGTTTCTCAGGAGACAGGTAAGATGGACTGGTAGTCCCATCTTTTTAAGAATTTTCCACAGTTTGTTGTGATCCACACAGTTAATGGGTTTAGTGTAGTCAATGAAGCAGAAGCAGATGTTTTTCTGGATTTCCCTTGCTTTCTCTATGATCCAACAGATGTTGGCAATTTGATCTCTGGTTTCTCTGCCTTTTCTAAATCAAAATTATGGTCATAGATTTTTTTCATATTGTGTGTGTGTGTGCTCAGTCATGTCCAGCTCTTTGTGACCCCATGGACTGTAGCCTGCCAGGTTCCTCTGTTCATGGGATTTCCCAGGCAAGAATACCGGCATGGGTTGCCATTACCTCCTCCATGGAAACTCCTCCACCCAGGAATCAAATCCACATCTCTTGCATCTCCTGCATTGGGAGGTGGATTTTTTTTTTTTTCTTCACCACTGTGCCACCTGGGAAGCCCCTATCTCTTTATTATCCTTTCAATCTCCATGGTATCTATACTAATATCCTCTCATTTCTCATATCTGTAATTTATGTCTTTTGTTTTTTTTTTCATAGATAGCCTGGCTAGAGGCTTATCAATTTTATTCATCTCTTCAAAGAGCCAGCTTTTGTCTTTGTTGATTTTTTTAAATTGATCACCAATTTTCAATTTCAGTGATTTTCCCCTATAATTCTTATCACTTCTTTTATTCTGTTTTTTTCGATTAAATCTGCTCTTCTTTTTCCAGCTTCCTAAGGTAGAAACTTAGATTGTTGATTTTAGACTTTTCTTATTTTCTAATACACATTTAGTTCTCTAAATCTCCCTCTTGGTACTGCTTTCACCACATCTCACCATTTTTGATAAATTACATTTTTATTTTCATTTAGCTCAGATATTTCTTAACTTCTCCTGACATGCTTAATACCCCATGTGCTGTTTAGAAGGGTGTTGTGTAACCGCCACGCAATTGGGGCTTTTCCAGTTATTTTTGCTATTGACTTCTAGTTTAATTCCAGTGCAGTCTGAGACCAGATATGTAGAATTTCTATGCTTTTCAGTTTTTTAAGGTGCACTCTATGACCATGGATGTGGTCTGTGAACATTGGTGAATGCTCCTTGTGAGCTTGAGGAGAATGTGTTTCTGCTGTTGTTTAGGGAAGTGGTATGTTGATTATATCTAACTTTGATAGTGTTGTTGAGTTTGGTTATGTCATTTCTGATTCTCTGCCTGCCAGATCCATCCATTTCTGGTAGACGAGTATTGAAATCTCCAGCTAAAATGGTGAACTTGTCCATTTCTCCTTGCAGCTCTGATAGCTGTTGCCTTGTGTAGTTCAATGCTGTTGGGTGTGCACACATTAAGGATTGTTATGTCTTCTTGGAGAACTGACCCTTCCATCATCACGGAATGCCATTCTTTATCCTTCATAACTATGCTTGCTTTGAAGTCAGATCTGTTTGGGATAAATATAGCAACTCTTGCTTTCTGTTGACTAGTGTTAGCATGACATGACTTTCCCCAGGCACTTACCTTTCATCTATGTGGGTCTTCATGTTTAAAGTGAGCTTCTTGTAGGCAGCTTATGGTTGGGTCTTGTTTGTCGGTCCACTCTGACGATCCGTCTTTTCACTGGTGCTTTTAGACTGTTGATGTCCAAAGTGACCACAGACAGGTTAGCTTGATATCGAGCACACCTCTCACTATCTTCTATTTGTTACCTTGGTTCTCTGTTCCTACTTTGTCTTCCACTCTTGCTGGCTTGTGTGTGTGTGTGTTTCTAATTCAATGATTGACCTACAACAGCGTTCCTTCCATATGCAACATGGTGATTCACTATTTCTGCACATTGCAAAATGATCACCACGGTCAGTCTGGTTCCCATCCATCACCACACCGAGTTATCACGCCATTGCTGACTGCATACCCCACGCTACACGCCTCATCTCTGTGACGGATCTCGTATGGAAATCTGCACCTCCTCCTAGTCCGCCACCCAAGTCACTCACTGTCCCACCGCGCCTCCCCTCTGGCAGCCACCTGTCTGTTCTCCACGGGTCTGATCGTTTGTTTGTTCATTTGTTTTTTTTAAGTTCCACATACAAGTGAAACCATACTATATTGTCTTCTCCATCTGACTTAATACCCACTAAGTCCATCCATGTTGTAACAATGGCAAAGTTTCATGCTTTCTGATGGCTTGCTGCTGCTAAGTCACTTCAGTCGTGTCCGACTCTGTGCGACGCCATAGACGGCAGCCCACCAGGCTCCCCCGTCCCTGGGATTCTCCAGGCAAGAGCACTGGAGTGGGTTGCCATTTCCTTCTCCAATGCATGAAAGTGAAAAGTGAAAGTGAAGTCGCTCAGTCTTGTCCGACTGTTAGCGACCCCATGGACTGCAGCCCACCAGGCTCCTCTGTCCTTGGGATTTTCCAGGCAAGAGTACTGGAGTGGGGTGCCACTGCCTTCTCCTTCTGATGGCTTAGCAATATTCAATTACATATATATCTACCTTTGCTTTATCCATTCATCTACTAGTGGTTAGTTTGCTTCCATGCCTTGTCTACTGTAAATACTGCTGCTGTGAACACAGGGTGCATTTGTCTTCAAATTAGTATTTTTGTTTTCTTTGGGAAAATGCCCAAAAGTGTAATTGCTGGATTATATGGTAATTTTATGAGTAACCTCCACACTGTTCTCCATAGTAGCTGCATCAATTTAAATTCCCAGCAACAGTACACAGGGATTCGTTTTCTCCACATCCTCACCAATATATTTTATTTGTGTTTTTGACGATAGCCATTCTGACAGGTGTGATGTGATATCTCATTTCGGCTTTAATTTCTTTGATTATCAGTGAAGTCGAGCATCTTTTCATGTGTCTACTGGTCATCTTTATGTCTTCTTCAAAAAATATCTATTCAAGTTCTCTGCCCATTTTTTATCTGGTTTTCTTTTCTGTTTGATTGTTTTCAACGCTGAGTTGTGAGGTCTCTGGACATTCAGCATATTAACCCCCTTGCTGGATGCACAGCTTGCAGGCATCTTCTCCCGTTCAGCAGGCTGCCTTCTCACCTTGCTGATATTCTCCTGTGCTGTGCAAAAGCTTTTTAGTTTCAGCCCCATTTGTTAATTTTCGCTTTTGTCTCCCTTGCCTGGGAAGACAGATTCAGAAAAGAATCGCTAAGACTGATGTCAGAGTATACTGCCTATGTTTCCTTCTAGGAGCTTTTGGCTTCAGGTCCTGCATTTAAATGTTCCATTCATTTTGAGCTTATTTTTATATGTGGTGTGAGAAAGTGGTCCAGTCTGACTCATCTGCATGTAGCTGTCTAGTTTTCCCAGCATCATTTATTGAAGAAGCCGTCTTTTCTCTGTATTCTGCCTCCTCTGTTGCAGATTAATTGACCTTGTGTGTGGGGGTTTATTTATGGACTCTCCATTCTATTCCACTGATCTAAGTGTCTGCTTTGGTGCCAGTGCCATCCTGTTTTGACTACTGTACCTTTGTAGTATACTTTGAAATCAGGGTGTTTGAAAGCGAGAGCTTTGTTCTTTCCAAGATTGTTTTGTTGATTCACAGTCCTTTGTGTTTCCATACAAATTTTAGAATTATGTGATCTGGTTCTGTGAAATTTGCCGTTGCTGTGTTGATAGGAATTGCACTGAATCTGTAGGTTCCCTTGGGTCATATAGTTGTTTTAACAATATTAATCC